>NC_084471.1:75533852-75839761 GCF_027409185.1 Cynocephalus volans | reverse complement strand
TATTCACTAGCCAGGAACATGCAAAATTGACTATGTGAATCAAAAATAAATTTCTACTGTATTATGCCACTGAGATTTGGGGATTTATTAATCACAATGACTAACATTACTCTAATGTAGAAATTGGTACCTTGAAGTGGGATGCTATAAATAAGGAAAACATTAAATATGTGGAATTGAATTATAAGTTAGGTAGCAGGCAAAAAGAGTAAGGAAAGATGGTGACAAAGTCACATAGTGGCAAAATATTTGGTAAAACTGTTACCCGTAATAACTTGGAACACATTCATGACTCTGGTCTGTAGTTGTAGGGGCAATGATTGGAAAACAGAAAGCTGGTACTAACTAACCGAGCTTAACAAGGTATGAGAAGAGATGAAGTCAGATTAGAAAGGACTGTTTTATAAGCAATAAATGCAGGAAGCAGAAAGAGTTCTAAAAAACAGAGCCTCCCAAGGGGAGAAAATTTTACTACTTCTTTATCAAAGTCAATAAGAAATAAGACTTAAAAAGACTTTGAGAAGATACAGCATAAAGGGCACAATCCATGAAAGAAATAATTGACAGGTTGGACTACATCATAATTTGAAAGTCCTGTTCTGTGAAAGGCACTGTCAAGAGAATGAGAGGACAAAGCACAGACTAAGGGAAAAATTTGTAAAAGACATGTAAAAAAAAAAGGCTGTAATCTAAAATATGCAAAGAACCTTTGAAACTCAACAATACCAAAATGAACAATCCCATTAAAAAATGGACAGAAGAACAGACACCTCACCAAAGAAGACAAATGGATGGCAAATAAGCATATGAAAAGATGCTCTATGTCATATGATAGCAAGGAATGGCAAATTAAAGCAATTAGATACCATTACACAACTATTAGAATAGAAAAAAATCTAAAACACTGAGAATATTAAATGCTGGTTAGGATGAGGAGCGACAGGAACTCACATTCATTGCTGGCAGAGACAAAAAATCATACAACCACCTTAGAAGACAGTTTGGCAGCTTCTTATAAAACTAAACATACCGTTACAATATGATCCAGCAATCACGCTCCTTTAAATGAATTGAAAATGCGTGTTTACAAAAACACTTGCACATGGATGTTTATAACAGATTTCCTCATAATTGCCAAAACTTGGAAACAACCAAGATGTCCTTCAGCAGGAGAATGGATAAATAAACAATAGAATATTATTAGATGCTAAAAAGAAATGATTTACCAAGCCAGGAAAATACATGGAGAAACCTTAAAATGAATATCAGTAAGTGAAAGAAGCCAATCTATAAAGGCTGCCCACTGTATGATTCCAACTATGATCTACCTCTACAATCTATCCCATCTACAATCTATCCCATCTACAATCTATCCCATCTACAATCTATCCCATCTACAATCTATCCCATCTACAATCTATCTCTGTCTGTGCATTTAACTTGTATTAGGGATTATCTGTTGATGTGTCTGTCTGTCCTTGCTAATTTGAGTTTCTAGAAGACAGGGACTATGTTTACATTCAAATATTTATAGGACAGAAAACTGGTTTAAGAGCTAGAGATACTGACAAACATGATTGCTGCCCTCAAGGAGCTTACTCTATAGAAGTGAGATGAAAAAAATAATGAATAAGAAACAAACAATGAATATAGTTTTAGATATTGACAAAGGCTATGAACAAAATACAACAATGTAATGTGATTAATGGACGGGGCGGGGGATACTTTAGATAGAATGGGCAAGGAAGTCTTTTCTGAGGGGTGACGTTTGAACTAAGAGTAAAATGTATGAGGAGAAACCAGGCACATGAAGAAGTGGGTAGAAGTGTTCCA
Source organism: Cynocephalus volans (assembly GCF_027409185.1). Taxonomy (NCBI): domain Eukaryota; kingdom Metazoa; phylum Chordata; class Mammalia; order Dermoptera; family Cynocephalidae; genus Cynocephalus; species Cynocephalus volans. The sequence continues at coordinate 75,837,928 of NC_084471.1, read as the reverse complement.
GGCAGAGAACACTAGAATGTACCGAGTAAGAAGATTGTTACAAGATGGTTTGAGAGAAGAGACTGAAACTTTTTTCCATTCGAGGGATTTGAAATGTCTAATATTGAATTGTAAATGACAAAGATTCAGTTCAAAATATTACTGTTCTTAAGTAAAACTGGAAGAACAAAGAACTTTCTCCTCCTTTCTAAAATATTACGTTATCACCCCCTTCAACCTCCACCCTCCCACCCTTGACACACAGAGGATTTAAGAAGGAAGACGGCACTTCACTGTGACTTTACTAGTGTTAAAGTCAATGGTCGTGTGGTTATTTCTCTAGAGAGGGAGGTAACAGAGTAGACAGGGGAGAGATAGAGTGAGAGAAGATATTGTGGTTGGCTAAGCAGTGGCTGGAATGGCCCAAGAGCGTCTACTACTAGAAGCTGACTTGACCACACTTCTGCAATGCAAAGCCCCCTGACACCCAGCACAGCAGTAACTCCCAGTACGCTCACAAGGTGGCCTCTGGATGCTTCCTGTTGATTTACTTGTTGTGTGTATGTGTGTCTATTTTTTATAAAAATAAACCAAGAGGGCTGAGTTTAAACCTATTCCAGGGCAGAAATAAAGAAATGCTGTAAGTCATAGAGTAGAAAATAAGAATTCAGTGGAAGCTGGAAGTTACTGTGGAACTCCCCAGTCCCCGATCACAATTCACAGAAAACTAGGCAGGGACTTGTGAGAAAGATGGGAAAGTTTGGAGCTTGAGCTAATCTTATTTAGATCTTAAAGAACTGAGCGATTCTATCTGATATCTGAATTACATAAAGCACGTGTATTTTAACTCAAAACAAAATGTTGAAGGATAAAATTCCTTGTTTGAAATTTAAAGTGCAACTATTCAGTGGGGGATAATTTAGGGTGCACCTCAAGGGATGGAGAGAAAAATGAGAGGTGAGGGGAAAGTCTAGAGCAAGGGTCACTAGAAGGAAGAGGAGGAGAGAGGAAGAGTCATAGTATTTTCATGTGTCCATTTCCCCAAGATGCCCTGAGTGACTCTCTGCCCTTCTTTTTTCCTGTGCTACATTGCCTTTCTCTTTGGCTTTGGCTCAGCCTTCCCTTACCCCAGGCCTGGTAGAGATGGCTCTTGTTTACCGGGGTCTTGTCCTTTTCTTCTTCCTGGGCAGACAGCTACAACACATTTCCCTGTGGTCTTGCATGTCAGTCACATCTTGGAATTTGAGCTGATGGGACGGTGGCAGAATGTTGTAAACTACTTCAAGTCTCAGCCATAAGTGATTTCCTCTCTTTTCTTCCAACTTCATAGCTAGACAAGAAGGTTGAGCAGAGCCTGCCCAGGAAAGCCTTAGACTTCTTGATAAGCTTTTATATTAAGCCACTGTTACCTTGTTTTTGTTTTTGCAGTAGCTATCCCTATTCTGATTTGATGTAATGGCCAACCCTGACTTCTTCCACCTACCTCTCCCACTTTCAACCTGTTACCTCAATCGTCCTCTCTATTTAATATCTTTCCTGCTTAATGTGTGAGTTCCATTTGGCTCAGGTGACATTTGGGGGTAAGAGCCTCTTTCTCTCTCACTTAATACATTTGGGTCCAATATAGCTACTACCACTGCTATAGCCATTACCTTTTAACTATGTGCAAAATTGTATTGCCTTCCTTAGATGGCTTGAAGAAGATTTGGAAGATTTGATTTTAAGCTAATTGAGGACAGGGATTATATATCATTGTAGCTTTACTTTTTAAAACTTAAATAAAAGTTAAAAAAATAGAAGATATATCTTGACAGGCTTAATGAAATTAAGGCAAGCACTAGATCTGCCTCCAAGATACTGATTTTAAAAATACATAAATTAAATCACTGAAGAAAGGCTAATACATTTTTATCCTATTATGAGCACATTATTAAAATGTATTTATACTTCCCAAGGTCAAAACCACCCACTTTGTGCAAAGGTTTTGATGTCAGCAGATCCCGTCAAGGCCAGATGGGTTGCCTCGAATAACTTATCTGCTGTCTTTGTATTAAACAGTGGGGTTTCTTATGACATATTTTAGGTTCTGTAGCTATTTTGCAGGGCATCCGTATATACAAGATTCATTTTAAATCCCTTAACACATTTTCCTCATACGGATGTTGCTGTTACAGTCTCTTGTGAGAACATGTGTTGGTTATGTTAGAATAAGACTTAAAGTAACAAATTGACTTCCTTTCAAATGCTTTAGAAAATTTTAACCCTCAGGAATAAATTCCTAATTAGGTGAATGAAAACTGAGATCTGATTAAATCTTACAGAGTATGTGAAAATAGACCAGGAGACGTTTTCTCACAGCGGTCTCCCTCTGGAGACAGATCCTGGGGGAGGTTGTCAGGAAGCCACTCTTCTCTTTCTGTCCTCCCACTTACCTGCCACCATGTGGTGGCTGCGCATAGGTAAAGGGAGTCCTAGACGGGGAACAAAGGAAGGTGGGCAGTAGGCCAGTAATTCTGGAAAAAGAGTATTGAAACAAATGTACAAAGTTTGGTTGTTTCTGAGAAGGCGAGATTTACGGAGGGTGATAAACTCTGGCTATTGCAAGCAAGGGTAAAGAATTAGCTCATTCAAAATAAATTTCCTTTTTTAGACCCTAAAGATATTAAATCAGGCTTCCCTCTATAAACTGGACTCTCTTTGACCTGTTCCAGTCGTGCCTCTATATTCATAATATACTTTTGTATGTGTAATTTCTCATGCATTATCTCCTTTTATCCTTACAACAGCCATGTGAAGTAGGTGGGACAGGATCAATCTCATCAGTTTATAAATCAGGAAGCTAAGGCTTCCAGCTATATTTTGAATGTCTTACAACTAGCAAGTCTCGAGTTTGGGTCATTTATTTCTAAACCTTGTGATTGATTCATCAGATATGTTGTTCACTAGCCTACAAGTCTCTTCTGATCTGGCTCTTCTTTCCTTCCCACGTCTTGAATCTTATCACTTTCTCATTTTGCAACCTTATTCAGTCATACTAAACATCCTTCAGTTTCTGAGTTTTGCCACAGTCTCTCTCACTTCTGAGTATTTCTCCTGCCCTCTGCTCTGCCTTTAACCCTCTGTCCACCATGTTGTTGGATTAGCTCTTAGCCCACCCTCTCATTTCATCATGTGTGTCATCATGTCCAGGGACCTTTACTGATCCCCTTGCTCACTTTCCAGGTACCTTCCCTCTGCAGTACCCCCATGCTGCCTTGCTCACCCTCCATCTTTGTCCCAGTGATGCTTGATGCGCTGTGCTTGTATCCCCCACTGGTTTGTAAGCAGTGTGAGACCAGCAGATGCCTCTGTTTTGTTCATAGCATCTGGCTCTGAATAGGTGCTCAGTATTTATTCTCTTACTGACTGACTAAAAAGGTGAGTGAATGAATGAATGAATATTTCTTACTGAAACTTACCCTTTCTTCGAGCCAGTTTCCAAGTCTCCCTTATTATTTTCTTTTTTTAAAATTAATTAATTATTTTTTACATTCTAAGATGTTGTGGAGCAGTTGGGGGGAGGGGGAGAGGATTAGGGGGAAGGGGGTAGAGTGGGAGAAGGAAAAAGGAAGGAGAGGGGCATGGTCAAGGTCTGTGGCACCCTCATCATTCTGTCAGGGAAGCCCAGGGGGTTTCCTAGGGTGGTGGCTCAGTCATGGCTGGGCTGGATGCAGACTTGAGGGGGGTGTGACTGAGTCCTTTGGCCCCTCCCCACCCTGGAAGCCTGGGGCACTTCAGGTGGCAGCTCGGTGGTTGGTGGTTGGTGGTCGTTGCTGGGCTGGATGCAGATGTCAGGGGGCATGGCTGAGGCCCTTGGCCCCCTACCACCCTCACTCAGGAGCCTAGGGTGCTTCCAGCAGCAGCCTGGTGGTCATCACTGGGCTGGATATGGGCATCAGGGCTGCATGGCTAAGGCCCTTGGCCCTTCCTCCACCCTGGCTTGGGTGCCCAGTGGGCTTCTGGTTTTTCCAGGTTTTATAGGTGTTCTTTGGTGGTATTAGACCTTTACTGGTTAATATTAGAACTTTGATCTGTGGGTTTTTGTTTTTTCTTTCAGTTCTGTGTTGGATTATTCACTGTTCCCACCACTTAAACTCTGCATTGGAACTAATTTGTTGTCCTTTGCTTACTTTAAAATCGGGGAACTTCCTATGGGAACTAGCGCTTGAACCTGTGATTGAACAAAATTGCTGTTTTGCTGCCAATTCTCTGGCGAAGGCTTTTTGTGCAGCTCAGGTTTTAACTGTTGACCTTGTAATCACTTCTGGGTCTTGTGAGGTCTGATACACCTGGATTGTGTGGAAACTCTGGTCTGGGCCTGAGTCTTTTCAGCAAACTGCATCCCTTGCAGTTCTGTATTCCTGACCACTCTACACTGAGTGGTCCTGTGCTGATTGGAGGGCAGGTCAGCTGTTCATGCTGTGCCCCAATGTTCCACTGGTAGAACCCATCCCCCATACTCCAAACACTTCCCATGGGATGGGCCATGTGCTGGTCCCTTGCAATGACTCACTGACCTCTGAATGGCTCATTTTCTCCATTGTCTATGGCCCCTCACTCCTATGAGAGTCCTTGGAATCCTTTTAGTGGTCTTGTTGGCCTGGGGGCCACCAAGGTGCTCTTCTGCCCTGCTGCCTCCTAGCAACTTCATCTGAAGGGCACAGCTGCAGCTTTTGCCAGCTCCTGCTCTCTGCACTCAGCAGCTCCAGCCTGGAAGCGACGTTTAATCAGGGTCAGAGTGCTTTTATCTTTCTCTCATTGTGGCTTCTCCTGCCTTCAAGCACTCCATAGGTCTCTCCTCCTCTTCCCCTGAGCTCTAGAGGCCGCAGCTTGTCTGTCGCTGCTTTTTAATAGTTGTAAATTGGTTGATTGTGGGAGAGGGTGATGCTGGGGACTGTCTGTTCTGCCATCTTGATTGGAAGTTCTCCCTTATTATTTTCTTAAATGCTTTAGCAAAATAAGAATAACAGTTAATTTGACTTAAGAGTACATCCTACATTTATAAATAAAAAGCCTCCTTAGTCCCTCTGTGGCTTCTGAGAGTAAGGGAATGACTGTCGTCACTTTTGGTGAGGAGACAGAATAAATCAAAGATCCCACTTTGCTACTTTTCCAGTTCCGATCTTTTCCACCACCAACTCTTCTGCCTTGGATACTAGTCAGTTCTATTTTTAGCCCATCCATCAAGATTTGCAAACATTTTCTGTGAATCATTTGTTACCCATAGAGAGCTAACTCATAGGTCAAAATAACAATAAAAATGCAAATTTATAGGAGTTTCCCATTATGCAGAAAAGGTTATTCGAATTCTTGGTTCTAACATATTGGAATCTTAGACCTTGCTAAAATCGATTCCCCTGAAACTTTTCCATCCATAAATTTAGTAATGTCTTCTCCCAATTCTTTGTTCAGTTTCTCAGTCCTGACATGCAACTTTGAGAGCTTGGGCACACTCTGGTAGGAATAATTTAATACAAAGGCATAAAGGCTTCTTAAAGGTTATCTACCTCGAACTATGTCCAGGATTTCCATAAATGAGCTATATAAAACCTTGCCATATGTTTCTCTTCATATTGGTGTACCTCAATAGAGTAAGATATTTACAGAATGATCTAGGTATATTCAATAATTGATAAGTCATTAGCTTTCTGAATATTCAGATAACTCAATATCTGGCATTGTTTAATTTACACACACAAGTGAAGTGTGGTTAAAACAAACCTATAAGGCTTTATGCCATGGGGCTTTATTTATTTATTTATTTTTTGGTGTGGAAAAGGTCTGGGGAGCAGCTGGCCGCCAGCTGGAGCCACATGCTGTTTGATTGAAGTGGAATTGGGACTTTAACAAGCTTAATTATAGCAAGACTTCACCTGCATCACAAAACCGGTTACAGCCCCCGTCCTCCATCCGCCTCCTTTGGTTTCAACACTTTGCTGGTTGTTTGGAGGCCTGTTTGCAATATTTCCACCCAGATCATATATGATCTGAAAGCTTTATAAGTGATACTCTTGATTTAATTACAATGGCATAAAAGTGTAAATTAAATCTAGCTTCTTTTGTGTAGGTAAGAACAGGAATAGAGATTGGGAAACTTGAAGATAATAGTGAATTATATTTTTCACAGAAGGTTATCTATAAACTTGATTTTAGTGATAGATCTGGCTAGATTTTTTTGTTTGGATTAGTTGATGAGTTCATATCATTAGTCCTTATATCCTGAGGAGTTGACTTTTATTGCACTTCATGATTCTCTTAAGCATATCATATTTTTTGAAAGCACTTCTAAGTACTTCCTAACATAGCTGGTATAGTTCCTGGCATAAAACTGACACTTAGGACCTATCATTGACAGCTTGATTTGTTGGAATTCTATATGAATTTGCAACAAAGATGACTGATCACACATTTAAGCACTGTGTTATAAATCCTTGTATTTCTTTTAGCATGAACTGCTAAATGATGATTAATTGCTGCTATTCTCTTCATGCTGTGTTTTTAGTGCATGAATAAATGTTTGCTCTTCAAAATGATGATTTAGAAGAGAGTTTAGAGAGAGATTTAAAATTACCTTCAAACGTGAAGAGAAAAAAGTGATGAGAATCTCTGGTGGGTGACAATAGTAACAACACAATGTGAAAACATAGGTAAAAGTAATATTCCCTTGTTGTTTTTTGTGCTGAAAGATTTTACAATTCTGGGCAGCCCAGAAAGGCACAAGGCTGTATGAATAAATTAGATGATGGCACGAAATAAGCAGATCGACCCTTTTGGGCTCATGTTTATAGTTTTCTTGTCATCAGTAGAAAATTACCTTTCTATTTACCTTTAGACCTTGGGATTAGAGATATTTATAGGTCTTGGGAAAGGAGTTGGGTATAGTTGGCTCAGTCCAACAACAATATTGCAATAGACAGGTTTTCCAAACTGATAATAGTAGATGACAGAATCATCTAAGATATTTACTATGCACCATATTTTAAGAGGTTTAGCTGATGCATGACATTCAATGAGAGAGAAAAATGTGATATTGCTTTGTACAGCCCCGTGAGGGAACACGGATCTGTATAGAAGAAGAAAAATTGTTTCTTTTAAGTATTATGTGTATTATATTACTTTTAGTCTGCTGTTTCAAATATTTTAATAGTTAAATTCAATCTCTCAAGCCCTAAGATTCAGACTCAGACAATTCTCTTTGTAGCTTTCTCTGACTTTCCCTCCTCCCCACCCCAGTCTCCTACTCTATCAAGATTACCATCTCCTTCATCTCTACTAATAACATCTCTGCTAATGGTGCATTCCTCCTCTCTTATAGCACTTCTCAAATTGCTTTGTAATTATTTGTTTACATGTCTGTCTCCCTCACCAGACTGCGAGCTCTTCAAGGACTGAGACAGCATTTCATTTAATTCACTCAGTATACCCACAACCTGGCAGTGTCTGGCACATGATAGGCACACAACAAATGCTAAAAGGGAAAAAGGGGTAGAGATTAATAAATGAGTGTAAAGTAATGTCACCTCTTATTTATTTGACAGTGATATCATAGCGTGCAAAAAAGAAACACTCATCTTATTACTTTTTCAATATCATGTAGTCTTTTCTGGAAAACTTCAGAGTGCTTAACAGTCTTCTCAACTCATACTGCATAATTCCACAACAGTGATAATAGCACAGCAATTAAAGCATAAGCACTGTGAAATCATTGTAAGTCATACTGAGTTTCAATCTTGGAATCTACCTGTGTGATTTTATGTTTCAATTGTAATTCACTCTATTTTTAAAAAGGGATGATGTCTGGTTAGGTATATAAAGCTTGATAACTAATAGTTAGAATTTCATAATTTGCTTGGATTTACAAATAAAGTAGATGAAGAAATAGAGGGTATGTTAAGTTGAGTTGAGGTAATGAAGTAAGCTTAAATGGTACACTCTTTCAAAGATTGAGATTATCACTTACTGTAGATGTGTAAGTAGGGTGGTAGCTGAAAAGCTCGCTGGGTATTAAGTTCATCTTTTCAACAAATGTTTTGGTGTCATTAAAAATGAAAATGCATTCCACCCAGGTTTTCTAGTTATTATGTAAATTTATGTGTATGTATGAAAAAATCAATTATTTCATTTCATTCATTTACATTGAGTCATTAAGAAGATATTTGGTAATGGATAAGTCTTTGTTGACTTTGCTCTTTATTATTTTAAACCCCCTAAGACATTTTTTTGTTCTAACATTCAACAGTTAGATAGTCTGAAAGTAGCACAATCACCTCCAATACCAATTTTGGCTGAAGAAAAGGGAAAAAAATTTATTCACTATCCTTAGTAAATGATGTCTGATAGGTTTAATCCCTTTTTTAATGAACATGTATGTGAAATTAAACAACACATAAAATTGCAACATTAACACTTATTTAAGAATAGGGATCACAATTTCTTATTCGTGGTTAGATTATCAAGCTGTGGCAGAATGCCTGGGACAAAACAGAAACTCAACACATATTGACTATGGGCTAATTGATGAATGTATCAACAAATGTTGTATGAAAATATAAATTTTTTTGTTTAGTGATTAAATCAACAGAAGGGAATGGAAGGGTCATTTCTGTATTTGAGGCATCTAAGAAATTTCAATTATTATGAGAGGTCTGCAGAGAGAAAAACGTTGATTTATATGCAGTGTGTATTTTGTACCCTAGAGAGATAATAGGATGATCAGTCTTACTTGGATAGAACAAAGGGCAGATTTAATTGAAATGACAGAATTTCTGATTAAGCAATATTGGGATTAGAGAAAGGTTGGGTGGGAAAATGGAAAGTGTTTATTCTTCTTCTTTTCCCAATATTCCTAAACCGAACAACCCAATTGTGCTCTTCGGGAAAGGAGCAACAGCCAAAACTGTATGGAAATACAGTTTTCATATTCCCTGAATCAGAATTTATTTTTCTTTTGGTCTAGCATTTTTAAGCTCTCTAGAACCATTGGCTGGGAGGAGTCTGTCTTGCTTTCCGTGTTCTCACTCTGGACCAGTGGTACCCAAAGGGGTGTACATGTTCCACAGGGACCCCCCCAAATCATCAAGAAACAACTTTGTCATTTATTTTTATTCTTATCTAAAAAATTAAGAAAATGAGTGAAGCTTTACTCATTTTTTCCTGTAAATTTGTGAAGTATAAAATACATACAGGAATGTATGCAAATGAAAGGTATACAATGAAATTAATTTTTATTGAGTGAACACACCCATGTAACCAAATTATATCAAGAAGCAGGCATCACCAGCACCACAGAGAACTCCCTTTGTATCTTCTTCCTGTGACTATACCTCAAGGAAAATCACTATCTTGACTTCTAATAACATATACTAATTTTGCTTTTTTTTGAACTTTATATAAGTGGAACTTTGGGATGTGTTATTTTGTATTGGGCATTTTTCTACTCATCAGCATGTTAATGAGATTTATCCCTATTGTTACATGTAGATGTAGTTTATTCATTTTCAATGCTATATATTACCCTATTACATGAATGTACTACAGTTTATCCATTCTACTATTGATGAGCATTTGGATTGTTCTATTGTTGCCAATTTTTAGCTCTCACAAAAAGTGCTACTATGAATAGTATTGTCTATCAATATTTCTGTTGGATGACTATCTATGAGTGAAATTCCTGGGTTTTAGAGTGTGTATACATCAGGCTTTAGTAGATAGTGCTAAATAGTTTTCCATAGTGGTTGTACCAATTTATATTCCCAACAGCCATTGTATGAGAGTTCTAGTTGTTTCACATCTTCACCAGCACATAATGTAATCAATTTTTATAGCATTTTTGTGTGCATAGTGATATTACACTGAAGTCTAAATTTTTACTTCCCTCATGACTAACGACTTTTAACATTTTTTCAAATGTTTAATGTCCATGTAGAGATCCTTTTCCTTTTCAAATATTTTGCACATAGTTTTGTTAGGTTGTTGACCCCTTCCCTCATTGATTTGCAACAATATTTTATACCAATCACATGCTGATATGTGTATTACAAATATCTTCTCACTCTGTCTTGTCTTTGCACCCTGTTAATTGTGAAACATTACTATTTTGTTATATGGAATTACACTAGCATTATTACTGCATTTGCACGTCAGATGGTCACTCACCACACCCAGAAAGTGTGTGTTTGTGTATGAGGTGGGGTGGGGAGGTGAATGCTTAACTGTGGTGCACTCACTTCAACTTTTGCTTTCAAGATATTGCTATGCATTATAGATTAATATTTGCATGATCAATGACTGAATAATTTATTATCTAGTTTTTATCAATCTTCACAAGATGGACAAATGGCTTTAAAATATTCTTGCAAAGCTAACTTGAATGTAATATTAATAGAGCGGACATTTGGACACTGCAAGAAAGTGTTTGACCTGATAGCTCTTCTTCTATTAAGAGCTATTTCTCAGTTAGGTAAAGAAAATGACAACATAATAAAATCTGAGAAGTTAGTAAAGTAAATAAATACATAAATTTACCAGAAAAGCTATGTAAAATAAAAATTTATGTCAGTTAACAATGAGCCTTGCCCTAATATAATTTTTCTTGTTGTATTAGTCAAAGTACAAAGCCAACTAAAACATTATGTTTTTCATCTTTTTCCCATTCTTTCAAATTTTCTAGTTTTTTGTATATTATACATATAATTTACAAATAAAATAATATATACCTATTGAGATCATAATCAAAATAGATTGGAGTGCTGCTCTAGAAAATTTAAAACTATTGATATACTGCTAAGTAAAAGCATTACTATGCAAACCTCCAGACGACTTTTGAAGTGGAAATTTACAAAGCACTTTTTCCATCTTGGTTTAGACCTGGCTATTTGAAAAGCATGACAGGGAGTTTCATAGTGCATATGGGAGAGTGGAAGTGCCTTGAACAGAATTCTGATAGGTCTATAAGTAATAGAAACTATCCTTCTGAACTCTCCATTGTTCCATAAAAGCTGTCTTGAATATCCTCATGTTTTTAGGTAAGGGCTGATTTCTGAGATTAGAATATACCTACTTATCTACCTACTTATGATGGTTGATTTCACTCTGAAATGTGGGATTCAGAGCTGGAGTTTGGATGCCTGGGAATATCTAGCCATGTCTTAACTATGGCTGCAAGTCAACTAGTGGAGGCAGTTGCTGTGGAGTGGCAGCTGGAGGATCCTGGAGAGAAGCCAGCATCTCGAAAGCCACCTTAAAGGCTTAATTAAGCTCAGGCAGTCAGATAAGCATTTCTTTTTTACTGAAGAGTCTAAATATAAATATAAAAATAAAGTATGGAAAAAAGATAATGTATTTAATTTTTCTTTTGCTCAAATTCTAGAGATTTTGTAAGATTTGGTGGAACTAACTGGGCAAACAATTTTGTTTGTGGGTATTCATCACATATATTTCTTTTTCATCTGATGAATAGCCTCAGGAATCACCTAATACATCCTGCAGGTTGTTGGCAGGCATGAGAGAAGCCACCTTGAGTGGAGGAGTCTTCATGCTCTCCAGGAGAGGAGTTTCCATGTTGTGACAACAACCCATTGCAGTCTTTTTTGACTGCAAACTTAGTGGATGCTTTTCTTTCAGCTGAGCCTCACATCATTTACTTGGAATGATATGCTCTCCCCTCATCCCCATCCCCATGCTGCAAACACTTTGGAAGAAAATGGTGTGGAAATGTGAGGCATTATTTTAGGAACAAAATCTCTGTAGCCCTGAAGCTTTTGCAAAGCACTGTCTATAGGCGACATATCTGCCGCATCTGTTTTTGTGTGTGGGAGGCACACTATATTTATCATTTGAGATGAGTCACCTCATAAAGGAGCATAATCTACTTGAGCTTTTGTGTTTAAACTGTTCTCTGGTGGAATGAACTGTAGTATTTAAGCTTTAAGTGGTACATATCTAGGCCTCATGGTAGCACCCTGCCAAGAGCAACAATAGCTACAGAGGAGTTGAATCTCCTTCCCTCCATTTCCTCTCAGCCTGACTTTTTAATGATATTTCTGGTGAGGCAGAGGCAGTGAGGACCCTCAAGGGATGCTGGCGTGACAGACAAAGCCATCCCACACCTGTTCTGGAATCAGAACAGCTGAATCTGGCAAAGCAAGGCATCAAAACAAAGGATTAAAAAAACCACAAAACAAATGTTACAAAAACCAGTTAAATATCTCTAACCAATCACTAAGCATCCGTAGCAATTGATACCAGGATTCTCAAGTATGTATGGCTCTCAGAGGGGGGTGCCCAGGATGTAACCCTTGGTATGTACCATCCATTCCCTAAAGATTTTTTTTTTTAGTTTTCTGGAGTCTAAAGAAAAACAATGACTTTAACCCTCTTTGCAGATCTCTCCTTCCAAAAAATTCTTTTTATTATAGATGATTCCATTTGCACAAAGAATATTATTTTCTTCAACTCTAAAATGGTTTGAAGGTATTTCGATAGCTATTGATAGATGACACCAGGAGGTAAGCATGTCTTTCAAAAGAAAATAAAAATAAAAAGTTTAGAAAACTTTCTAAAGTGTAATTTAACATGGATGAGCTTTCCTGTCTGTAGAGTAGGTTTTAGGTTTATCTTCTGCACCCCCATACTTGAGTAACAATCATCACCTAGAACAACATAGCTAAGTCATGAATTAAATGGTCTTGGCTCTGTGAGTGGAACAGAGCCATAATATTGTCGCATGTAACTCACTCTTTTACTCCTAGCTCCTATCTTCATGTTCTGCTCATAAAGAGGAGGAGATGTAATCCAAGTGAAAATCACATCTGCTTCTCTTTAGAGAGAGTTGCACAGTCAGTATACAGACAAAGGGTCTAGCTGACACCTTGCTGCAGGCTTTTTTTTTTTTTTTTGCTGCAGTTGAAATAGAGTGTTAAGGAAGCCGGGGTCATAAGTTCAGCCCCACTGACGTCCAGTTATCTTTAACAATGTGGAGATAACCTTTTCCATGGCTTAATTTGAGCTGGCTCTTGGTGAAGCCTAACTCGAGCTGCAAGCCTCTAACTAGATGGTTTGAGAAGCATAGGAACGTTTCCTCTCTCTTGTTTCTTCCCAAGATATGTATAGGCAACATGGTCTTTATCCCTGTTCTTGGTATTCTCTCCTTACGCTTTCCTTTGGGTGTGAGTAATAGAGTTCCCCTTAAAATATAAACAGAATTTGGAAGCCATCCTATATTATTAGTGCACCAGCAACCCTCAAATTTGTCTACAGAATTTTTTCCCCATCATCCAGAAACGTGAGGAAATGGAACTATGGAGAGGCAAGTTGTGAAAATGGGAAGAAAGTCAGGATCAAAGAAATATGGTAAGTATAGTCCCCAAAGAGACAAGCAGTGGCTGCCTCATGGGGCCCAGGGAAGCAAGTGCGGACTTGGCTTCTAATGGCAGGAAGGGACCAGTCACCAAGGAAAGGCAGCGCAGGAGAGAGCTGAGGACACAGATGACTGCCTCCCAGCTTTCTCCCTCTTGCTCTTGTCTGTCATTCTTCTAAAAAGGTGTTGCTGGTTGTAAAAGGAAAAGAGATTATAAATGGTCACTTGTGGAAAAGTACTGGAAGACGTCTTAGTGTAGGTGAAGAAACTCAAGATGAAAGTGTTCAGAACAGATCGCAAATATTCTAGAACCTACAATGCACCCAGCATCGTCCTAGAACATAACAAACCTTTGACGTGCGTTCTCCTGTTCCTCCCCCCCCAATGCCCCCTGCCCCTTTTCTCCCTCTTCCTCTCCTCCTCCTTATTGTTTTTACTGCTGTTGTTGCTACTTTACTCATCTCCTCTTTCTGCCATTACTTCCCATCCCAAATATGTAGCTTTTGCCCAAACATCAAGGTCATTTTGCTAGTATGGAGTTCTACCTCCTTCACTAAGCTGTCTTGATTAATCCTAACCCATATTGACCTCCTGTTTGGGATGAACACTATCTGAAATTGTTCTTTCTTATTTCAATTATTATTTAACCTTGCCAGCTGAACAAAGTGATGAACATTTGGAGGTTGGACCTACAGGCCTATTTGTTTCTCTGTATTTGCCATCATACTTAGAAGAAGGTTAAGCATATCGTGTGTCCTAAATAAATGATTATTGGATAAATCATAGGTCATTTGACTGTCTTCCCTCTGTGCCATCAGAAAACCACATATATGTTACTGTACTATAAAGAAAAGGATGAAAAAGGATTTATTAATATTCCCAATTTACTTGGCATACTCATTTTTCTATCCTACCATGTTAAAATCTATCCTTTTCTCACTGCTCTGGCCAAAACAGTTGAACAAAGAAAAGTTCCCAAAGGAAAAAACACCAGCACCAAAAAAAAAGCAAACAATACCCTCCCCCCAAAAAGAGCGAAAAATGCAAACGCTTGTGAAAATGAATTAAAATAGAAACACTACATTTATAAGGTTCACACGGATAACTAAAGTATAGATTACAGCTGGGAAAGAATCACTCAGTCAAGATTATGTTTATTATCCTGGAATTGAAGCAAATATTTGAAATGAATTAATAATGGATAGAGCAGCATCTGATTTTTTCCACATAATCCATTTTAGATCAAGAGTACTTTGTGGCAAGAACATGAAGTCAGTTGAGACCAGCTGACCTTTGCAAAGAATTGTGGCTGGTTAACTTCATAGTTCACTTCATATTGTATTTGAAACATGAAAGAAAAATCTTCCAGGCTCCATCTGCTGAATTATTCCCCTCCCCTCCTTCAAAGTCCGCACAGAAAACCACCTCTACCACAAAGCCTTCAAATGGAAGATGCATGTTAATACCGTGCTCTGCTGTATTAGAGCAGTGAAACAACCAGTTTAACTCTTTGAATTAATTCAAGCCGATAAGAAAACAATTAGTTAAATATAACTAAATATATTTCTTTCTCCTCTTCTTTTTAAAAAGTTTTTCTGTGACTGGTCTCTTAATTTATCAAATCAGCTTGGAATTAAGTATATAATAAAGAACGACTGATTTTTTTCGTGGGGGGGGCATGTTTAAATGTTCTGGGTTGAGGGCATAAACTCTGCACAGTATCTGCTAAGATTGCAACATGTGCAGCCAGATTCTTTTTAAATTATTCACTTCTCTTTGGCTAAAGTGAAAACTTTTTCTAAATGCTTGATAGCAGAATGCTTCCAAGCACTGTTACAACCATAACTCTTGTTCAAGATGAGTAGTACAGACCTGCACAAAGCCGAAAAAAGTACTGGTAACAGAGACACTTCTTTTTTTTTTTTTTTACCAGCTCCTGTTCCTCAGTGTTTCTCAGGCAGGCCATAGTTGAACAAACACCAAAACCAGACTACTCCAAGTACTTGGCTACATGAGATAGTTTATGGAAAAGCCACCACAGAGATACTCGTTTGGCATGGTGGGGTTTGGGCTTGGTGTTGTGCAATATGCTTTTGTGTCCGCATCGGTTCCTACATCTTTGCATCTATGAACTTGGACTGTTCTTCCTTTTACTGTTCTGCTCCATTGCACCTAGTAGACAACTACCTCCTGTCTATTTAAGAAAAAATCATCTTTTTTCAAAACTGTTTATCAAATGCAAATGTTGTTCTTCCACAAAGAATCTGAATGTCCATCATCCTTCCCCATGGAGATCTCACCTCCCGCTGGCTCTGATTAAGTGGGGTTGTAGTGAGAACTGGCTTTTCTTTGTACACATTTCTTGATCAATGTGTAGACTAGCTGCATGAACAAGTCTGGTGTAAACCAAAGAGAGAGACATTATTTTATTTCACTTCATTTTATTTTCCCATGTTAACAGATGGGGCGAAAGGAACTTGCCTTCTAAAGCACCTTCCGTTTTCATCACTTTAAGGCCGTGACCTCCCTCTCCATGACCTTCCTTAAAACATCATTGCTATTGTCTGCTACACCCTGGAATTTATTTCAGGTTACATAAACGACTTGGCAAAAAACCTTTCTTTCCATTGTGTTTCCAGCAATCTGCCTCATAGCTTCAATCCTTACACTTTGACCCTGAATATTCCTTGATCTGGTTCCTTTTCATTCCTGTCCTTATGAGCCTGCAGCTCATTGCTTCCTGAGCCTGGACTTTATCATCGTAAGTCAATATTTTTGCTTCTGAGGTCTTTATGTCTGTACTTCCCTACCTCAATCACAAGTTTTTACTTCCATCCTTCCCATTTAACCCAGCATTTATTTTCTGTCCTCTGTGGTGCCTTTACATGTACAAATGGTGACTCTTTTCTCTCCTTTCTGACCTGGCCTGCCCCAGCCAACTTTTACAGTTGTCCACTCCGATCCTTCTCCCTGCCTAACTCACCAAATCTCAACCTCAGAGAACTCCACCAGTTGCTTTTCCTGCCTTTGGTTTGTTTCTTTGTGTGATTAAAGAGCACAGCATTTGTTTGGAGGAGGAAACAAAACATGAAGACTTGCCTGATTAAGAAACCACTTTCACTCTGTGTGTTTCTTCATTTTGAAAACTCATGTCTTGATTCAGCCTAGCACCCAACCCAGCATTACTGTTTCTTTTCACCTCCCAACACCGTGGTGATACTTCTCTGTTTTAGGGAGAAAAGAACATCGGTGTATCATACTCTCACATACCCTTCTCTTTATCTCCCCATGTCTCTCTCTATTCCACTCTTCTCTGTAGACTTCATCCCTCTCTCAATGTATTCTGAAGCCCAAACATTACCAGTGTTTCCAAAATATTATTACTGCAGATACCTAATCTTTCTCAAACATCTTCACTCTGTACCAGTCTGTATACACACACATTTTAAACAAAAACAAAAGCCAAAAAACAAAGCTCATTCATTAAATATTTATTGAATACCTGTTATGCATCTGGTAGGTGCATGAGATACAAAGAAATTAAAAAAGAAAAAGAGATTTTGTGTACTTACTACCTTTTCTGTTTACCCAATTCTTTGCTTTCTTCTTATGTAATATTTTCCAAATATGGTCCTGAATTCACTTCTTCTATTTTTGTTCTAACCATTTCCTCCAGAAGTCTCTTACAGTCTGGTTTTGCTTTCATTGATAACATTCTCTCAAAGATTAAGAAAAAAAATGAGTTTTTGTTTTTGTATTATTAGATCTTTTCTCTGCCCTTATTCTTGTTCATTTCACTTTCTGCTATATTTTGTTTTCCATTTGCAGGTTCTCCACTCACATCTCAGACTTCTTTATCTCCTCTCACACCTTAAATCTGGTTGTCCCTTAAAGAGTTATTGTAAACCCTATAATATTTTCTTATTATAATATCACTTTACTAAGGAGTAATTGTATTTAAACGATTTTTCACTATCATCCCCATGTCTTTTTCCTAAAATTATATCTAAACTCTGGCTTCGTACCTCTGATGCAGCCCATATTTCAGTTGGCCTATCCAGTATTTTGATTTGAATATCTGCCACATCTTAAATTCAACACAATCATAGCTGTGATGTAGGCCTGAGACATGTCGGATTGTAGAAGGGCAGGAACTCTAGCTGGAGTGAGAATGCACGGTTAATTAACTTTTCTGTAGAGCTAGCCCCAGCAAAATCAGCTGGAAATGTTTCAAGGCAGAGTCTAGTGGGTATGTCCATTTCATGCACAGTTCAGGCAAGGCAAAACTGGAAGGTCCAAAACATTATAAGGGGCGTGGTGCCATGGGATTTCAGGGAAAGGGTAGAAATGGTACCTAGAGAGGAAGGGCCACATTGCTGGCAACCTACTCGTGCTATTGCGATTCCCATCTTTCTAGACATCTCTTCAACACTGATACTATTGACCAGGCATTGAATCTTTAAAATCTCTACTGTGCTAACATCTATGGGGCTATTCGTTTCTGGCTCCTCATTTACTTCCCTGAATACTTCCTTTTAATCTTCTTCATATTCTACGCCTCTTTTCTCACTCTCAAATACTGGTTGTGTCCTTGGATTCTGTCCTTGGCCCTCTGCCATCCTTACTTGGGAAAATTCATTCACTTGGTTTTTAACTACCACTAACTACATCCCATTGATTTGTATTCCAGGTCTACAGTTCTGGGTATCTCCCTTGAGCTTGAGACTCATATATTTAACTAACTTCTAGTTAAATCCATTTGGATGTCTTACTCATCATGTTCAAATACAACATGTTCAAAGTGGATCTGAATTTTCTCTCTCTTTCCAAACCCACTCTTCCTTCCAATGTTTCCTATGTTAATTAATTGCAACATTATTCATCTCATCACTTGAGCCAGAAATTTGTAGTCAT
Source organism: Cynocephalus volans (assembly GCF_027409185.1). Classification (NCBI taxonomy): domain Eukaryota; kingdom Metazoa; phylum Chordata; class Mammalia; order Dermoptera; family Cynocephalidae; genus Cynocephalus; species Cynocephalus volans. Next base: position 75,819,639 of record NC_084471.1, on the reverse strand, counting down.
CCTAAACCACTTCCTCTACTTCATTCCCCACATACAATAAACCAGATTATTCTACCAATTTTACCTCATGATTATTTTGCAATATCTTCTTTTTGTCTTCAGGTCCAGTCCATCATAATTGCTGACCTGGAATACTTCACTAACCTAGTCCCTGCTTTCCTGAGCATGGACTGGCTTCTTTGCAATAGATTGCCCTTCTAGCAGTCTGGATGCTGTATCTGAAATACAAATATGACCAGGTCATTTTCCTGCTTATAGCCTTGCCATGGTTTCTCATTGTTTATTTCATCAACCCAAGTTTCTTAGGACAGTGTGAAGACCCTCCATGATCTAGTCCTTAACTGGGCTTTTAGCATCATTTCATATCACAACCTTACATTAAATACTTGCCTAAAACTGAACTCATGATTAATTTTTATGTACTCATCTCCCAAACATATACCTCCTCCTATTTTCATTTATCAAATCTTTTGAACTAGAAAAGAAGTCAACATGTATACCTCTATCTCCCTCATCAATAATCGCAAATAATTGCTCACCAAAGTTAATTACTTCTACCCCTAAATGTATGTCTCAAATCAGAGACCTCCACTTGACTTCCCTTTTAATATTTCTTCTCTTAACTACAAAAGCATGTTGGTACCACAGAGTTCAGCTTTCTCAGCCTTTGATGACCCTATCCTGTGTTGTGGATTTGGGTGTTGTCCAAAAAATATCGAACATTCCTGGAGGAAAAGGACATATCAAAGATATATTACATATGTTACCACTAGGGCTCAAGTAGGTACTTGATTAATACATAATTAGCAGAAACGACTCATATTAATCAATCGATAGATAATGTGGTCAGAATCAGTCAGCCATTGCTCATGGATATAGGGTAACATTTATTTCTCAGCTTTTTGGTAGCAGGAGGAATTGGTATAACATAAGAATGAAAGGATGTTTTTTTATTCTAATCAAGAACCATGGACAATTCATTATAAAATGAAGGGTGCAACAAAAAGTTCATCTAAATAATCTCCATCATCTATGCTCACCTTCTTGCCAACACAGTGGTATGAACATGCTGAAAGTGTTTTGAAGTTATTTAGGCTTTTATGAAAAATATCAACAGCTAACTCCACAAAATTTGGGAGAAAACTCATTCGAGAGAATCTTTTTCGGGAGATTTGGTGCTCTTTCTCTTTGATTTGACCAAAAATGCTTATAAAAAACAACTTTCTAGGAAGTAGTTTCCATGAAAATCTCTTATTAGTTGTCTTCTTCCTCCTGCCAATCCAGTAAAAGTAACCCTAAATTCAAGTCTTAAATTGAAGCTCAATGAAAAACTACATGTATTTAATAATTCAATAGCTTTACAAATGGTCCCTCCAGGCATGGACCTGAATGCAGCATATACCACTAATGAGAATGAGAAACTCAGAAAGAGTGGAGAATGGAGCCCACTTAGGAACTGAAGATGGTGTAAAGTCACTCTCTGTTACACAGTTTAAGTATCCATTACAAAAAGTGACTGCTTAAAATATCCAGAAGAAAGGCTTTTGCTTATTTTTTAGAAGGTATAGATAGTTCACACTTTTCACCAGTTCAATTTAGGAGTCCTGCTTTTCACCACCCCTCTTACTGGATGCTTAATAATGAAAGACTCATATTTCACTTTTCACCAACCATAACTACTTACTTGGTGACTTCCACCCACATCTGACAGCACATGCATTATCAGGATGTAATATAAGACCAGCCAGACTAGGCCTTATAGTAATCTTTTTAAAGTTGCATTTGCATCAAAATATTTTGTCTCAGAGCGAGAACTGCCTTTAATGTTAGCAAGTTGATCATGGGGGAGAAGAAAATGTCTGAGTTCTCTGAGAGGGTTTTATCTTGAGTATAAGTTTATTTGCACTGTCAGTAGCCACTTTGAACAAAGAATTCCTTGTATGGTGAAGACCCCTTTCAAATCCTTTTTTTCCATTGAAGAAAATGGTCTCTGGGGAGAAAACAGAGCTTAAAAAATTAGCCACACTTTGAATCACTGGCATTTATAATTAATATGATTTTTATTTTTTTCTGGCAACCCAAATGGCAGGTATGTGTCATTTTGATTTGATTATCTACTTTCGGCATTTTTTCCAAACCACCAATCTAGGCTGTCTAGACAGTGTGGTTGCTCTCTGGGAAGTGGGCTTCTTTCTGGGAATTGATTTCTTTTGGATCATGGAGGAGTCTCCGCAGATCTGGATAACTCTTTCCCCATATACTTCTTTGTGCCAATATATTTCAATATCTATGATGCCATAATAAATTAATACATCTGTATCATATTAATACTACATTAGAGCAATGCAACAGTAACATGATACAATAGAAGCATTGCTAACCCCCTAAAACTTTCACATGGCTTTGTTAGACGAAAACCATTACTGTTAATTCCAGCTCTCAGACCTTATGTCTGTGAAAAGGCAAAATAGACAATGTCCTGGGTGCCTTTGAATAACATAAACTGTCTTGTTATCAACACCAATGCTGCTGTCCAGAGATAAGGGAAGCGGACAGTCAGACTAGTTACTCTGTGGGTCCTGCATTTTTTTATAACCCCCAATACCCTCCTCTTTTGCATTATTGGTTTGTTATCCTCTGGTAATTGTTCATAAATCATTGCTCAAATTGCTTATGACTCTACAATGTTTCTTGCCAAAAAGTGTTTCACAATATTTAATAGATTTTCAAAAATAATTTATTTATAAGGTACTTGGATTTCACATTATAAAAATGATAGGAAAAACATAAAGAGAAAAAAAAATTAAGGCTTTTTCTAAAAGCCAGGTTTGCTGGATATAATTTTATTTCCAAACTGAATAACACAGATGCATGAGTCCTGGCTAGACACTTTCTTTCTAACCACAATCGTAAATATCCATCCCCTGTTTCTAGCGGGGTCTGGGCATAGCATATTTCTCTTCATGGAAGTTGACTCTTTTCACAGAAAGTTTCTAAAGAAAGAAATACCATAACTGTTTGGGTTAATTAAGTCTATTGCTTTACAAGGACTTTAGAAGGACTAAACTAAACATTTTGTGCTGCATTTGAAATCCATTGTCCTGTGCTGTTACCATCACAAATAAAAATTAAAAACAGCTGCTTACCTCGGCCTATTTCTTTTCACATCTTTGAAGTATGCAGGTAGGTTTACCCCTTCATATTTCTATACTAAATAGGCCCAGTTCCTGTAACCTTTCTTCAGAGAGGCAATTCTCCAACCATTTAATCATTTTCATTACTCTTCTTTGGACTTGTTCCAAATTCTCTTTCCTTGGGTGGGCCTCGAGTGGTCACGGCTTGTGGTATAGATTCCTAAGCAGCGCAGACTGAATGGGAAGTTACTGCATTGGAGATACTAGCATGAGGTGGCGTCAGTCTTTCCATGTGGTTACACCTCATTTTATGCAAACCCACTCAGTGAAAATCCACTTATAACTTGAACTTTGCAAGAAGATTCACCATAGCAAACTTCTAGAAAAATAATCTAGTATAATTAAAATATGATTTATTTTCCAAAATCTATGTATGTACAACTTATCAAAAGACATCTATGATATGAGGTGAAGTATATAATATCCATCTATTTATTCATTGATTCATTCTTTGATTTACTCAGGGACATTGGTCAAATGCCCAGTATACTCTGATAGACCCTGGAGATAGGAAAACCAAACACCTTATCTCACATACCTTGGTGGCTTACCTTGAGGAGCGTACAGCCCAGAGAGATGGTGTGCTAATAATTTGGTCTTTGAAATCAATCTGATCTTTGTTAAAACTGTGGCTCACCATCTACTAGCTGCATATCATCCAGCACATACTTACCTTCTCCAAACCTTAATTTCTCCATCTTTAAAAAGAGTATAATAATTTCTATCTCATAGGAGGTGCTAAAGTTTAAATAAGAAATATGTATCAATAGTGTAACAGAGCAGCTGGTTGTTATTATATTCCAAGATGTCTCATGTAGCAGATCATTTTATTAAAATTGAATGAATTAATAAATAAAATAATGAATAAATAGATGAAACATACAGGGAAATGTATCGTTACAATACAATATCATAAGTGCTATAATAAAGTTATGAACAAAATGTCATGGGAGAACAGAGGAACAAAATGCAAAGCCTATTTGTGGAGACTCTAGAAAACATGCAGAAAGTACAATTTAAATGGTGTGATGCAGGACATATTCCCAACAGTGGGATAGCTGGGTCGTATGGTAGATCTATCTGCAATTGTTTGAGGAACCTCCATACCATTTTCCATAGAGGCTGCACCATTTTGCAGTCCCACCAACAATGTATGAGAGTTCCTTTTTCTCCGCAACCTCGCCAGCATTTATCGTTCAGGGTCTTTTGGATTTTAGCCATCCAGATGAGTGGATACGGAAAATGTGGTACATCTACACAATGGAATGCTACTCAGCTATAAAAACGAATGAAATACTGCCATTTGCAACAACATGGATGGACTTTGAGAGAATTATATTAAGTGAAACAAGTCAGGCACAGAAAGAGAAATACCACATGTTCTCACTTATTGGTGGGAGCTAAAAATTAATATATAAATTCACACACACACACACACACACACACACACACACACACACACACACAGAAAAAAAAAAAAAACCAGGGGGGGGAAGAAGATATAACAACCACAATTACTTGAAGTTGATATGACAAGCAAACAGAAAGGACATTGTTGGGGGGGAGGGGGGAGGGAGGAGGGAGGGAGGTTTTGGTGATGGGGAGCAATAATCAGCCACAATGTAGATCGACAAAATAAAATTTAAAAAAAAAAATGGTGTGATGCAGGACAAATAGAAATTTTCTGGGTGGAAAATCTGAAGAAGGGCATTTCGGAAAGAAGAAAGAACACATGCAAAGGCATTGAGATACAAGTAAAAGTGGCAGGTTAAGGAATCTTGAGAGGCCAGGTGAGTTCTGAATGGAAGGGCTGGGTAGAGGGTTGTTACAAGTGATGGGGCTGGAGAGGTAGGCTAGGGTCAGAGATGAAGGTCACAAGAGCAATGTTAGAATTTATCCTGTAGTGAAATATACAATGAAACCACAAAAACTGAAAAAAAGAATTTTTTTCTACCACAGATAAGGTTTGGTTATTTCTCTTTTAATAGCCTCATTACAAAAATAAAACTTTAACGACAATTTGGACATTCCTAATAAAAGAAAAGACTTTTTAAAGCTTTAAATAATTTGACACATTCCATTTTGTTTGGTTATTACACATTTATCCCTCATTATGGGTCTTTTCAATCTCTAACAAAAATCTTTGCATGATTATTTAGTTATTAACTTTAAGTATATTTTTGTGGAGAATAGAAATGCCAAACAGGCATTTGAATTTTATGCTTGTAATTTCTTACATTTTGTCCAAGGACCTTAATAACCTAATGATTTAGTTCATGGTGATTCCATGAATTAACCCACATCTGTTTCCTAAATCTCGAGAGAATAGCTCAATGTTTTTTATAGAAATAAAATCTAAAAATAAATTAAGCCCAAGCCTTTTCTTAGGGGTGTGTGTGTATCTTTGTATCTATTCATCTGAATGAACGTGTGTATACATTTATATGTGTATATATGTATATGTGTGTGTGTATCTAGCAAAATGGTAGTAATGAGGACTCTAGGAAAGTGTAATCAGGAAAGTAAACAGTTAAATTTTTACTAATACCCAGTACTCTATTTGATTCACTCCAAGTTTAAGTCAGTGAGATATAAGAATAAAAGGAGAGATTTTAAGTCAGAAGATCTGGGTTAAAGATCCCAAATATGACATTACTTTTGTTAATTCATCCATACACAAATATTCATTAAATGCTTATTATATGCTAGGTACCCTATAAATGATAAATATATGCTAATATGTGTAGCTTTGAGCAAGTTATTTAACTTATAGCTTCCGCTTTTGAGTCTGTAAAATAGGGAAAATAACGCCTTCCTAATAGGGTTGGGAAAAGACTGAGCATGACAGTGTAATACAGAGCCTGGCACAGTGTGCCCATACATATGCCCATTGGTTCTCAGTTGATTGAACCTGGCTGGTTTTCTAAAGTAGAGAGTAGTCTGTGAAAATGTTCTATGCCAGAACATAAAGAAAAAGTAGTTGATAACGTACCTTGGGGTCATGGTCATCTGTATCTTTGCAGCAAAGAAAAGGGAGTTGAATGAGGAAAACAGGGAAGGGTGTTATTATCTCAATGAGCTTTGGACATATCTGCATTCAAATTCTAAACCTGCTTAATTATTAACTGAAGTGACTATGTATTAGTTATTGGGCCTCTCTGAGTCTCGGTTACCTCATCTTTCAAATGGAATAATTAATTAGTTGGGGTTTTCCAGAGAAACAGAACCAATAGGATATAGACAGGCATGTAGAACGAGGTTTATTATGAGAGATTGGCTCACATGATTATGGAAGTTAACAAGTCTCCCAGTCTGAAGTCTGCAAGCTGGGGTTCCAGGGAAGCTCATGGTATAGTTCTAGTACAAGCCCAAAGGCCTGAGAACTAGGAGAGTCAATAGTATAAGTCCTGGTTCGAGTCTGAAGGCCCAGAGAACCAGGACTACCAATATTCGAGGTCAGAAGATGGCCCAGCTCAGGTAGAGTGATCAAATTTAAACTTCCTGTCTTTTTGTTCTATTTGGGCCCTCCATGGATTGAATAATGCCCACCCGCTTTTGTGAGAGTGATTTTCTTTACTTAGTCTATGAATTCAAATGCTAATCTCTTCTAGAAACATGCAGCAACAATGGGCTATAACCCAGCTATCTGGGCATCTCTTAACCCAGTTAAGTTGGCACATAAAATTAACTATCACAGATAATAATATTGACCTCCTAAGATGGCTGAGTTAAATGTGATGACCCTGGTAAGTAATCTAGCCCGGTAGATGGCAGTAATTATTGTCGTTTTTGTTCTTAAGAAGAATCCCTTGGAAACTCCACTGAAATAGTCATTTATGTTGCCATGAGGACACTTTAATCATGCTTTTCCTGAGTTAAATGTATAATGACAAAAAGAGTCAGAGAATTACAGGCAAATTTGACTAGTTTGGCTCTAATAAAAATTATTTTCCAGAAAATTCTTCCTTCGTTTAGAAAGGAAAAGTAACTATTAGGACAATCCCTGAATGAAACGACTGTTCATGTGGATATGCAGGCAAAGTCATAGACTTAATGTTTGAACTCTAGGTAGAAAAGCAATCAACACTTCTCTATTTAAGATTTCATAGGCTTTCTTTGAACAAGTTCATGGTATTTCCTAAACTAAATGCTAGAAAATGTTATTTCCTGTTAGTTAAAAAAAAATTTTAAAAAACACAAAAAATGAAAAAATGATGTGTTCTTCAATGTTATCTTCTTAATCCCACTTATTCATCTATTCATATTTTAAACTTATAAAAGGAATGTTTATTTTCCTATGTCAGCATTCTGCTACTTCTCACGTATGCTTTGCTTATCTGCAGAAAATGATAGAAAATTCTCCATGTGAAAGGTTTAGTGAAAGTAACAGCATCAACATTCTTTTATCTGTGATGACGGAAAGATAATCCACATGTGAAAGCACTTGGTGCTTCAGCTTATTTCGAGTGACAGAAGCATAATAGAATCTCCTAAGCATTGACATTCTACAATAACACAACATTGTCATCCTTTGTCTGATCCTGGTTCATACAAATCCCTCAGTGTTTCAAATTCCTAACAAAAACTAGAGAAATACACCTCAAAGCTATTATGTGAAAATGGATTAGGTACAGCTATAAATCTTTAAACAAACCTTAATGATGTAAAAGTCCTATCTATGCACTTCTTAAAGGGTGGAAACACAGACAGGATGGAAACGAAGAATTCAGATCTCATGAGCAGTTTCCATGCCTAAATCCTGTTTATATTTGGCTTCTCAAAGTATTAGCCTTTTCTGTCTTTTCGCCACATTTGATATTTTGGTTTCTTAATGCCGCTTTGCAAACTGTTTTAAGAATGCTGAGAGGAAAATTCAATATTTATTTGAATTTAGAATTAAGGATATCTTATAATCATCCATTATTTTCTGATTTTAATTTAATTAAAAAAAAAAGCAGTTACCTTTTGGTATGATTTATATATGGTGATCCTTCAGGAATTTTTGAATTAGGAGAAATTTTTCAACCACCTCCTCCCAAATCTCTTGTAAAACCCATCTTCTAGGAGCTGAAGTCTCCTGTGTTACTCCCTGGTTGTCCTGAGTTATTTATTATCTTACGCACTAAATCTGTACTTTCCATTGCAAGCAGTGCCCTCACCTCCAAAGTTATCTCTCTTTCTTTGTACTCATGGAACTTTCACCAGCTTGGTTCTCATTCTCTTGTCGTTCTGCTCCTAACCAGTGCTCAGGAAGGTAGTAGGGTAGGAGCAGGGGGAGAAGGGGCCTGGAGCTAAGAGACCTGAGTCAAAGGTCTGGTCAATACCTGTGATGTGCTCACCTGCACCAGGCACTGTTCTATGTGCCTGGCGTGTGATAACTCATTCAGTCTTAATCCTGGTAGTATAGTCCTATGAATGCAGGCACCATGGGGTTAAATCACTTGTCTAAATTCACACAGCTAGCAAGAGGTAGAACCAGGATTTCAGTCCAAACGTGTTGCCTCTGGAGTCTGTGTGTTTTGTCATTATGCTACAGTGCCAATGATTAACCCTGTGGTCAGTCTTCTCTTGGCTTTAGTTTCCTCTTTTGTAAAATGTGGGTGAGGGGAAGGTTTAGATAATAGCAAAGATCACTTTCTACTTTAAAACTGTATACTTCTAAGGAGAAAATTGAATTGCCCAAGATACATTTAAGCCTAGACCTACAAGTCCTTTTTGACTGGAGATAGAGGGTACCAAATAAAATTTTGTTTGCTAATGCCAAATACTGGTGACAGTCTTCTCTTGTCCACTATTGGAAGGTGTGCAATTGATGGCTGATATGTGGACAAATAAATAATTATCCACACACAATCATGTATACAATATAATGTAATCTAACATGGCGTATCAATTAGAATTTTATTTCACTGCACATAGAGAAAAGCCAAAATAATAATGGCTTGCACAAGATAGAAATTTATTTCTCCCATGTAAAAGAAGTCAGTGGATAGGTGTTTCATTCAGAAGCAGTAGCACCTTAATTATCCAGGTTTCTTCTATATTTCCATTCTATCATCTCAGATCATGGTTTTCATTCCTGAGATCAGCCTATGGTCAAATACTTTTGCTTTCCCTACAGAAGGAAAGAGAAAGGAGCAAGGACCCAAAAATTTTCATCCCACATCAGTCAGCTATCTTCAAATGGCCTTCACTGAAGACCCATCAAGCATTTTCACTCAACACTTCCATTTATACTCGTATATATTTGGTCAGAACTATGGCAAATCTCAACACCAAAGCAGGCTGGGACATGTTATCTGTTAGCAGGATACTTTGCAGTCCTAAATAGAATCATCATTTCTAATGCAGAAGGAGAATGTATATTGCATGGCAAAGGGGAGTCTGGGTTACCAGTTATAGGATAGTTATAGAAATCTATATAAGAAATAATATCAGTGACATGGGGAAGTGGCATTTGGAAGTGACTCTGGAGAACGTGTGAGAATACCGACCAAGAAAGCATAAAGGATGCTGGCAACAGTTGGGGGCGTGATTGAGGTTGCAGGCCTCAGTAAATTAATGCAGTCCTCTCCTCCTCCTTCTGTTTTTTGACATATACACACCTCCATATTTCTTGTCAGTTTATTCCTAGGTATTTCATGTTCTTATTTTTATTAGGAGTTTTCTTTTTCATAATATTTTCTAACTAGTTATTGCCAACATAAGATAAATCTACTTCAATTTTCTGTATTAATTTCTGTCTTCCATGCTGAAACCTATTATTGATTCTAGTCATTTTCCAGCTTGTTATCTTGGGTTACTCAGATGAAAAATACCTCTGCAAATAATGACCATTTCATCTTTCCTTTCCAAAGCATATTTCTCATTCTTTTTCCTCTTCTATTCAGAGATTACAACTTCTGAATAATGATGAATCACGATAGTTACAAAAATCATTTGTGTTCCTGACTTTCATGAGAATGCCTCTGGTGTTTCAGCATTTATTAGGATATATTTATTCCATAAATATTTATTAGCACCTATCATGTGTAGTTATTGTATTAGGTACTGGTTATACTGTGGTGAAATAATTTGATATCATTTCTGGCCTCATATAAAAAGTCCAGTGGAGAGACAAAGATTTTAAAAATTTAAAAAGATATACCCTTGTAATTATAACCTGTCATAAGGGTTATAAATGGAAAAAATGTTGCTATAATAGAAAAAAATACAAGCCCTAATTTAGACTACATGGTCAAATAATTCCTCTTTGAAAAAGTGACATTTATGTTAAGACATAAAGATTAAGTCAAACCTACTGAAAAATCCGCTCAAAAAATCAGATTTACAGAAAAGTCAGGGTAGGGGTGAATAGGGAAGTGGACGATGTTAGTTAACATAAGAACATGAAATGAGGTTACAGATGGAGATTACTTTGTATAATTCAAAGCATTATAGAGTATATACTAAGTGCTTAATAAATGTTAACTCTAAATATAATTTTAGATGATAATTATCATCTTTCTTTTATCAAGAAAAATAAACTTTTATACCTAGTTTACTAAGAGCTTTTAAAATTAGAAACAAATTTTATTAATTAATTCATAGGGCCTATAGTCAAATCTTGGGATGATCATATGGTTTTTCTTCTTTACCTATGAGTAAAATCATGTGAACAAATTTTCTAGTACTCTTTCATTTTTACAAATTTTCTAGTACTCAAACCACTCTTTCATTACATGAAAAAAATCTCACTTGGCCATAATATGTATTTTTAATATAACTTTTCATTTAATTGGCTTATAACTTATAATTAATTAGCTTATAACTTATAATTTTGTAAATACATTAATAAATCGGTTTATAAGAGGTATTTTGGTGACTTTTTGTTTGTTTTTATTTGGTATAATTGTCAATTATATCATTACCAAAGTTATGTTAACTTATAAAATCAATTAGAATATTTCCATTTAAAAAAAATGTTTGGAAATACTTTCACTATCATAGGAATTTTTCAAATAACATTCCTATAAAACCATCTGAGTTTTGTGATTCTGCTGGTACATATTCCTTTGATAATTTTATCAGTTATTTCTGGTTACATATCCATTAAGGTTTTATGACTCTTCTAAGTCAATTTTGGTAATTCCTGTTATCCTAGCTTAGGTTACTATTAATTCTCATCTGGATTAGTTACAACTGATTTCTAACTGGTCTTACCCAATTCCAGTTCATTCTTTTCACTGTGTTGTCAGCCTGTTAATCAATTTACTTTTCCTCTGAAAACCTTCAACAACTCTCCGTTTCTCTCAAGATAAAGTACAGAACTCCATACCCAAAATACTAGGCATGACTCATTTTATTATTTCTAAAATTACATCACTGAACTTTTCTTTCCTTTTATTTCAATTCCCAGAAGGTTTTCGGTTCATCTTGCCCTGGGCATCTACCTCCGTTATTCCCTGTAGCTGAAATTCCCTTGTCCTTCTGCTTCCTAACTTCCAGATGACTATTCTTGTCCTTGAGATGTCTGCTCAGATGTAACCTCCTCCAGGAAGCCCTTCCTAACACTGAAGACTGCGCGTGCCCCTCTGTTCTGAATGAAACTCTGTAATAGAGTTTCTCTATTACTTAGCTGATAGCTACTGTCCCCAGCAGCCACCAGAGGCCCAGATAGAAGAGCACCAACAGGGGATCTACCTGCATGGGTCCCTTCAGGGCAGCCTCAGGAGTCAGATTGCAGGCAGGGTTTCAATGACAAAACCACATTGTGAAAGTAAGACTGTTTTGTTCCTACAGTTCCTCAGCTGAGCACGGCAACCAGAAAGGGACAGACAGTCCTCTGTCCGGGTCTCATGTCGCAACAGCAACAGTGTGCACGCAAAAGGACTTCCCCTACTTAAGGGTCATCTGGGGTGGGGTGTCCTCATTTCCTGGGGTTACTGGCTGCAAGGGCAGTTGAGTAGTTTAGAGTGAAGGTGGGATTAAAACGGGGCTCTGCACAGGGACTTCTTACCTAGCTTGGTCACCCTTGGCCAGGCCTAGGCAGCAATCACCTATGGTGTTTCCATTATTCCTAAGACACCCTTCTATGGGGACGTGTACCTACGGAAGGAGTATAAGAGAGTATTTGGGGGCCGACCCCGTGGCTCACTCGGGAGAGTGTGGCGCTGGGAGCGTGGCGGCGCTCCTGCCGCGGGTTCGGATCCTATGTAGGGATGGCCGGTGCGCTCACTGGCTGAGCAGTGAGGACGACACCAGGCCAAGGGTCACGATCCTCTTACAGGTCACGAAAAACAAAAATAAAAACAAAAACAAACAAAAAAAAGAGAGTATTTGGTCACCTGTTCACTGTCTGTCTCACTCAAGAGATTATAAGCAAATTGAGAGGAGATACATTGCTTTATTCATCTTGTATCCTTAATGTCCAGAACCAAGGCTGGCACATAGAAAGTACTCAATAAATATTCATTGAATGTTGAATGAATGGCAGGTGTGAATAAATTCTAAGTACACTGAAATTTTTAGCAGCTCACATTTATTTAGCCTTTCTAAAGTACTCAACTTAGTTCCCAGAGAAATAAGACATTTTTTTCCTTCCCCCTCACATACCATCATTCTATTTGATATTTAATTTATTTACATAATTACAAAAACTAGTACAACTGGCATAAAGAAGTTTAGAAATGAAAACCCTGACTCTTGCTAGGCACATAGCTGATGAGAACAGAAATAATCTACTAGCCACGAACACAGAGATGGGCAACATTTATTCATCCATAAGTTGGTTAAGTGGAAGCCTCTTATAGTTTCAACTAGATATAGAAACAGTTCACAATTTAGAGATTGTTGGAGTTTATTTGTACATTTACTTATTTGGATCTTAAAACATAGTTTGTCATGCAAAATAAGAAATGGTTAAGGCTCACAGATTGGCATTAGCATACAAGTTAACCTAATACTGCATTATTATAGGCTGAGTTTTAAGGAGCTCGGGACTTTACAATTGAGAAGTGAAGAGAAGAAATCATATGCAAAGGACTTTTCTTTTTCTTGGTACTGGGAAGTCTCTGGAGAAAATTTCATAATATATAAAAGAAGATTGTATCAGTCCAGATGCTTCTGCGCATTTCTCCTATCTTCTGTTCAATCTCTGCCTTGGGTTTTCCAAAATATTCTACTTTTAAAAAATATTTGGAAATTCCTGAATTTTTTCTTTGCCCCGCTGTTTGTTTCTTCACTCATTGGCAATGCACCACTTAACCATTCCACTGATATATGTCAAATAAACACATTTTTATACCTATACTGGGTATAAAACTTCTGTTTGGGAAAATATTTGGGCTACACATTTTGGGACTTTGGAATGACTCACTAGAGTTACCAGTGGGGTCATGCTCACTTTATTTGGAAGACTCAGAACTCAAGTTACCTGCTTAAAAGATGAGAAAAAAAATCTTATTTATCTATTTCTGCAATATTGATTTCCTAGAAAAGCCTAGTCAATATCTCCATTCTCACTCATTGCCTTAAGATAATTTATCTCCCACTAAATATCTGTGAAAAAATGTAACCTTAGCATGCAGATATCTACAGGAACTCTCCTCTGCTGGCCAGGTATAGGCTCTGAGATAGAAACCTCTTTCAAGCTGGTCTCTTTCTTCTTCCCAGGAGTTTGGAGTTAGGATATCGAGTTAGTGTGCTGTGGATATTAAACTGGACAGTACTGGTGCTGAGGCAGTAAAAGCCACCATTTATGGAAGAGGCAAAACTAAAGAGCCTTTCCAAGAAAAAAGGTTACAAACAAGGCAGCCATGCAGAGAGAAGCAGAGATGGGATGTGGCTACAGAGACAGAGGCAAAGTGACTGCCTCATGGCTTTTGGATCAATTGAAACCCAGGAATACTGCCAGCGCTTTCTTTCCTTGAGATTCCCCAATATCTTTTCAATAAACTTGCTAATTTGCACAGTTTATGTGGGTGTATGTTTCTTGCAACTGAATGATTCCTGGCTCAGTCTTTGTGCCATATTGAGCATTTGAAAACAAATAAGTAAACCTTCAGATGGAAAAAATGTGACTCATTAAAGAGACAGAGTGAAGACTGAGAAAAATATCACCCCCTCCACCCCCACCCCTGCTTGCGATATCTTTTTTGATAAATTGTAGGGTCAAAGCCACATACCAGGCAGAAGTTTCCCATCAATGTTCTTTCCTTTACCCACTGTCTACCTTACAGAAATTCTGCCTTCTCTTTTTGTTTCCTAGAGACTCAAGTCTCATCTTCCTCCCTCTTATCATAACCAATTTCAGAAAAACATCTGATACATTTATTTAATCAAAGAGAGAAAAAATGTTAAAGCTATCTTTCTCTCTCATTATTTATGTGTATATGTCAGAAAATTTCCATTTAAAGGTATTCAAAAATTTAAGACACAAAATGATTCTCAAATTCAGAAATTTTAGCTGGTACAAGAACATGTATTTTGAGTGCTAGACCACCTGGACATGTTTGAAATCACACTGCAGAGACAGTTGTCTCCTCTGTTTCTGTGTTAAGTCTTGCTCTGATTTGAGGTAAGTCTGTGACAGTGTGTGGAATGTGAATATTTGAGAAGAGACCACCCTGCCTGTTTGGGTTAGTGTCTATATCTATTTTAACAAGTATGGTGCTTGGGAGTTCAGTTTTTATGAGTTCAACTCTAGTTTGGGGTTCTGCATACATTTCAAGGGTAAAGGGCAAAGTACTTGTAGTCTTTTCTCTATGCTTCATAAAACTCTTTGAAATATAATATTTTCTCTTAAGTGGACATGTCTTCAAAATGAGCCAGCTAGTTGACAGATAGCTTGCATATGCTTATGTGTAAGTGCATTCATAAAGTACAGCTATTCAAAAATGCCAGAATTGTTTTCTCAAAATCTAATTTTGCATAGTTCTGGTAATTAACTCACTGTCAGACTCTGCATAAATTTGAATTGCTTTGGTCTGCAATTGCCAAGCTTCTAAAAAGTTTGAATGGAGATCAAACAAAAACTCTCAACCTCACTAATGCAAATGACAATGTAAGACTAACCCCCAATTTTTTCCATCATGTAATCAATAAAACCCTATGAATTTGTAAACAGTCCTGTCAAATCTCTGGGGATTTATATCCCCAGATTTAAGGTAGTCTCCAAGGACACAGAAAGAGTCTGAGGAAATTTGGTTTTCTGTTATATTCATCCAGACTCAACTTAAACCTGGTGTGCTTAGTTTCATTTATTGTAAGTTATCATGTCACAAGTTCCTGCTACTGAATAATGGTGCTGAAGAAGTTTTACTAGAGTTTTTATTCTGGAGGAGGGTGCACAGTGGAGGCACAAAAACTCAGAGGGATTATTAGAGACACAGATTTTATTTCAAGACAGATTCTTGACTCATGATGGAATCATACATTTTCTTCCTAAATCTTCCCATTTGAAAAACAGGATGATACATTAGCAGTGTCCGGAATTTTCTAAGGAAAGGCAGTGCTGGGTGATCTGGTAAGCACAGATTTTAATCCAAGATCTTGTATTTGTCTCTAATACTACTATTGAATTGTTTTCTAATATGAGGTCATTAATCCATCCATTTGTCCCACTCAGTTTTTTGAGTTTGTCTTAGGCGCCAGGCTCCGCTCTGAGAAGTACAGAGATGAATAAGTTACAGCCTAAAGAGCTCTTAGTTGTCATAACTACAGTTATAGAAATACACAAAGGTATTATGCAAACCCCAAGTAGTGGCACCTGACCTATTTTAGTGGGGTGCCATGGGATGGAAGAAGAAGGGAAGGGAAAACGAATTGAGGAGGTCATGATGCTGGGGCTAAATCTTCAAGGATAACTGGGAGGTAACCAGACCTAGAAAACAGCTTGAGCAAAGAAACCCATAAAGGAAATAGCAGATTGTTGCCAGAGAACAAGCCTTTGGTGTGCTGGGGTAAAGGATGAGGCAAGAGCACTGAGGGCTTGTTGAAACTGGAGAGAGAAGCAGGAGCCTGACCATGGAGGGTCACAGGCACCAACAAGTCCCATAAAACCCTTTATCCAAACATCTTTCTCCAGATTCTAGGGAGAACAACCATTTCTTATTACCTTTCTAATACCCAAACACAGCAGAGACCTACCACTGAGTAAATGCTTAATTGCCTGCTATAATTCTCTACCTCCAGCTCTTTTTATTTTGTTCTTATTAACTTTTTTTTTAAAAGAGGCCATTTTACTTACAGATGTTATCACAGGTCTTAATTAATCATGTAAAATTGGCTGAAAATTTTGAGTATATAAAATTATATCAAACATAACTTTACCCACTGTTTTATGTCTTATAAGGCAAAAAACATTTAGGCAACACAAATTAACAAAAATTAACAAGCTGCACTTGATTGAGTGGTGTATCTAAGTGCAAGCTCTGTGCTGCAACTTGGCATGTACATTAACCCACACAACAACCTCATTAAGTGGATTTTATTATCCCCACTTTACAGATGGGAAAGTGAGTGTCACAGATGTGAAATAACTCACCCGTGTTCAGTTTTTATGCACAGAAGCTGGCTTTGAACTTCGGTCTGTTGGCATCAACCCTCTAGAATTCTACAGCACTTCCAATGCTAAGTACACAAATAAACAGGAAAGAAACTCTACTTAGATTAATGCAAAAAGTTCACAGGTAGACCTTTTTTTCTCCCCTTCATTTGGTGATATTTGAATTTTGATTACTAGGTAGTTTCAGGACCCCAAAAGTTTTACTAATACAATGTTTTATATTGCTGTAATAGACGAAGACCTTCTGATTTGGGATATTGGGGTGGGGGCCAAGAAATTTCAATAAATCAGTCCAAAATCTTTGAAAATATCTCTTGGTTGAAGCTGCTTTAAGTTGAGTTGTGAGAGGGAACCTTGTCTCTCTTCCTGTAGTTTTTGGAAGGCTTCTGTTCTCTTTGTGGTTAGACATGCCCTTGGCACTTTTTCCCCTCCAGGGAGACTGTCTGAATAGCATCATTCAGGTTGATAGAACTTTCTCCCTGCCTGGGACTATAAGGTGGAAGCTTATAATGTACGTTTTGCTATAATGACAGCAACACACTTTTTGTCCATTTTAAACATAATTAAATTGAAGAATAAGTGGAGGATATATCATCAAGGCAGGGAAATAATGATAGCCAGATGAGATTTATATTTGGAGAAATATGATGGAGGGCAATCGTCTTCACACTTTGGGTTGTTTATTATCATTTCTATGTTTTGTCTTTGCTTAAAAAGATAAAAACTTCTCTAACCTCTTCACACATGGCTCAATATATATCCAATTTTGAGCAATTCTTCCACTGAAGAGTTTGAAGAAAAGGTTGTAAATAAAAATAAAAATCTACTTTTTCACCTACCAATTAAAATTTTTCTTTCTCTTTAGTGATTATCCCCATATGTAAGCTAAAGAATAGTTTATTCCCATTTGCCTATCCCTAAACTTTCTGTCTTCCCAGAAGCTGTTCTTTTCTCTGTCTTTTTTTGCACTCAGACATTCTTGACATTCCTCTGCAGAGAAACATGTTTCAGTGCCTCAGAGGAGGCCCAGACTCTACACAAGGCTAATCTGAGGGTGGAGGCATGTGCATCCTTTTAGCCTTCTCAAGAGTATAATTTTTTCTTTCTTCTCAAGTATTTGGGTTTGAGTCTCTATTGCACAAGCCCAAGATGGCATAGTCTGATAGGCCCCGATCCTATGGAAGCATTTGGTATTCTTTCTCCAATCTGTCTTCTTCCTCCCCTGAAAATTCAGACATGATTAGAAAGTAAGCCAATTCTATTGCAATCTTTGTCCTTCTTTCTTCCTTTCTTCGCCCTCCCTTCCTCTGAAATATCCCCGCTCTGACAACCCTCTGGGAATTTGGAACTTTCTTTCCTCATCATCATCATCTTATGCAGCTCTGTTAGTAATCTCTCAAGTTCAAGGGAAGTTCCCCTGTAAAATAACTTAACATACATTATTGATAGCTAATAATAATAATATGTTAAAATTGCTTATTCTTCCTAAAGGAGTAGGTGTATGAGATTTTGACACCCCTTCCCAGGTGAAAGAGCAGAACCTTCTAAAGAAAGAGCAGCAGTCATTTTCATCATAAACATTCATGTCCTCACTTCAGGTGATGGACTCCCTTGGAGCATGGTGGGTTTAGTCCTGCTGCACAAACACTTCAGCCCACTAGTGGTTTTTCCCTGTCTCTCCTTTAAGGCTGAAAATTACTCATCCACTTTCTTTATGTTTCTGTATTGGATTTTTGTTCTCCTCTTTCTTTTAGAGCTCAGAAAGAGCAAATCAACTTTATTATTATTATTATTTATTATTATTATTTTTATTTATCATTATACAGTGTAGTTGATTTTCATGGCCCTTTACCAATTCCTTCCTTTCCTCCTCCCTCTCTCCCTTTCCCACCCCCATCAACATCATATCTGTGCTCTTCTCTTAACAAGTTCCAGGAATTGCTGTGAATGTGTGTCCTTTTTATGTTTCCTATTTATTTGTTTATACTTATTTTTATTAGCTGCCAAATATAAGTGAGAACATGTGGCATTTCTCTTTCTGTGCCTGGCTTATTTCACTTAACATAATTTTCTCTAAGTTCATCCATATTGTTACAAATGGTAGTATTTCATTCTGTTTTATCCTCAAACACCTTTGGATAAAACTGCCATATGATCCAGCAATCCCACTGGTGGGTATATACCCAAAGGAATGGAAATCATCATGCCGAAGGGACACCTGCCCTCCCATGTTTATTGCACTACAATTTACAATAAGCCAAGAATTGGATGTCCATCATCAGATGAGTGGATAAAGCAAATGTGGTATATCTATGAAATGGAATACTACTCTGCAAATCAACTTTATAGAATCTATTATCAGATAGCATCTACTAATGCCCCATAATTATTTTTTTGCACAAAAGATGAAACATTTCAATCAAAAGTGTGACTCCAAAGTAACCATAGAAGAATATGTTGCTCTTACATCAAGGAAAAAAATGAAGGGTTCAGTTTGAAATATGGTATTTTATCACATAACACATAAAACCCCAGCATTAACTCTAATTCCAAGTGGCCCTTGTCCAACATGTGTGTTCATATTGGCATCTCCTTTTGAATTTTTCAATAAACAACTGATAGCTCACCATAACTTTGCTTTTAGCATCTTCTAAAATAGCTATGAGACCTAATACTGCTTATGATACATATAAAGAGCATTATATTTCCTGTAATATGTTAACAGTCTTAGATTTATAGAAAATCTTATAATTTCAAGAACATAAACCATATATGTAATGTAAGGTAAGAGCCATACCAAAACCTCAAATACTTATAGTATTTTCTGTCTTTTAAAAGAATATAATTGAGAAATGTTGTTAGAATGCCTTAAGAATTATGGACTCTTGGATTTAAATTTATTCAGCATGCTGGTCAGTTTTCACTCTCTCTTTTATTTTGTTCTGGGTGTGTCATTGAAAAGTGCTTAACTGTAATGAGAATACAAAAAGCTAGTTCAAACAATTTCCGGGTTTCAGTAGCAGTTCCAAGTGATTCCAAAGTTTGTGTATGAAATCAAGCAGGGCACAAGAACTGAAGATTAATGTATGCAGCAGAGCATCAACTTACTATGCACTTTATCAGGATCAGACCTAGAGTTAAGCAAATAAAGCAACAATCCTGGAAGGTGGGAATTCTTGCTTTGATTTTACAGATAAAGAAGCGGGTCAACAGGTAAAAAACTGGCTTAAAGATACAGAATTCCCAGGTTTTAGAGCAGAGATTTGAGGCTTAGTCTGTTGTCTCCTAAACTCACATTCTTGCCATTAAACCAGGCTGCCTCTGTATGAGTAAGAAAGATGTGCCCCTGAAAGAGTATTTGGTTTTTTCAAAAACGGGGTCTGCTTTCATTTCTATATGACATAATTTCTGGAATAAATTTTTAAAAATAATAGTAGCTGGAATACTATTCAGAATCCCAGTGAAACATTTTAAAGCCTTTTCTTGGTGAAAGTAGTTCTCACACACTATAAAGGTTTATATGAAAGGCATCATACTATACATGCTGTACATATTGTATGGCAACTTATTTATTTTTTGTTAAAAAATTATGTTTTTGAGATTTGTTCATATTGATATCAGTAGCTCTGGGCCATGCATTTTTCCCTCAATTTTACTTGCTATAGGTATATTGTTCCTCAAAGTCATTGTGTCAAGTTACACTCTATCAGTAATGTATGAGTATTCCCATTTTTCTATACCATTGCTGTAGCAGATGCTACTTATACCCATTCAATACCCATCCAATATGCATTCTTACTAACAGAAGCCTGATTTTTTTTCCCCCAGTGCTAAGGTGTCAGACTCCAAAAAGTATATTTTCCAACCTCCTTTGGTAACTAGAGATTGCTACATGACATAGTTCTAGCCAAGGAGATATAATCAGAATCTGTTGAAGATCTATAAAAAGTTTTTCATATGGGTCTCAGCCCTTCTTTTGCTGCTTCCTTCATTTTAAACTGTCCTGGAGAACAGACATGAGGTTAGAGATCGAACAGTGATCTTGAATCCATGGGGTATCAGAAGGGTGAAAAACCTACAATAAGAATGATGTAACAGAAAGATAAAAGGATCTAGGGCCACTGATGGAGCTGCTGTATTGGACTGCCAATCTCTGTACTTCTGATTAACGAGAAAAGTAAATCCTCATTTAATAATAGAAAATTGTACAGATACATTTATTTTAAAAAAGGTTATCACTTTATTTCTCTTACTTTTTTTTGGCAGGTTATTGAGGTATTTTAAAAGATGAGTTTTACATTTCATCCAGCATTTTTAAATGTTTTGTACTTGAAGATGTCAGAGTAACTACTCATCATTTGCCAAAAAATGAAGCCTCTTTAACTCATTAACTTTCAACTTTTTATTGAATCAACACTTTGCATGCTAGTCTAAAATAATAGTTTTAGTAATTTAAATAATGACTTTTTCTAGCTCCTTTCCTCCTTTCATATTGACTGACCTGCTTTCTGGTTCTATTTCATGGGAACATAATACTAAATTTTTTGTGTGTGATTTCAGTAATAAAAAAGGCTGGGAGAGAAGCACTTCTGAAGTGAAGGTATGAGGACATCAGCTGACCCTATCAGTGAAACAACTCTAACTGGTGAAAATCATTTTTAAAAAAGTTAAGTCTCTGGAAATTGTCCAAAGGGCCTATAGCAAATGAAGAAATATTTATTTATGAAAGGCTATTAAATCTCAGTTACAGATGTAAGATTCTATGCTATTTGAGTCATGACCCACTCCCCCTACCCCCCAGCCCCAGCTCAGTGTGGTGGAAGCTCTGGGCTTGTGTAACAAAGAAGGTAGGTCTCCCTCTTCCCCTAGCTCCTAGTCTAGGGATACATTTTCTCTTAGTGAGAGGGGACAGGCTACCAGCATGTCCCATCATCCCTGGTCTGCATTACAGAAACTCTATCCAGGCAAACACTGAGGTATGGGACTCTCTTCTTTCACCATAATCCCACTCATAAAGTAAGGGATTGTCTTCTATGACTTTGTTCATAGGCATAGCTCCCACACTGGGAAAGGAAAGCCAAGAAGACCAAAGGCTACTACCTCACCTAGTACACGTCTCATCAATCAGGGAGAACACTTTGAGATGAGCAGACCATTATGTAGGTTCTGCACAGGGAGAAAGGCAGATTGCAAGCACAGAGATTTCCATAGCTCATGCCAAGAGGACTGAGTTTATTTGGAACAAAGTGTGGGGAACTTCAAGCTTAAGGATGCTATGAATTTTTTTTTAAAAAGAGGAGATTTTGGTGGTGAGAAACTAAGGGAAGGCTAGTAGCTCCATGAGTGCAACAAGTGAAATAGTAGATTAGCTAGAATTTTAACAAAGAAAATCAGAAAAAGAAACAGCCTAGAAGAACCCTGCTGGAGTCTGACCAAGCTGAAAAGACTGGCCTCAAAGACTACCCTGAAAAAGAGAAAATTTTAATTGGTTCAGATTGTGAGGTAATTTATGCCCCAGGTATTGTCAAAAAAGAGGAATCAGCTAGCAATTATTAAAGTATAATAGCTGTGAAATTATAACAATAGAGGAAGACCAGTTAGCATGGACAAGAAAAGAGAGAGTCAAAAAGAGACCAGTTAAAACTACTGTCATCCCTCAGCAAGTGGGATATCAAGGTGACTGTGCACATGCCCAACACAGTGCCATCTGAGGAGTGAAATCAGAGGCTACACAGTGAGGTGGAATTAAAAATTCAGTGAAATAATTCAGCATAGCCATTAAGAAACTAAATAAGAAAACAATTACAATAAACTCCAGGGTGGTGGGAACCTCAGTATCAAGACTTGTTATGTTAATTTTCAACAAAAAATGAGTCATGCAAAGAAACAGGAAAGTGTGATTCATACACAGGAAGAAAAACAGTCAACAAAGAATACATTTGAAAGGGCCCAAATATTTGATTTAGCAAAGACTTCAAAGCAGGTATTATAAATATGTTCAAAGAACTTAAGAAAACCATGCTTAAAGAATTAAAGGAAAATATATGGTGGCAAATATCTCATCAAATAGAGACTATCTTTAAAGATATAGAAATTATTTTTAAAAAACACAACTAAATAGCAGTTTAGGAAATGAAAAGTATAATAACCAAAATGAAAAATGAAAACTCACTAGAGAGGCTCAATGGTAGCTTTGTGTTTGCAGAAGGAAGAATCAACGAATTTGATCAGAGCTCAATATAGATTATAAAATCTGAAGAGAAGAGAAAAAAGAGGGAGAAAATCAATAGAGATTTAGAGAAATGTAAGATACCATCAAGTGTAATTGAAGTACCAGAAAGGGAGAAAGAAAGAAGCAGAAAAACTATCCAAAAAGAAAACAAATGGCTGAAAACCTCCCAAATTTTATGACAAGCATTAATCTACATATCCAAGAAGCTCAACGAACTTCAAGTAGAATGAATACAGAGAGCCACAATCAGACACATCATAGTGACATGTTCATAAGACAAAAACAAAGAGAAAATCCTGAAAACAGCAAGAGAAAAAATTTTAACACATACATAGGATTCTCCAATAAGACCAACAGCTGACTAACCATCAGTAACAATGGATATCAGAAGGCAGTGGATAACATATTCAATAGGCAGAAGAAAAATATTACAAATCAAAAATCTAATATCAAGAAACACCATCTTTTAAAAATAAAGGCAAAATGAAGACATTCCCGTATAAACAATACCAAGATAAGTTTTTTGCTATCTGGACCTCCTTTGCAAAGCATAGAAGAAAGTTCTGAAAGTTTGTCAGGCTGAAGGCAAATGACATCAGACTGTAATTCAAAACCACATGAAAAAACAGAGTGTTGGTAAAGATAATTATGTAAATAACTATAAAGACATTATAATTGAATATTTTTCTTCCTTCTTCCCTTAACAGATTTAAAAATCAGTTGTAGAAAACAATATGTATGCAGTCATATTGTTGAGCCTATAACATATAGAAATACAACACATTTGACATTAACAACACAAAGGATGTGGGTGAAAGCAAGGCTGTATTGAAATGAGAAAATGAGCTCAACTATAGGAAGAAAGATGAAAATTAGAAATAGTAAATGAGAAGGTTACTATAACAAACTCTACAAATACATAATTTCTCTTTTTTCTTTTCTTGGCTTCTTTAGAAGACATAAATTTCACAAAGTAAAAATTATAACAGTATTATTGTATTCATTATATTATTGTATTCATAATCTGTGTAACATTAGTAGCAAAAGAGGAGAAGCATTTATATTTATTTAAAGCAATTTTAGGAGTAATGTTTATTTATTTATTTATTTATTTATTTTTAAATTTTATTAATTTTATTTTTTTACATTCTACTACATTATTGTGGATAGGAGTAATATTTCCATATATCACTAGAATTAGGTATTATAAATCTGAGGAATATTATGGTAAATTAAGATGTGTATTGTAAGTTTGAGAGGAACCACTAAGAATATGACTCAAAAAAGTATAGAAAAAAAATTATAGAGATTAAAATAATATATAGTTGCACTCTTTTCTTTCCTCTTCTTAAAAGACATAAAATTATATAAACTAGTTATTATAATAATGAATTGTTGGGTTTGTAACATAGCCATAATACAAATAACAAAAATAGTATTTAAAGAGGGATGAAGGAATAGTGCTTTATAGGAGTACATTTCTATATCTCAGTGAAATTTAATATAAATCTGAAATAGATTCTGATAAATTAATATGGATGTTGTAAGCTGAAAACAACCACTAAAAAAGAGCTTAAGAAACACTGTAGAATAATGAATTAAAAAATTAAAAGGTATATCAAAAACATTAATGAAATATTAATAAAATTAATGAAAAAGAAGTAAAGGATAAACATAGGAATAAGGAAGAAATGAAACATGGATAAAACAAAAAGTAAAATAGCAAATGTAAATTCAAATATATCTAGATTAACATTAAGTATGAATGAATTAAACAATAAAAAGCCAAAGATTGTGAGACTGGATTAAAACAAACAAACAAATAAACAAACAAAAACCAAAAGATCCAATTATATGTTGTCTTCAATAGACACATTTTGGATTCAAAAATACAAATAGGTTGAAAGAAAAAGATTAAAATAAGATACATCATATAAATAGAAACCATAGAGAGCTGAAGCTGAAATGACTATGCTGTTATTAAACAAATGGACTTATACACAAAAATGTTACTAGAGATAAAAGAAGGACATTTTATAATAATAAAATTTTCAATTCATTAGGTATATATAATAATTATTAACAGATATGTACATAACAAGTGTCCCAAAATTCATGAAACAAAATCTGATAGAATTGAAGAGAGTAACAGAATATTGAACAAAAGTATTTTGAACTTCAATATCCCATTTTCAATAGAGGATAGAACAATAAGGCAGAAGCTCAACGTGGATATAGAAGACTTGAATGAGTATAAACCAACTAAACCTAACTGAAATTTCTGGAACATTTCTTCCAGCAACAGCAGAATACATGTTCTTTTCAAGCACACATGAAAATGTCTCCAGGACAGTCAGCATATCAGGCCATAAAACAAAACTTAAATCAATTTACAAGATTGAAATAATATAAAGCATGTCTCCCACCACAATGGAGTAAAGTTAGAAACTAATAATAGAAGGCGATTTGAGAAATTCACAATTACATTGAAATTAAACAACACACTTTTAAACAGCCAATGAGTCAGAAAGGAAGTCACAAAGAAAATTAGAAAATACTTTAAGATGAATAAAAATGAAAATACAACATGCCGAAACTTATGGGATGCAGCTAAAGCAGCACTTAGAGGAAAATTTATACCTGTAAATGCCTATATTGAAAAGAAAGATTTCAAGTCAATAAAACTTCCACTTTAAGACACCAGAAAAGAAGAACAAACTAAACTTAATGTCAGCATAAGGAGGAAATAATAAAAATTAGAGCAGAAATTAATTAAGTAGATAATAAAAATACAATAGATAAAATTAATGAAACTAAAATTTGGTTTTTGAAAAGATCAACAAAATTGACAGACTGACCAAGAAAAAAGAGAGGATTTGTTGGAGTGAGCAAGACTGAAGCCGTGTTGGAACCTAAAACCACATGGGTTTGTAGGAAAATTTTTAAAGACTTGGCACGAGACATGTACTATCCAGACCCTGAGAAACCGAGGAAGACATCAATAATGCTATACTGATTTCACCCTGAAGCAAATCAGAATCCTGCAGGACCCTAAGATAACGTCAAGGAGAAGAATAGAAGACAGATAGAACTTTGATGAGAATTTACACCTGGCCCCCTACATTTAGCCCTCGCAGCAAACGTCTCCTGCTGCTGCTCTCCATTCCCTCAACTGTCCTCCTTAAAAATATACCTGGTAAATCTGTCTTTGAGATGGTTTAGTCTGGCTATCTTCTTCAGATTTACTGGGGAGGTGGTTAGCCTAACATCTTCCTCAGGTTACCAGTTTTTATGAATAAAGCTGACTTCTTATTTCACCAACAACTTGACTCTTGGGTTGTTTCTGTTTTGGCAATGGGCAGCCAGACTTGGGTTCAATAACAGACTCAAATTACTAAAATCAGGAATGAAAGAAAGGACATCACTACTGAAATAAAAAGGATTTAAAGGGAATACCAGAAAGAAGTTTATGTCAATAAGTTAGATAACTTAGAGAAATGGGATAATTCCTAGAAAGGCACATAGTATTAAAACTGAGTCAAGAAGGAAGAGAAAATCTTAATAGGCCTATAACAAGTAAAGACATTGAATTAGTAATTTAAAAACTTCCCACAAAGAAAATTCCTGGCCTAGATGGTTTTATTGGTGAATTCTACTAAACACTGAAAAAAGTAATAACAATTCTTCACAAATTTTTCCAAAAAATAGAAGTATAGTGCTATAAACTAAAATTCACATTTTAAATCCTAACAAAATTTCTGTGTTAAATCCTAATGCTCAATGTGATGGTATTAAGAAGTGGGGCCTTTAGAAGGTGATTAGGTAGTGAAGGCAGAACCCTCATGAATGGGATTCATGCCTTTATAAAACAGGTGCCTGAGAATACCCTCACCCCTTCTACTATGTGAAGTTATAATCGAAGGCAGCCGTGTATGAAGCAGAAAGTGGGTCCTTCCCAGACACTGAATCTGCTAGTACCTTGATCTTGGACTTCCCAGTTCCAGAACTGTCAGAAATAAATTTCTGTTGTTTGTAAGTCACCTACCCAAGTCTAGCTGCCTGCCTCATATAGAACCCTGGCTTAGGCTCATCCAAATTCTCAGGTCATTCAGCTTTTGGCTGAGGCTTGCTAAAATCTTGTTACCCCAGGGCATTTAGCTCTTGGCTTAGGCTCACCAAAATGTCTTACTGAACCCGAGTCTGGCTGCCTGCCCCAAACAAAAACAAACAACTTAAAAGTCAAATTGTTGGTGGAACAGGAAGTCGCTTTATTCAAGAATACTGGTGACCGGAGGAGAGAGGTTTGGCTAACTCATCTCTCCAGCAAATCTGAAGGAGAATGGATGGACTAAAACCATCTCAAAGACTCAGATTTACTGAGGGGTTTTTAAAGAGGAGTTTGAGGGAATGGAACATGGGAAATGAAAAGCAGGAGGGAGAGGGATGTTAGCTGTGGGGGCTCTGTGCAGGGAGCCAGGTGCAAGTCCTTGCCAAAGCTCTGTCAGGTTTCTGTTCTCCTTGATGCTATTTTAGGGTCCTGCTTCAGTGTGGAGTCAGCATAGCTTTGTTTATGCCTTCCTTGGTTTCTCAGGGTCTGGATAGTACATGTCTTGTGGCAAGTCTGCAGCTCCAGGCTGGCTGGCAAACAACTTTAGATTTATGTAAATAATCTCATCTTGCTCCATCACCAAGTTTCAAAATATCAAATAACCATGGGAAAAGAGGGAACTCAGAGAAATGTCTGCTAAGATAGAAACTATGTGTCCCTCCTCATTTTTTTCCTACAGCCCATGTGGTTTTAGGTTCCAACATGGCAACAGGACTAATGATGTTCAACATCATTGGCCATAAGGCGAATCAAAACCATAAAAGATAATCACTTTACACCCATTATGATGGTGAAAGTAAAAAAGACAGTTAATAGCAAGTGTTGACAAGAGTATTGAGAAATTAGAACTCTCATACATTGCTAGTGGAAATGTAAAATGGTGCAGCCACTTTGAATAACAGTCTAACACTTTCTCAAAGGTTAAATATACTGTTAACATATGACCCAGCAATTCCACTACTAGGTAATAAAAGAAAACAAATTTGCACTGGACACTTGTTAAAAATGGCAAGATAGATTTTATTGAGTTATTACAGTAGGTAAAAGAGACTTCAGTATAGAACTGAGTTAAACTCTGAATATAGCAAAGGCAGCTAGAATTCACAGCCAGTGAGCAGAGGGCATCAGTAGATTGAAAATTATCAAGAGGAACTCAATTAGATGTCAGGAGTAGGGAGATTCTTGTAAAGTAGCATAACAACATTCTTGCTAAAGGTAGGCCTGTTGGGAAAATTCAAATTTAATTCTTTCAGTAGCCTGTTTTGCCTTTGAAATAGTATTTGCTTATTGCATCAGCCTGGCTGTTAATCAACTGCTTGCATTCCTTGCTTCTGTAACTGAGCTTGCTTATCTGCTTGGACCACATGAATTCTGAGAAAATGAAGCTTACCACTGTTCTAGCCTCGTGAATGCTGAGAAAATGAAACTTAAAAAACCTGGAAGAGCCCGCCTAAAAAAACCTTGTGAAACCTAAGCTCAGTGCTCAGAGCTTGGAGTGTTAGCTCATCTGGGCCTGCCAGTGTAATAAAGCTCCTTACTTTCCAACCCTCTGAGTGCCAAAGATTGCTTCTCTGTCCAGCCAGTTCCATAACAGGCCAAGGGTGGGGGATGATAAACTTGTTTAGCTATGAAGGGTCAGGGGCTGACCTGTTAGCTCAGTTGGTTAGAGCATGGTGCAAATAGCACCAAAGTCCAGCCCCAAAGTCAACAGACTTACCAGGATTCTTTGCTAAGATTGGACTGGCAGCCAAGAGCAGGGTGGTAAACCAAGAGGGTTCAGAGGAGCCTGGCTATAAGCTTGGTCAAGGAGTGTTTTAGTCCATTTTTTGTTGCTATAACAGAATTACCTGAGACTGGGTAATTTATAAAGAAGAGAGGTTTATTAGGCTTATGATTCTGGGACAGGTGCGTCTGGCATGGGCCTCAGGCTGCTTCTACTCATGGCGGAAAGTGGCAGGCAGCTGGCAGGTATAAGCAGATCACATGGTGAGAGGAAACAAGAAAGAGAGAGAAGGTGCCAGGGTCTTTTTAAGCAACGAGCTTTTGCGGGAACCAATCGAGCGAGAACTCACTCATCAATTCCCCCTCCCCCAGGGAGAGCATTAATCCATTCATGAGGGATCCATCCCCATGACTCAATTGGTTTCCAACACTGCCATATTGGAGATCAAATTTCCACATGAGTTTTGGAGGGGACAACACATCCAAACTCCATCAAGGAGAGAATCTTTGTCAACATATATTTGAGAGAAATGAAAACATAA
Source organism: Cynocephalus volans (assembly GCF_027409185.1). NCBI lineage: Eukaryota > Metazoa > Chordata > Mammalia > Dermoptera > Cynocephalidae > Cynocephalus > Cynocephalus volans. The sequence continues at coordinate 75,790,295 of NC_084471.1, read as the reverse complement.
AGCCACAAAAAATCTTGCATGTGAAAGTTCATAGAAACATTATTCATAATAGCCAACCAATAAATTCATTCATAAATTCATAATAACCAATCAATAAATGTGGTTTATCTACACAATGGAATATTATTTCCAAAAGACTGATGAAGCTATAATATGAATGAACCTTAAAAACATTATGTTCAAGGCCGGCCCATGGCTCACTCGGTAGAGTGCGGTGCTGATAACACCAAGGCCACGGGTTCGGATCCTATATAGGGATGGCTGGTTTGCTCACTGGCTGAGCGTGGTGCTGACAACACCAAGTCAAGGGCTGAGATCCCCTTACCAGTCATCTTAAAAACAAAAAACAAAAAACATTATGTTCAGTGAAAGAAGCCTCTCACAAAGAACTACATATTTTATGATTCCATTTATATGGAATATCCAGAACTGACAGATCTATAGAAACAGAAAGTAGGCTAGTGGTTGCCTAAATCTGGGGGCAGGGGGAGGGAGTAGTTGGGAGACTGATTGCTAATGTTACAGGATTTGAGGGCAAGGGGTAATAAAATGTATGAAATTCATTGTGATAATGTTTGCACAATTCTGTGAATATAACTAAAAACCATTGAATTGTATACTTAAATGGGTGAATTGTATAGGATGTGAATTATATCTCAATAAGTCTGTTTTAAATAAAAGCTGTCTTATAGCTTTTTTCTCTGTTTCACATATATTGATAGAATTTCTTCATCTCATGACTGATATACTGTTATATAGTAGAAATAACAAAAAACAAACAGGGATCAAAAGAACCATGTTTAGGCATCTTAGCTGGTAGTTCACACGATGAGTTGTGAAATACCAAAGTCTTCTTTCTCTTGTAGGTTATTCAGACACAATAGAATGCATTTTAGGTAGGGGGCCTTGTGATGATACTAGGAGGTAGAGCCTTTGAGAAGTAATTAGGTCATGAAGGTGGAGTCCTTACAAATGGGATTAGTGCTCTTTTAAAACGGACCCCAGAGAACTTTCCTACTATCTTTTCATCATGTGAGGATACAACGAGAAGTTGGCAGTCAGCAACCTAGAAGAGGGCCCTCACCAGAACCTGACCAGGGTAGCACCCTGTTCTCAGACTTCCAGCCTCCAGAGCTATGAGAAATAAATTTCTGTTGTTTATAAGCCACCCAGTCTACGGTGCTTTGTTATAGCAGCTCAAACTCGCTGGGACACCTATCTTGTCAAAGAAACCACAATGTCCATTTACACACTCCTTTATTTTATTTAAAAAGCATGGTTGAGCTCATACTAGTTGCCAATTGCAATGCTGTGCAATTGCAGTTTTCTGCCTAGGACCATGAAGATGAATAAAACAGATACTCTATAACTTGTGATACTAAGGTGAAAACAAAACATTACACAATAATGTAATAACGATAAAAACAGATTAATGAGTAAAGTGATATGAGAACCTAGAATAGAAAGCAACTAACTCTGTTTAAATGTAAGACTGTTCGCTACTAGTGTTACCAGGTAGAAAAGGCAGGAAAGGTCTTCTGAGGAATAGGAGCAGTGTGTGTGGGAAAGGACAGTCATGTTAGAAAAATGGCCAGAAATTCATTATCGGGGAGGAGAGTGAGGAAGTACTTGAATAGGAGCTATCAGTTTTGTTTTAAGTTTTTTTTTTTTGAAACATACAAATAGAAAAAGTCACACATCTAAAGGTAGCTCTTGGTGAATTTTCATAAAGAGAGCAGGCCTGTGTAGCCAACGGACAGAATAAGAAATACAACATTACCAGCATCCTGGAAATCCTCCTCTGCCCCTCCAGATACTACTTTCTTGCAAAAGTAACCACAATCCCATTAAAAGTTAAAAAAAGAGAACTATGCAGTCAGTGTAGAGGATCAACTAAATTAGAACGGGATTAATGGAGTAGGAGAAAAAAAATTAGGAACCTGTTGGAATACTACAGGTAGGAAATAAGAATTTCCAGTGAAGTAATACCAATACTAATGGAGAGAATAAGAGAAATTAGAGAAATACTTAGGGACAATGTTTTTTAAACCTGACTATGCGTCAGAATTATCTGGGAGCTTTAAACAAAATATAGATCCAACACCCACTGAATCTCCAGGTTGGAGTATCAGGAACAAGCATTTTAAAAGCTCCCCTCCTATGTTTTCTCATGTGCAAACAGTTCAGGAACCATTGACTTCAGAGATAGGTCATGGAGACAAATTTAGTGTAGAAAATGAGAAAAAGGGACAAGTCAATGAAAGACTATGAAATCTCTGCCTTGGTCAGGTGGATGGACGAGAACAAGCAATTTGTTGAGTTTGGGGTGACTCTGGAGCATGGTAAGTATATGACAAGCCACTGAATTTATTAGTCTTTAAGTAAGAATGAACTGTGATGAAGATTTGGGAAATCTTAAATATGTGTAGTAGTGATTCAATTGTATTGAAAAGATTATTTACTTATTTGAACCATTCCTTAATGTGATTGGTATGGATAACTGAGAAAAGACTACACTTGCTTAGTTATTTTGAACTAGACGTCTTTACTCTTCTCTCCCACATGGAGTGTTAGGCTGAACAGTTTAGCAAATGCAGAGTTCTGTGTTATCTTTGATTTTAATTAATAGTCATTAATCTGAATTAATTTCCTCCTGCTATAATTTGTCGTCAGTGTTTTGAGATGAAGGGAAAGGTAATTGGAGCAAAATATCAATGTTACAGCATTATTATACACACAGATACATTTTAACTTGAACTATTGGTAAGCCTATGCAACAGCAATAGAATGATAGACAACTGCTCTTCCGTATGTTGTGAATGAATATTAACAACTTACTTTATAGGAAAAAGATCTGAAGGAAGTTTGCTTTACTCAAAGTAGGAAAGACAGTAATTTCTTTGTGTCCTTGGTATATGACCTGGAGGCTTCTCTTGAATTTACAAATATGCTTTGTTTAGCCATTTAGCATTAAAATAACACTGAAATGAACATAATCACAAAGAAAAATATTGCAATCCACTTCCAAATATTTTTGCTTTGAAGGTATATTAAGACATTTGAATAAACTTATAGACCTAGCCTTAAAGCTCGGTATTTGTTGGTTTATACTGGAAAACTAAACACTAGATTGGAGAATTTTTCTGTTTCACATTTATTGCTAAACCAATTTTTAAAAAGACCTTAGAATAAGGATACCTTCTCTACTAAAGAGTCAGAAATCAGATAGAGTGGGTCTGTATTTGTGTAGTGAGATGAATTCTCTAATTTATGAAGCCCTTTGGTACTGAACGGGTGCAAAGGCATTTCTCTTTTTACCATCTCTTCCCCTTTCCCTGATATTTATTGAGAGAAAGAATAAGTAAATGAAGGAGTAATATATGAACTGGATAGAAATAAATAACCAGGTCCTGATCAACCAGGTATTAATCCAGCTCCCCATTTAGTTAGTGGGTCTATATTTGTCACTAGGAAATGACTGTTGCCTAATATTGCCATTAACCCTGCTCTAGCAGCTACTGTCCTAGCCAATGAGGAAGTAAATTTTCTTTATGAAACCAGTTGAGTTCTATTATTATCATCTGCTGGAATTCAAACTATTCAAAATTCAAATTGTTGAGATTCAAACTGAATCAATCTATTAGTGGGTTTTCTTCACGATTTAGTATTTTACCTGTGGTCAATACATTCTTCACTAAGAATGATCATCTGAAATTACAACACCAACACTATAAAAGTATGATTTTAATTTTTTTCAAGGTTTTCTCCAAATACATTTTCAGGCTTACTTTTATTTTATTGCTTGATATAGTTTTCCACGTGTGCTAAAGTGGATTTGAAAATGTATGTGTAAGTAATAATCTAAATTAATTATTTAAGCCCAGCTACATTATACATTTAAGATTAATGTCACCATTTCTAAATTACATCATCAATAATAATAATATTTCACTGAGCTCATTAATTCCCTATATTTTAATAGTGAAAATAAAAAAGCTCCGGGCATAATCCATCATTTTCTATCTCTCTTCCATGCTTCTGTAACACTCTGTGCATACTTCTAGTCCAATGCTTATCAACAGGGCCTCTGTGGTGCCCACCTATAGGCAGACAGTCACAGTATGGCCCTTGGAATAGCTGTGCATGTTCAGCTCCAATGGGCAACATTCACATACGCTGCAATGTGAATGTGTCCTTGGAGTTGTGCAGCATGGTTGCCCTGCATATATAATTAAAACTTAACTACTAATTTAGTTGTCTTTTTGCCCACCAGGGCGACAACTACTTGAGGACAAGACTCAAGCCATGCTCAACTTTGCATCCCTGTCACTAGCAAACTGCCTGGCATATTAGTAGTGCCGAGTGTGTGTTTATTGCATGAGTGAATTGGCAAATGCATTTGGTTCATGGAATAGTTCTCCGGAAAGTAGCCATGTTACACAACGTAGCATATGATTCAGATGTTGTTCGATGACCTTTCATTGTAACCCCCAAACTTCCTGTCCTTAAATAAGAGCCATTTTACTATATCATATTATTTTGGGGGGCTAGGAATTTAGGCAGTAATCAGGTGGGTCATTCTTTGGTTACACATGGCATCAACTAGGGCCAGCAGATAGCTGGTTTGGAAGGTCCTAGAATGGCTTCATTCACATGCTTGGCTTTTGTGCTGGGGATTGGCCAGCTTTGTTTTCTCGGTCAGCATGGCTTCTCCACATGACCAGCTTGGGCTTCCTCACAACAGGGTGCTGCAAAAGACAAGGCAGAAGCCACAATGCTCTCTTTCATTGCATTTTGTTGGTCAAGCAAGTAAGGCTGGCTGAGATTCAGGAGTGGAATAGACTTTACTTCTCAGTGAGAGGAAAAGCAAAGAATATTTGGCTGTCTTTAATCTCCCACTGATATTTGCAAACAACCTTTATTTCTCAAGAAAGAAGTCAAGTAAATTGATATTAGGAATGTTTTTATGTTTCATGACTTCTACTGAGATTGGGACCATTTAAGCCAAATGTCCCAAGTCATCTACAGCTATTTCTATATCTATGTATTGGTAAAGATTAGAGCACAAATAAGGAAAGGAATCTCAGTAATCTTTGAGGTATTTTTCAGCATTATAATTTCTTTTCAAGTTCTCAGAAAATTAACCTAAAAGTTCAAAATATGTTTTATGCATTCAGTTAAATAATGCCAGACACAGGTAGCACATTTCATAAATAGTTTCATTAAAACTCAAGGAAAAACGTCAAAGATAATCTCCCACTGTCTATATGTAGAAATATTGAGGTGTACTTTTGGGAATATTTGATTTTTACATATTTCTTGGCTAAAAGCATTCCAGCAATGCTTTACAGAAGTCGTGTGTGTTGCTGTTCACCCATTTGTCTCTCTTAGAAAGTTCAAATATGACTTTGCAAGGATATTCTTGCCCTGCCTACATACTCTCCTAACTCATCTTAAAGTGGCTTTGTGGTGATCTTCTAGTCAGGGGTTTATTCTTGCTTGTTTTCTCAGTCTTTAGAGATAATGTTAATTCTACCCACAGCTCAGCTGCTAAAGGCTGAACTCAACCAGCAGCAGAGTACAGCTGTATTCCAGCTACTTGCAAGGAAGTGTAATCTCTCTGCTACTCAATACTTTCAAAAGCTCATCTGAGAAACAATATTTGTGCAGGACATCCTGAAAAATACCCATCCTATCATTTAGAAACTCACAGCTCTCCCTCTTGGTTAGGCCAGAGAGTCTTTCAATTACACTTCTCAGAATACATCATATTGAACTCTGAAAGATTTGACTATCACAAGAGACAATTTTACAATACTTTGCTGTATTTTAAGTGAATGTATGACTTGCTTTAAACCATTTTGAGAACAAGAATGAGGTACAAATGAATAAAAATTCAAACAAACTGGTGCTGGGAAAAAGAATAAAATCGTTCACCTGTTTTCACCTGCCCTGGGATGAGGTAGCTGATTCTAGATTTTAATTTTAAACCTGTAGGAGAATAGCTTTTTCTTTTGTAAATAGAGAGCAATAGCAATGCCTATGGATGACTCATGGAGAGAGATTCCTTCTATTATGCAATTATGCAGCCACAGAGAGTTAGCAACTTTGAGAAGTGGGGAGGACACCCCACCCCATTCCCAAGCCCCAAATCTTACTGTGCTCTCGCTGGGCTTGCAGAGTGAGTATCTGGTTCTGCTGCCTGGGCCTGCGGCAATGGATTCCTGGCACAGGAACTTTAACTCCCACAGAAGCAGTGTTCTAACTTGTAGTTATGTGTGGTGAAAATAGTACTACCATATAGTTGTTATATGTATATAAAAATATATGTCTTATGTATATGTATTATGTTAGTTTTATATGTATAAATATAGAGAGATACATATAAAACACAGAATAATTTTTGAGCTTATATGAATATATAATCATAATATTTGCAACATCATTTCTATGAAAAAATATATTCCATGTAGCTTTACTAAACTTTACATACTAAAAGTATACTAAACTTACTAAAAGTTTTACTAAGTAAACTTTTGGAGCAAAATCTATTCTTGAGTTGGAGACTTCCTTTGCCTATATTTGTGCCTACATTGAATACATTTTTGTGGGATGAGAAAACAGAGGCTACACCTTCTTTTACACAATAAAGGATGTATAATTAATATTGATAATTAATATTAAAAAGGACACTATGTGTAGTTATTCAGTAAAGAAATTTTCCTGCTTGATATTTGGCATTTATATTTCTTTACAAAACTCTAAAATCTACACCTTTATTTGTAATTATCTTTGTACGATATACCAAATAAATATACTACAACTGAATTACAGAATTGAAAAAATATTTAAACTATCATCTATTTAACAAACGCTCAACTCAAAACTGCTTAGTAATGAAGTTAACACCACATTAAATTAAGAGAAACAGGATTGATTTAAAAAAAAAAATTCATGAGGAGAGTGAAAATTTCCAGAGAAATGGCTCTTAGCTATGTCTCTAATGAACAGAGAATGAAATCAAGTTAATGTCTCTTCTTCATAAGATAACACAGTTGGCCTTATGACAAGTTCTTTGCCACTCACAGGATGAGGGTGGGTATTCAGAAAGGTCCATAATAGTTCCCAGAAGGTAAAGCCCTGGAGAAATTGGCGGGGGAGGGGGTACTGCAGTGGGTTTCTAGGTATGTTTGGGGTCAGGGTGTGTGGTCTGTGTGTGTGTGAGAAAAAGAGATTAAGACAGCGAGAACAAACACTCTTTAACACTCTTACCCCAGACAGAGCCAGGGGCAAACATTTACATATTAACCCTCAATTGGCAGTGCATATTCCAAGAAATCCGGAGAATGAGAAAAAGCAAAGTGAGATAGAGAAGGAGGTAGAAAAAAACAAGGAGGCCCATTACCAGGCTGACCACAGCTTTAAAAAAGCACAGCTGACTGCTTTGTCTGGCAGGATAGCTTCTGAGAGGCACCTACTATATCTCAGAACAGCCCATTGCAGTGGGGAGAAAGGGCAACCCATTCATCTGCAGATTCTGTCATTTCATATCTTTCATCGCTCTGACCCATGATGTAATATCACCCCTGAACTTTTGCCTTGGGTTGTTGGGCAGCTCTCGCCAGCCCCTGGTGACAGGCAGACCCTGGGGACAGCTGTAAGGAGCTTCTTGGTGGATGGCAGCAGAGATAGCAGGGACTTCATGGCTGCACAAGGTAACATGACCACCTGTAGGCTCACCCTATTCAGGAAGTAGGCAGAGCCACGCTGATCTGGGGTGGTGCGTAAACTGAGGTCAGCACACACGCCTCAGATAATCTCTACTCTTAAATTTTACATAACCACCACCACCAATATCACTTATTTATTGCTTACATTTATTTACTGCTTACTATATTCCAGGTTTATTCTGTTTACACTTTATCTCCGAATGTTCAAACATACATAAGAAAGGCACTATTATTATTTCTATGTTATAGGTAAGTGAACTGAGGCACAGAGGGTACGAGGTGGAGTTAGGTAGAGCTGCCTAATAAATCTTGATCACAGAACATCTAAGCCTTACTATACCAAAGTTTTATAGAGCATATTAATTCCACTGAGCGAGGAATGTATTTTAATTTCATTACTTTTTAATAGTTGACTCAAATTGTTTCAGATTTCATAACAAATTTACGGATAACAATTAATTTAGAAGAACAACTTCCAGTTGAATGGTTTTTAGGCAGTTTTGCAATCAACGTCTCCTCTTTTGTACTTAATCCTCCTTCAAATGTCTTCCTTTTGATGATTTCACTGCAATTTAGTATCTCAGAAGAAAAAGAGAGAGAGAGAGAGAGAGAGAGAGAGAAGAAATTCAGTAAGCATTGATTCATTGCCAGATCCTCAAAGTGGCTGAGAGTGAAAAGTGGTTTAAATAAAATCCTTAGGAAATCTAAAATTTTAATTTACCTATCATCTTCTATTACCACAAATAATTTAGTGTCGAGAGAGCTTAAGTAGGGAAGCTTGAAAATACTTGACTGAAAATTACCTCACTCTGACCATTTCTTAGTCGCTCTTGAAAGAATGGATCACTGTGGATAACTTAGCACCACCTTAATACCAAATACCAAGAGCAGATCTGATTATTTTATTGTCATACAATTGATGAATAAAATGGGTGGGCTTCGTGTTATGATTACTAATAGGCCACTTGGTTATGCATTTTTTGCACAAAGAAAATTGCACACCTTGACCTTGAGAGAAAATAGTCTTGTAATTTTGGGAGTAGTCATAATGTAATTATTACCATCTGGGCCTTCCATTGACTTTCCCCCCATTTCTAATACTGTTAATGGCAACATCCGTGATTCTGTTATTGAGGATGCCTTGGAATAATAGTGACCTCACAAGAATGATTGATGACTCTTCATCAGAGAATGGGGGAGAGGTTTCCAAGCAGCACTTCAAGCACTGAATATAACTCACTTTTCAGAAGCCAAACAGTCACTTTTTATTATAGTTTGTGCTGATGTTCCTTGACTGAAACTTGTGAGTAATTATTTCCCATCCCTTTATTTATTGCAGTGACCTCTCAATGCTAAGTATGCTTTTAATTTTGGGAGAAGACTGCCTGTTGGGTGACTTCTTAGGGTCTATGCTTTTGATGTTGGATAGTTTGTCCTTCATAACAGTCTAATTATCCCACTGCAGGAGATGTTTTCTTTTCAAAGGGGATTATTCATGGCCTAGATCGGATACCCCAAAGCTGCCAAGTAATAAAAAAGATGGTTAAAATTTTAAATCATCTTGCCTATTAGCTAAAAGCCAGTAGCGTTGGTGTTATTTTGGTGACCACACTATTGCATTCTTCTTGTAGAACTGCATAATTGAAGGGGTGGGGTCTGGTTTGCATTTCATCTAAAATGGCTTTTATAGCCCTTTCAAAGCTGGAAATCTGCTTCATGTTTAACATCTCTTTCCACAACAATTTAGGCTCATCTTTTTTTCACTTACGTCATTGGAAAACTTTATTGTTCAGTTTTTTTTCAAACCGCAAAGTGATGAAGACCCTCAATATCTTTTTATGTTGAAATCAGTCCTCTATGGCCCAGTACAATCCTCTACTGCTGATCTATTGACATCCAGTCAATCCTTCCAGTAATTTAGTTTCAACTTTATTTCTTAATAAGTAATAAACAACATTTTATTGGTGAGCAAATACACGTCCAACCTCTGCTTTGGTGAGCTGGAAATTTCCTACCTTGTGGGAAGCATTTCTAAGCACTTCGCTTCCCTGTTTTGCACTTCCATGGAAGAAATTTCACGATGTCAGGGTGCAATTTCTGTCTCCCTTCGCCTCCTTTCCCTCCCCTTACCTAGAGTTAACACACATAGGAACAAAAGAAAAATCCAACAATGAATCCCAAAGAAGAACCAGAAGTAAGTATTTGAGCCAAAAATCCAGTCAGGGAAAGCACTGGAATAGTAATAGTTATGAAACAATGAAGAATTAAAGAAGAGTGGCAAATACAATTGAGTCCTCTAGACAGTTTGCCATAGCACCATGACTGAAAGTCCTACCAGAGTCTTGAATTCTGTCCCTAAACCATTCCAGATGGATAACTAGCTTGTTCTTGAAGGAGGGAAATTTTCTTACCTGCCCTAATGAATGTGTTTCTGTGCTTCATTTATCTCCCTGTACTTATCTAACTTCAGAGCCTGCCGCCACCATTCAAAGTTACTTATTCTTTTCTTTCCCCAGCTGACATAACAAATAATTAATTATTATCTGTTACAGAATAGTTCTTTCAAGGCCACAACAATGACTAAGCTACCTCTCAAATACTTTCCAATCAGGCATACGTATTTTCAAATACAGTATTCCTAGGCCTGTTAGTCTGGGTCTCTGTACAGCCAGCCAACATAACTGTCATTATGCTGCAAAATATAATATAAAATTAATGTAAATTCCAATATTAGTCACGTATTAGACATCAGGCATTGTGCTGTTTTCTCATTAGCAATATCTTTTACTATTTTGTTCCTTTATCCCTAAAATATGGGAAAAGTCTTTCTCATAGTTGTATTTCAAAATGACCCTGCCTAAATAAATAACTCTAGGTTTGTTTTCATTAAAAGTTTTCCTCTCTGTAGTGCCAATTTACTCCATTTTTTAACCCTGTTTTGATTCTTTTTTCCCCCCAAAGACTGTTTATGAAAACTTGAATTTTTTATATTTAAATTTTTTGGCTTATTGAAGTCTTAGGTGACAGTAGTCTCTTTCATGTCACTGTACAGTGAATACTTCCTGAATTCTAAAAGGAAAATGACTTTCTACTTTTAAATTAATATCTTATTCAAGTTCTAGAAAATTCTCTTTACCTTCTATCAACAGTATAATTATCAATTCTTGGCCAAAAAAAAAAAAAAAAAAAAAAAAAAAGAGGGGGGACAAACAAAGAGGGTAATTTACCTACGGTTTTTAAAGCAAAACCTTCTTCCATACAATGACTTTTTTTTTTTAGTTTTCTATGTTGCAATGAAATTAACCCGTTCCTACTCAATCAGTTTTGTACTGGAAAATGTCATATATTAGGGCTTTTATGAAGGGACCATTACCTGATTGCCTTGGCCAAGAGTGAGAATGGCTTTAAGAACTGTTGGCAGAGCCTTGGAGGAATGATCAGGATAGACAAAAATGCCTGTCTCCTGGGTGCTAACTTTCGGTCCAGATGTCCTATCATGAAGATACTTAGTAATAAAATTATGTAAATGTAAATTCTTCATTTCCTTTTTTGATAATACTTTGTAATCATAACTATGATAATTGCTATTGTTATTGATAAAGTTCAATGTAGTAGAAAAAGTTTTGGAGCCAGAAAAATTTGGATTTGAACTCCAACGCCACCATTGTATGACCTTAGACAAGTGAATTAACCACTTTAAGCCTTGGTGTTCCTATCTCTAAAACAGGAGATAATATTGTGAGAATATAATTATATACTTAAAGTATCTATTCTACTGCCCAATACATAATATAAGCTCAAAATACGAGTTTTCCTATTTTAAAATACTTTTTTAAAAAAATTATAGCTGATTCCTCATCTACTTCAAAATTACAGCTAGATAGGAAAAATAAGTTGTAGTGCTTACAGTAGAGCGAGGCATCTATAATCAACAATACTTTATTATATGTTCTCAAATGGCTAGAAGAGAGGAGCTCAAATGCTCTCATCATAAAGAAATGATAAATTTTTATGGTACCGGATATGCTAACTGCCCTGATTTGAAATGTAACTCCATGCCCCATAAACATGTATGATTACTTTGTGTTCATTAAAAAATAAAAAATTTAAAATTAAAAAAATTTAAAAAATACAAAAGCAGTGATTTAGCAAGAGCAATAGCAAATCTAAGTGTGCGAGCTAGAAGAACTTTGAGGAACACCGATTTTAAAGAATTCCCTGGTATTTACGAGCAACAGGAATTACCTTTTTTTGTCTTCAGAACCTTGATTTCATCAGGAGGGCAAGGTGCCTGAGACATTCCTATAAGCCCAGAAACTAGAGACGGTAGCTCTCTGGGAAGTCTTTGTGTGCTCTCTAAGATTAATATCAATTGGCTGAAAAATTCCACTCATCCAATCTCCTTATTTTAGAGATGAGGAATTTGAATCTCAGAGGGTTTGTGACTTTGTCCTATCAGCGGTATTACTAAGAACTAAAAACTGGTTTGCTTCCCAATTGAATGCTCTTTCCGTTATATCATGTGGAGTTATTTTGAGTAAACCAGAAAATCTGCAAAAACATCAAAAATAATGTTCTTTTTCCCTCTGACCTCAGTAATAACAGGTTAAGAATTTAGAATGCTTTGGAGCAAATCCTCAAAGCAGCTGCAGGTCCTCAGTGTTCCGGAATAGATATTTTAAGTTCTCCAAATAAATAATCCTGATAAAGACCTTCTTTTTTGCAGTAACTGAAAAAGCTTTCAGTTCTCCTGTCACAAAGTGGCTTTTGAGACCTCAAGTATAAGATGACCTCCTTTGAAGTAGCAGGATAGAGCGGACAGAACTCCAGGATGGATGTCAAAAAACACCTTGATCCTGGTTCTAAATCAAGCTTACCTTTTATGTGGCATGAGGTAAGCTTTAGATATCTATGAATTTCAAGTTATTTTTGACTGCTTTATCTCACAGACTCCATATCTAGTTCAACAGCAAAACTTGACAGTGCTGTCTTTGAAATATAGCCAGAATCTGACCACTACTCACCACTTGCATTGCTACCACCTCCTCCAAGCCACCATTACCTCTTCTCTGGACGATTGAAGAAGTTTCCTAATGGGTCACTCTGCTTCTGCTTTTTCTTCTCGACACATTAGTAACACCAGAGTTCGCCAGCTAAGCTTTCATAATGGACCTGTCCCTCACTTAGCAACCTCAATTTGCTTCTTAAAATCCTGCCTCTAAGTGAAAAGTTCTTATAAAAAAAAGCATTTTTATTAATCTGAATGGAAAAATTGTAATACAATTCATCCCAACCCAAGATACCCAAATAATTTATACAGATAGGAAAATATTTTAATTGAACAATAAAAGTATTTTTCAATTGTCATTACATTATGTAAGAACTACCATCAAATTGAAAATAAAATAGAGTTTGTGTATAAAATGTAATGACATGAAGGTTTATTGTATTCACCAAAAGAAGAAGAGAAAACTTGATAGTGGGGGCTGGTTGGTGGAGGAGTAGGAAATAAAGTTCTTTACGGGTTGTTCTGCTCTCTGAACAATTTTCTTTATTAATGTTTTCAATCATTAGGAGGATCGTGGTTAACTTGCACTCAAAGTCCACTTAAAATTTAAAGTTATAGCACGGAAAGACAACTTAAGTCAAAATAATAGCTAAAGACAAGAGCACTTGGAAAAATGTGAAAATTTATTTAGTACACAGTGATTGAAAAATTAGAAAAGATGTTACCTCTTCATCTCTCTCACTAGGCACACTCAGGAAAAATAAAATACTTTTAGTTTATCCAAACATGACATCCAGTTCAAATTTGTTCTATCTGATATTTGATGACAAAGAACTGATGACTAAGAACTGCTGGGAAAAAATAGCATGTTTTTCCAAAAACTGCAATGTTAAAATATCATTTATTATGCTTATTTGCTCTATGTGCTTTGGGGTATAAAGGTCCCTGTATTGAAAAAAGGAGTTTTTTGGAAAAGGGTAACTTTTTAAGAGTCTTTATGGCAAAGAGTTTTTAACTAAATAGGTGTCATGAGTGGTTAAGACTGTATTTACTGGCCTTTTTATAAAGTTGTCTAATTCTTTGTATGGCAGTGTAGGCAATTGCTGGCTTGCGTATAACCCAGGAATCAAGACATAGGGCAGAAGATCCACCTAACCTATTTCACAGTACATGAATACAACATGCATTTTTCTAGTACCCGTTATACACTGGGTACCCTGATAAAACAGGTAAGTCAAAGAAGAAAAGGGTTATCCTCACCTTCAAGGCGTCCTCAGACTAGTTGGGAAGGTGATAGGGCAGATGTATAAACTCTCTAATTTTATTAAGAGTGTTACAATACAGAGTGTTCTGTATTTTCTTTATAAGTTATAATGGAATAAATTTCTTTCGTGTGTAACTGTCATGTAAAATATTTCTTCTTCTGAGCAATTGATACATTTTTACTTTATGGTCACTTGAATCAGAAAACTGTTTATATTTCCCCCACAAGTTTGGCGAATTTTGAATATTTGTTTAAGTTGTTATTCAAAATATTTTTTAAAGAAAGCACAGCATATATAAACCACTAAAATCTGTTTGTAGGTGATTATGGTTTGAGTTTCATGTGCATAGGGAACAGGGGCAGGAGATGAAAATATAGAGACAGGCAAGGACCAGCTCACATATATGTGCTGCTAAGGACAGAGGTGGCTTAATTTATATTATCTCATTCAATCTTTATACCCATCCTGTGGTTAGGCATTAACATTTAAATTTCATACAGAAAATAAACAAGATAAATTATTTTCGGGTTTTAAAGTTCAAGAGCAGCATCAGCAAATTATAAGTACATACTTTTTATCTATCATTTTGTCATCTTTTTATCTTTCATTTTAACATTGTAATTTAAGCACTAGCTTTTACAAAATTGCTTATTGAGGTAACTAGAGCAGAACTATCTGTGGGGAAGCACCCATTTTATTTTTTATTTTCAATCTGTCATTGACATTTTTTGTAAAATATAATAAAAGAGAATTACAAGAAAAATGAGATTAAAAAAAGACATAGAAAATACAAGCCTGATATTTTGTTATTAGTTTTAACAGTATAATATTACTTTGTCAAATTGCTATAAAGTTTCTAAATGCTTACTTTCAATTTCTGTACTTACCACAGATTGGCAACAAACAATTAATGGGCCATCACCCATCTACAGATCAAACTCGGAGTAACACTGCTCTAAAGAATTAGATTTGTGTAGACAGAGTATCATTTTTCATGCCCTGATCTCTCACCCAAAACACAGTTGCTAGTATACCCTGAGTGATTACCTCAAGTCACCTTTTCCAGCTGGTTTTTTAAAATCAAGAGTGGCAGGGGAAGATGGGGATAGGGAAAGGTTGGTAGACTGGTATAAAGTTACAAGGTTACAGTTAGTTAGGAAGAATAAGTTCTGGTGCTCTAGGGTGACAATAGGTAATAATATCATATTGTATATATCAAGATAGCCAGAAAAGAGGATCTCGAATGTTCTAACCACAAAGAAATGATAAGTATTTAGGTGCTAGATATGCTAACTCTTCTGATTAGATCATTATATGCATGTACTGAAACAACAAAGGTACCCCATAAACATGGACAATGAAAAAAAATTTTAAAAAGAGTTGCATACAACTTTCTTTCAACTTTTTTTTGTGCAGAAAGGTTGAATTATTCCAAATTGTCTGGGGATTTGTTAGTGCCTTGCCCATTGTTTGGCCTCAGCTGGAATTTGAGGACTGGAGCAAGTTTTCTGGTGAGTCAGCAATGGCATATGCAACTATGCTTACAATTTATAGGCAGCCTTGTCCTTCGTCCCACGGAGTTCCTGCCTGCATTGGAAGATGAGGGAATTGATCTATTTGAATTTTGTCTGTGTGTGGGATGGAAAGTAGAAGGTGGCTGTATATCAATGCCATATTTGTGTTTGCCAAAAGAATACTCTGAAAATATCACATATCTATAGAAAAATGTATGTAGATTAAAAATTTTTCTTTGCATAGAGTGGCTGAATTTTTGCTAGAGCTTTGTGGTATACTGTACATACTACGTGGGTACTTTCCAGGCTCCTTTTCCAAGAAAGAAAAAGAAATGCTGTTTCAATCTATATCAGAAAAATTTGCCAATCTTGGATGCCTCATGTGGTTTGGCAATATGAGATTGGCATAACATTTTCCAAAGTACATTTCAGGAGAGTAAAGCTTTCTTATCTTGATTCTCATTCTTTAGCAGATGGTTTCTCAGAATAAGACACAGTTGAGAAAACTATGGTAGACCAGGCCAGCTAACACAGGTAGATTATCAACTTGGTTAATGGGCTAGTTTCCCTAAATGTAGCTGTCAACCCTACTGTACATTGAAAACACCTGGAGGGATCTTAAAAAACACTGATACTGGGGCCTCATCTCCAGATCCAAATTCATTGTTCTGGGATAGCATCTGGGCATAAATATTTTTTAAAAGCTCACTTAATAATTTCACTGTTCATCAAGGTGTGGTTAATAACCACTCTCCAAAACTAAAAGATACAAAAATGGAAGAATCAATATAATTGGAATCAAATTCTATTCTCATTATGTTACAAGAAAATGTTTCTTTAATAATTGATGAAAATGATATATGTGTTTAATACCTTTATTGTTGCATGTAAAAACCCAATCAATTTTAGAAATAAAAACATGACAAAGTAATTTACTGAGCTCTGTTATAGGCTAATTACATTATCCCAGTTTATTCTCACTTTATTAAAGCAGTTATTTATTATTTCAATTCTTAGAATTACAGACATTGAGGTATGAATAGCTTATGAGAATGGTCTATGGTGATAAAAAGGCAAAGCAGAAGGTCACATACTGGGCTTTTTAGTTTGAAGTCTAGAATTCTCATATTCATTGGACACTTAATATCTTAATGTCAATGTCTTTCAGCCAGCCATAAAAAAATAAACAAAAAAACAAAGTCGATGTCTTTTGCCCACTGATAATTTTGGCTCAATATATGCTTCCATCTATCTCCAGCCAACATTTCCGCCTTCATCTATGTGTTCTGAACTAAAACTTAAGATTGGTTCCTTGCCAGCTTTTGAATTATTCTTAATTTGCTCCTGGTCCATTTTCTAACTTTGAGCTCTTTCTCCCATTGTTTCCCATTTGAAACTTAGTAACTTGTGAGTTTTCTTCTGGTTTGGAAACCTGGCTTCAGGTATGAACTTCTTGGTTCTTGAACTTGGTTTGTGTTTGCACCTGACTGTGCTTTTGCCTTGAGACGAGTCTATAATACACGTGTAACACACCAGTCCCATCTATGATCTGATCTACACAAGCACAAACACGGATAAGGCAGTCAAAATATTGACCCTCCCATAGTCTTGCTCTGTCTTCTAAATGAGATTTCCATTTTGTACAAGCACAAATTCAAATAAATTGAATGAGGCAACAAATGACAAAGCTGAGAATATAAATTTACATGTTATATTTCCTTTACATTTCTACTCCTGCACAGGACAAATGCAAAGACTGAACATAGAGCAATTGTTAACCTCAACCTTCCACAGTTAACAGGGCATGGGTATAATTCATGTATTTGTTGGTTCAGTTGGTGAATGTGATATTTATGAGGTCCACACAGCAGGTTAAAATTTCCTTACAAGCTAGTTAGCTTTTCAAGAAACAAATCCTCCTTCATGGCCACTAAATAGAACACCAACTCTGCCTCACAAATGCACACCATTGGTCACAAATAAAGCAAAAACATATGGTTGCAGTAGAAAGATCAATGCCATTACCAGGAAAACACAACCATAACCAAGCACCACCAGGTGCCAACATACTACCGAAAGACAGTTTTGATGGGAGAATATATCTCTTGCTAGTTGAAATTCTCCATTGCTAATGGTTATCATGCAAGTCACAGTTAGTGTGTTATTGTTTATTTTGTTTTATTTTTAATTGATAGATAACAATTGTATATATTTACGGGGTATGGTGTGAAACATATATACATGGTGGAATGATGCTCTCACTTATATGCAGAACCTAAAAAAGTCAAACTCATAGAAGTAGAGAGTAGAATGGTGGGCTGGGGGGATAGAGAAGGGAGAGACAGAGAAGGGAGAGGTTTGCTCAAAGGGTACAAAGTTGCAGTTAGATAGGAGGAGGAAGCTTAGTGTTCTATTGCACAGCATGGTGACTATTTACAATAGTTTATTGCATATTTTGAAATTACTAAAAGAGTAGATTTTAAATGTTCTCATCACACACAAAAAATGAGTATATGCAGGAATAGATATGTTAATTATTGTATTAATTTTTAATGATACCTGTTACTCTGAAGTCAAGTCTTTATAATGTAAAATGTTGTGGATATTTGAAAATATTTTCAATTATTTGATCAATGCATAACTAACCTGGAGCAGAGATATCACTGTAATTTGAGAGCCTCAATAATCTTTTATACATTCTAAATTCAGAGGATAATTGCAAACTTACACATTAGTGCTACGAGTTTGTGGTGAATATGCATAACCAATGCCATAATCTAGGACACTATTTAGATAATCAGATTATTGTTATTCAAAGAACAGCTTCTATAATTTATGAAGTTTGAGTAAAAAATAGGATGTAAAGATTTCACTAAACTCTTGTTACTAACAAAATCAGAGCTGAATCTCAAAGAGAGTTAATACAATGTGTTAATCCAGCAGAAGTAGTTGGTTCTATGAGTGTCAAAATTATTCCTCTATTTGTTAATAAATCAGCCTCACTGATTGTTTGAGATATTATAAACAAAAGTGATTATCTTTCAATTTTCAACCAGATATTATTGATAGACATCAAACACGGATAAGAGTGAATCGATTCAGAGAAAAATCAAAGAAAATACAGCTAGAAAAAAATTGCCATGAGGCTAATGTTCTATTTAGAGAAAGACCAATTCAATATTTCTATAGTGTTGAAAGGGATTTTTAAGGAAAAAATGTTTTAATTGTAATAGATTATATGATGTAAAGCCAAAATTATTTCAATAATGTCAATAAGTTTCTTGGGTTTTATAAGACATAGGCAATGCTATTTAGTGATTTGTTAAAACAATTGGGTTCAAATACTGCCTTCATTTTGTTTCTACCAATGGACTCAATCTCTTAAAACCAGGCACATTCCAAGTTTTCTGCACACAGTCACCAAGAAACTGCATATTTTAGGCTTACCACAAAACAGACAGCAATAATACTTGAAAAGCAGAGATATACAACCATGAATATAGAGGCCCCAAATGTTTCTAACAGAAGATGCCTGACAATATGACAAACTAAGCTAACCAGATGCTCAGCTTCCTACCACCAACACATAAAAAACAGGAATAGAAGAAAAGAAGAAAACATTTAAGTTAAAAACATTTTAATTACACAGGTCAGCTCAAAAGAAAAAAAAAGTAAAAATCTAAGCCGGAAGGGTAAGCACACTTTTGTTTTAGCCACTTCTGGTAGAGTTGCACCCTACTCTAGAGCTTGGCCACTATAGTTCTCATATTCTTGAGGACTCAGGGGACAATTCTAGCATATGCTGGTAGGAGAAGCTGAAACTGAATCTATTACATAAAACCTAGAGCCTTTCAGAGCTGTTCTGTCGGTATTGGAGCATAGGGAAAATGCCACAGAATGACCTGGGTAAGCAGCAGTATAGTTCATCTTGCTTGAGAGCTTTATTTTCTCCTTTTATATAAAAAAAGCTTTAGATCCAGAGTTTCAAGATGGCGGCGGCTGCGGCGGCTGGCGCGGAGTAGCTGAGGTGGAAAAGGTGGCCACTGGGCCTCAGGCAGCCGGGAAACTTGTGGACCTTTCTCTGGCCATCTCTTAAGGGAGGACTGCTGCTGCTGGCCGGTCGTGGGGGCTCAACGCCACTTTGCCCCCGGCAGGAGAGGCTGCCTCATTTACAGGCAACAGCTTTGAAGTGTGGAGCAGGAAAAGAACTGATTCTTAGCTGCAAAAGCGAGTCTTGAAACAGGGAACACGGCGCCAGGGCTGCTGTGGATGCAGCCAGGATCCCGGAGGCTGGGGCCGCACTGAAGGCGGCCAGCTGCCCTATCCAGGATTCGAGGTTTCAGGCCGGCATTAAAGAAGACTCCTGGGAGCGCCCGAGCGGCGCCGCGACTGAACAGCCCGAGGCGGCAGCGCCGAGAACACGGAAGGCAACAAACCAGAGACAGAGCGAGCGCCCGACCTGGCACAGCACTGTGAGTGATCCCTGGCAAAGCTCTGTTCGGGGGGTGGATGCCCACGCGGCTCCCCGCCTGCACCACCAGGCCACTCATTGCCCCGGTGCTGCCTCCATTTTCCCAGGTGCGGGCAGCTCCGCCCTGCTTGGCCATCACTGAGCCCATTTGCTTGGCCTGGCGCGGGGCTTTCCGGACCCTGCGGGCCGACCTCCTCTCCCACTCCCTCCACGGTTCTCTGGCAGGGCTGGGGGTGTGGGGCGTCCCGACCAGTTTTGGGAGGGCTAGGAAGTACGGGCGGGCCGACTGTCACTCCACCACACCCTGGACTCCGGCCCCGGTAAACTTCCTGTTACTGGGAGGCAGATACCATCTCTGCGACCACCAGTTTGGAAAAAAGCCTAACGAATTTCTGGTTGGGAATAGTGTGGTAGGAGAGTTCCCAGGTCTGCTTGAACCTGCCGGAGAGCAGGCTGCAGGCGGGCACTAGATTCGGTTTATACCGGGGGGATACAAAGGTGAACAAGACCCGAGAAAGATCTACACAGTGCTACAAAGGCACCCAGAGAGACTGGTCGTCTGTGCCTAGCAGAAACCTGGTAGACTTCCTGGGCGAGGCGGTGCTGAGCAGGGTCTTGAAGGCCCAGCTGATAGACGAGGGGTGCGGAAGACACGCCCCAACCCAGCACAGTGTGCACAGAGGGGGGAGACGTGCGGCCAGGGAGGCGGAGACTCGACAGAAACCACACACCCGGTGGGGTCGCCACTGCACGATCTAACAGCCTGGGCCAGAGCACACTGAACGGGGAGAAGTCCTGTACAGAAAGTGAAAGCTCAACAGAGATCACACACCCTGTGGTACGTGATCCACCAGCCCAGCAGAGTACAAGCTGACCAGAAAGGTGGATCCCCGGAGAAGCCCAAGACCCGAGGCAACCACACACACAAGACACTAGAGGCCAACTGAGCAGTCACGGCGGGAGCCATACCAAATTGGCAACCACAGCAACATCCTAGTTAGTCATTAGTCTTAAACCGGTGGACTGTGAAA
The DNA here is from genome assembly GCF_027409185.1 of Cynocephalus volans. Classification (NCBI taxonomy): domain Eukaryota; kingdom Metazoa; phylum Chordata; class Mammalia; order Dermoptera; family Cynocephalidae; genus Cynocephalus; species Cynocephalus volans. The sequence goes on along the minus strand of NC_084471.1, from coordinate 75,769,276 downwards.
CCCCCTGCCACAATGAATAAACACCAAAAAAAAGACACCAGAAATACAAAAAATCAAGAAAGTACACCACCAAAAGTTAATAAATCTCATACTCTAGATCCTATAGAACAAGAAGCCCTTGAAATAACTGATAAGGAATTTCGAGTGATAATTCTAAGGAAACTGAATGAGATACAAGAAAACTCAGCTAGACATCATGATGAAACGAGGAAAAGTATACAGGATCTGAAAGAGGAAATATACAAGGAAATCAATGTCCTGAAAAAAAATGTAGCAGAACTTGCTGAACTGAAGAAGTTATTCAGCGAAATAAAAAACACAACGGAGAGTTTAACCAGCAGGCTTGTCGAAGTTGAAGAGAGAACCTCTGAACTTGAAGATGGGCTGTTTGAAATAACACAAGCAGACAAAAAGAAAGAAAAAAGAATCAAGGACATGGAAGAAAATCTGAGAGAGATATCAGACAACCTCAAGCGCTCAAATATCCGAGTCATGGGTATTCCAGAAGGGGAGGAAAATGGAGATTCCATTGAAAACATATTCAACAAAATAGTGGCAGAAAACTTCCCAGGTATAGGAAAAATCACAGATCTTCAGATCCAGGAAGCTCAACGATCTCCAAACGTGTTCAACCCAAAAAGGCCTTCTCCAAGACATGTCATAGTCAAATTGGCAAAACTCAGAGACAAAGAGAGAATCTTAAAAGCTGCAAGAGAGAAGCGTCAAATCACCTATAAGGGAGCCCCAATCAGGTTAACATCAGACTTCTCATCACAAACCCTAAAAGCTAGAAAGGAATGGGATGATATTTTCAAAATACTAAAAGACAAAGATTGCCAGCCAAGAATACTCTACCCTGCTAGGCTATCCTTCCGAAATGAGGGGCAAATAGTATATTTCTCAGACAAACAAAAACTGCGGGAGTTCACTACCACAAGACCACCCTTACAAGAAATCCTCAAGGGAGTACTGGGTTTGGTTCCTGAAAAATAACTACCACTGCCATAAAAACCTAAGAAAAATCTAAACCCGCTAGTACAATAAAAATGGCATTCATGAAGAGAAAACAAGCTAACAAAAACACTATCTACAACCTAAGGAACCAACAAACAAAGAAACCAAACAGTAAATCAGAAAGCAAGGAACAAAAGACACCTAAGACAACCAAACAACCAATAAAATGCTAAGAATAAATCAACACCTTTCAATAACAACTCTTAATGTTAAAGGCTTAAATTCCCCAATTAAAAGACACAGACTGGCTGACTGGATCAAAAAGCAGGACCCAACTATATGCTGCCTACAAGAGACCCACCTCACCCATAAAGATTCACACAGACTAAGAGTGAAAGGATGGAAAAAGATTTACCATGCAAACAGAAAAGAAAAACGAGCTGGAGTGGCTATTCTTATATCTGACAAAATAGACTTTAAACTAAAAACCATAAAAAGAGACAATGAGGGACACTACTTAATGATAAAAGGACTGATCCATCAAGAAGACATAACAATCATAAATATGTACGCACCCAATGTTGGAGCAGCCAGATTTATAAAACAAACTCTATTAGACCTAAAGAAGGAAATAGACACTAATACCATAATAGCAGGGGACCTGAACACTCCACTGTCAATATTAGACAGATCATCTAGGCAAAGAATCAGTAGAGAAACACAAGATCTAAACAAGACTCTAGACCAATTGGAATTGGCAGATATCTACAGAACATTCCACCCAACAACCTCAGAATATTCATTCTTCTCATCAGCACATGGATCCTTCTCCAAGATAGATCACATATTAGGTCACAAATCAAGTCTCAATAAATTCAAAAAAATTGGAATTATCCCATGTATCTTCTCAGACCACAATGGATTAAAACTAGAAATTAATAACAAACAAAACTCTGGAAACTATACAAACACATGGAAATTAAACAGCATTCTACTTAATGACATATGGGTCCAAGAAGAAATCAAGCAGGAAATCAAAAAGTTTATTGAAACTAATGAAAACAATGATACATCATACCAAAACCTGTGGGATACTGCAAAAGCAGTATTGAGGGGAAAATTTATTGCATTAAATGCTCACTTCAGAAGAATGGAAAGATGGCAAGTGAACAACCTAACACTTCACCTTAAAGAACTAGAAAAACAAGAACAATCCAATCCTAAAGTTAGCAGACGGAAAGAAATCATTAAGATCAGAGCAGAACTGAATGAAATTGAAAACCAAAAAACAATTCAAAAGATCAACGAATCAAAAAGTTGGTTTTTTGAAAAGATAAATAAAATTGACAAACCATTAGCATGGCTAACAAAAAAAAGAAGAGAGAAGACTCAAATAACAAAAATTAGAAATGAAAAAGGCGATATTACAACTGATTCATCTGAAATACAAGGAATCATTCGAGACTACTATAAACAACTATACGCCAACAAATTTGAAAATCTGGAGGAAATGGATAAATTTCTGGACACACACAAGCTCCCAAAACTGAACCGTGAAGACGTAGAAAATTTGAACAGACCAATAACAATAAAGGAGATTGAAGCTGTTATCAGAAGGCTCCCAACAAAGAAAAGCCCAGGACCAGATGGATTCACAGCAGAATTTTACCAAACATTCAAAGAGGAATTGACACCGATTCTTTACAAACTATTCCAAAAGATTGAAACGGACGCAAATCTCCCAAACTCATTCTATGAAGCAAACATCATCCTGATACCAAAACCAGGTAAAGATATAACCAAAAAAGAAAACTACAGGCCGATATCCTTGATGAATATAGATGCAAAAATCCTCACTAAAATACTAGCAAACAGAATACAGCAACACATACGAAAAATTATTCATCACGATCAAGTGGGATTCATCCCAGGGATGCAAGGTTGGTTCAACATACGCAAATCAATAAATGTGATACACCATATTAATAAACTCAAACACAAGGACCATATGATCATCTCTATAGATGCTGAAAAAGCATTTGATAAAGTTCAGCACTCATTCATGACAAAGACCCTCTATAAGTTAGGTATAGAGGGAAAGTATCTCAACATAATTAAAGCCATATATGCCAAACCCACAGCCAATATCATCCTGAATGGGGAAAAGCTGAAAGCTTTTCCTTTAAGAACAGGCACTAGACAAGGATGCCCACTCTCACCACTCCTATTCAACATAGTGTTGGAAGTACTAGCCAGAGCAATCAGAGAAGAGAAGGAAATAAAGGGCATCCAGATTGGAAAAGATGAAGTCAAACTGTCCCTGTTTGCAGATGACATGATCCTATATATCGAACAGCCTAAAACCTCTACAAAAAAACTGTTGGAATTGATAAATGATTTCAGCACAGTAGCAGGATACAAAATCAACACACAAAAATCAGTAGCATTTCTTTTCTCCAATAGTGAACATGCAGAAGGAGAAATCAAGAAAGCCTGCCCATTTACAATAGCCACCAAAAAAATAAAATACTTAGGAATTGAGTTAACCAAGGAGGTGAAAAATCTCTATAATGAGAACTACAAACCACTGCTGAGAGAAATTAGAGAGGATACAAGAAGATGGAAAGATATCCCATGCTCTTGGATTGGAAGAATCAACATAGTGAAAATGTCCATACTACCCAAAGTGATATACAAATTCAATGCAATCCCCATCAAAATTCCAAAGACATTTTTCTCAGAAATGGAAAAAACTATTCAGACATTTATATGGAACAATAAAAGACCACGAATAGCCAAAGCAATGCTCAGCAAAAAAAATAAAGCTGGAGGCATAACACTACCTGACTTTAAGCTATACTACAAAGCTATAATAACCAAAACAGTATGGTACTGGCATAAAAACAGACACACTGACCAATGGAATAGAATAGAGAATCCAGAAATCAACCCTCACACTTACTGCCATCTGATCTTTGACAAAGGCACCAAGCCTATTCACTGGGGAAGGGACTGCCTCTTCAGCAAGTGGTGCTGGGATAACTGGATATCGTTATGCAGGAGAATGAAACTAGATCCATACCTCTCACCATATACTAAAATCAACTCAAAATGGATTAAGGATTTAAATATACACCCTGAGACAATAAAACTTCTTAAAGAAAACATAGGGGAAACACTTCAGGAAATAGGACTGGGCACAGACTTCATGAATACGACCCCAAAAGCACGGGCAACCAAAGGAAAAATAAACAAATGGGATTATATCAAACTAAAAAGCTTCTGCACAGCAAAAGAAACAATTAAAAGAGTTAAAAGACAACCAACAGAGTGGGAGAAAATATTTGCAAAATATACATCTGACAAAGGATTAATATCCAGAATATATAAGGAACTCAAACAACTTTACAAGAAGAAAACAAGCAACCCAATTAAAAAATGGGCAAAAGAGCTAAGTAGGCATTTCTCTAAGGAAGATATCCAAATGGCCAACAGACATATGAAAAAATGCTCAACATCACTCAGCATCCGGGAAATGCAAATCAAAACCACATTGAGATACCATCTAACCCCAGTTAGGATGGCTAAAATCCAAATGACTATGAACGATAAATGCTGGCGAGGCTGCGGAGAAAAAGGAACTCTCATACATTGTTGGTGGGACTGCAAAATGGTGCAGCCTCTATGGAAAATGGTATGGAGGTTCCTTAAACAATTGCAAATAGATCTACCATACGACCCAGCCATCCCACTGTTGGGAATATACCCAGAGGAATGGAAATCATCAAGTCGAAGGTATACCTGTTCCCCAATGTTCATCGCAGCACTCTTTACAATAGCCAAGAGTTGGAACCAGCCCAAATGCCCATCATCAGATGAGTGGATACGGAAAATGTGGTACATCTACACAATGGAATACTACTCAGCTATAAAAACGAATGAAATACTGCCATTTGCAACAACATGGATGGACCTTGAGAGAATTATATTAAGTGAAACAAGTCAGGCACAGAAAGAGAAATACCACATGTTCTCACTTATTGGTGGGAGCTAAAAATTAATATATAAATTCACACACACACATACACACACACACACAAACCGGGGGGGGGGTAAGAAGATATAACAACCACAATTATTTGAAGTTGATACAACAAACAAACAGAAAGGACATGGTTGGGGGGGAGGGGGGGAGGGAGAAGGGAGGGAGGTTTTGGTGATGGGGAGCATTAATCAGCTACAATGTATATCGACAAAATAAAATTAAAAAAAAAAAAAAAAAAAAAAAAAAAAAAAAAATAAAAAAAGCTTTATACACACACACACACACACACACACAAGCTTTATAGATGTGTATATAAATACATATATACACACACAAAGCATAAATATATAAATACATATACACACATATATAAAGCTTTTTTTATATAAAAAGAGAAAGTAAAGCTCTTAGGAGAAATTAAAATGCCAGTAAAGATGTGAGCCCAGGGTTGTCTTATTCCAAAGCTTCTGTTCTTTGCTTTGGTCTGTGTTGACCCTCCTTTCTCTGAATTGTCTTTGTATTTATACAGAGAAAATAGAGTTTCATTCTTAATCTAGAACCAAAGTTTAGAATTCTCTATGCACACACTATTCTTACAATGTTTTTTAGGCATGCCATCTGAACAGTCTTGCTAAATTTTTTTTTCTTGAGGGTATGGTATTTCTTCTATTTTTTATCCTTTTTTGCAATTATTTTCTAGGCTAGATCTCATAGATCTCAAAGGTCTGCAAACTAGTGAACTATAAACTGAAGCAGTGAAAACGTCAGACTCCTGCCTCAAAGCTTAAGTAAGTCAGAAACTTTATCCCATTATGCTATGGTATGTGCCCCAGAGCAGAATTTGATTGATTCCTCCCCCTAAAATGCACTTCAGCTAGAAGACATCATTACAATCACATAGCATCTCAGTCTGAAAAAAGCTACATTTTGAAAAAGGATACAAGTGGATATTCATATTGGATTTGGGTATTGAATGTTGATGTTGCATTTGTTTTTTATTTTTAAATGAACAGTTGGAGATGAGTGTTGCTCACAGAGCTCTGAATTACTTATTGTTTGACCAACATTGCACTACAAGAGCATAGTCATCCGTAAAAGTATACATTCAGGCATTAAACATGTATAAGAGGTAAGGAGATTATTTATTCTTTTACTGTGCATGTATTTCCATGAGCTGCAAAGATGAGAATGTGGTGACTGTCATAATACAGGCATCAGATTTGTGGCTGTGGAGGGAAAGGTCATTGGAGGTGGATACTGGAATTGATTCTAAGCCAGAATCTGGAAGTAGATGTAAGTATGTAGAGATCATCCCATTTCACCTCCAGTAACTGGTGCTCCTTCCCACCAAGGCTTATAATGAAGCTGATGATTGAAATATTTATCTCCAAATGTAACATAAATATTAACTAAATTCTTTCAATAGACTGATTGCAATTTGATAACGCAGTTTACAGAAATTAGTTCCAGAGTAGTTTACAAGCAAGAGCCTTGATTGGAAAGCCATATGGAATAGAACAGTGTTTTCTAAATCATTGTCATTAGAGTAACAATCTTATGATTTTCCATATCTAAATAATTTCTGAACTATTATTTACTTAATACTTTCTTTTAAATTCACTTACTGTTTTTCTGAAGTTTACTTATTCTAGAAGAAATTTTATATTTCTGTCATGTCTGAAAGTAGAATCACTTGCTGTTCTATATTTGATGATCCACAAACATCTGGGACATTGTTCACAGCTGCAGCTTTAGGTGAGAATGTCCTACTACCTGCTAACCCCAGAAGGCTGCCAAATCTGCACAGTGATGCCTCCCAGCATGCTGCTGGGCTGTTTACACAATGGATAGAGAGTGGGTTGAATGGTGTTCCAATGTGTGCCACCTAAAGTCATCTTGCCTACTATCTCTGGTGTGGATACCATAAAACGGAAAGAAGCCTCTGCTAAGAGTTAAGACACCCACATTTCCGATTCTAGTCCCAGTTGTACTAATTATTTATCCTGCCTTCAGGAAAATCATGTACTTCTCTAGGTCTTGGAACTTCTCATTTATAAAATGGGAACAAATTCTGCTCTGCCTCCCCCAGAGCATCACTTTCAGAATTAAATGAGATGCTCCGGTAGAAATGCTTTGGAAACTCTAAAACACAATATAGACATAAATGAGGCTTATTGGGCATGCCTCTGCAGGCATAAATACCAGTTCATGAATGGCGATGGGTGCACTTGAAGACAGTTTAAAAACTCTGAAGTGATATAGAAATGAAGTATTACTACTGTTTTCTAGTAGTGTATCTTTTTTGGAGCAAGCACGAAGTTAGCCAGCATGTGTGTACTCCGTGGTTTGGTATCAGAAGAAAGTGCACCTATGTTTCAAGACTTTAATCTTCATAGCACAACTCTGTACAAGCAAATTAATGGGTATTAGACATGCCTGTCTCTCTGCTATTTCTGCCATCTTGAGGAGCAGCCCCTTGCCAGGCTACTCGACTTTCCATCCTGTCTGTTTTTACAGTTCTCCCTTCCTACGTCTGCTACTCCACACCCCACTTCTCTTGATTTCCGCTCATTTCTTTTTCTGATTTTGTTTAGCTATTCCTTTTCTTTTTTTTTCCTGTTATTAGTTCACAATCAATGTCCTACATTCCATCCCTTGTTCATCAAGACATTTTCCCAAATAAAGTTAACTCTCTAAATACTGTTTACAGCTGTCAACATACCCACATAGGAATATTATATTTAATAAAAATATAAATAATATGCAAATAATAAAAACAATCATTGAGAACTTATTGTATGCTAATCACTTTTCTATGTGCTTTACATAAATGAATTCACTTAATTCTCCTAAAAATACCCTAATCTAGATGTTATTTTATCTGTTTTATACATAAGGAAACAGAAGCCCAGAGACATTAAATTTATTGCCCAAATTACATACCTGGTAAGTATTGAAGTCAAGATTCAAACTCAGACATTTCCACTACAGAATTTATGCTCTTAACATTACAATGTAATGCAGCAAAGCAGGTGAAAACTGCCCCTATTAAATCTCTGGAACACACGTTATGCATTCTCCTAAAACAAATACTACGGAGAATTACATCCCCTGAAAAACGGCTTCATGTCAGTAACAAGAAAACAAAAAGTACACAGATGATCCTAAGTAGGTAATAAAGCAATAAAATTAGAGTAAGAAATATGAATATAATGGATGAAACTACATTTTATGTCATTAGTGTCTTTTGAATTTAAATGGAGGTTTTGAGTTCTTTTGAAAATAAACAATGGCATAGACATTTTCCTTTCATCTAAATTAATGAGTTTGGCCATGTTTTTCAATGACTGTTAAAAATAGAAAATATGACACATTGTATATATGTTCTTCTTGTCCCTAACTTCTAGTTTGTACAGGAAAATTGTTTAATAGGTAATTCAAAATTTCAGAGAATTGAAATTAATGCTGGAAATTAATTTTGTACAATTATGATGAAATTTGTCCATGGTGCTTGTGTGTTTGTGTGTGTGTGTGTTTCATCTGCAATCCTCTGCACTGGAGGGACGGCACCTACCATTTTTCAAGGATGATCTACATTTGAAGTCAATAATTGATGACAAAATTTATGGCAGTCAAATACAGATAAAACAACTCCATAGATTTTAGTAGTAACACATGTTGTATGTACTTTAACTTGCAATTTGGAGAGCTAGCTTCCTAGAAGAGTGTTTTCAAAATGACAAAATCATCTATGTAGACCCTAGAAAAGGTGTTAAAAAGCTGAGTTAAGAGAGGGAAAAGGTGAGAACAATTATCTATCTTTAGAGCATAACAAATAATCACGATGTAAATTATGTTCTTTAGATAGGGAATAAATTAGCACTCTACATAATAGCTAAAAAGCAAACTACCCTCATAGCATCAGAAGAAAGACAGGATGAACACTTCTCTTTGCTTTGCTGTCTTAGAAAGATCTGAGAGCACAATGCTGAGAAAGTTTGGTGGTTAGATCCTAAGTTCGTTTTTCCATCTTCCTTTCTCATACCATCTTCATGGGAGAGTATCAATATGTGTTCATCTTTCTTCACTAGTGTGCTTTCTTATTCCTGCTCTGCCTTCAGAGGCCCTAATTCTTTGCTATGTTATCACACTTCAACCAAAAAACAACCTAACCAAAATCTAATAATTCTGCAATATGTGGGAAAGCAAATTTGCTTGAAAGAATTTTTCCTTGTCTCACAAAAAAGAAAGGTGTTACTACCAGGGCAAGTTTATGTGTTTTTGTCTTATATTTCTAGACACTTAATATGAATTTAAAGAACTTTATGAACTTTGGTATTTTCTGAAGTATGTGTTATTCAGGCAAATAAACAAGATTTGTCTAGTTCAAATGTGGAGATGATTAATTTCAGAGAACCTGGTGACATTTTCAATGTGCACATCAAAGACTAAGAGATATATAAGGTAGAAAGCAAATGCCAAGTATAGAACAATTGTGGTTTGCTAAATACTGCATAAAGCATAGGTTTTTATGCTGTTTATGCATCTGTAACTGCTAGGATTTGGAGCTCATATAAAATCATGACATGTCCTGGGCTGAATTAATAAGTGTTATGTGTGGGTGCAAAGAAGTCACTTTTAAAGTATCATCTTGCAAGAAGTTCAGTTTTTAATTATCAGTGACAAAGAAGAATAGTGACAAAATTACCTCATTTACCACTAGATAAGCTTCCATTTTAATAAATTTGAAATATTCTCATTTGACATCTATAGCTTGACTAAATGGAGGACATTTATGCAAGGGGATTAGACTCAAAGGTAGAGACATCTATATTTTCAGGACTGGAACTTAATAGTTCCCACATTTAAACTGATTTTATAATATCAAACACGTATTATATACCTGGCAGTAAACACTGCAATAATTTAATAAAATGTCCCTCCATTATAAAAACTTATTACTAGAGAGTTAAATTTCCTATGGGACTCTGTGCAAACCCCTTTCTTTAAGGTTACTTCTTGCCTTTCCTTCGAGGATAAAAGATATTGTAATATGTAATCTGATTCTGTCCAAATATATGAGTCTGCTCTCATTGTTTCAAACTTTGATATAATAGTTTCTTCTTTTGAGCTTTTTTACTGTAATATGATGCTCATAATAAAAAAATTCACAGCTGAATTTCTATATGGCAAACATTTCCATCATTATTTGACTAGAGTTTCCTGCTCACCATTCCAGTTGATAATCCATAGTATTTTTAAAAAGGGGCGTGAAAAGGAGAGAGTAGAGCAGAAAATTAAAATTGGACCCTCCACGTCTGAACATTTAAGAGTATGCTACAAATTTAGGTAGTTATCAATATTTCCATTCTCCTCATTAGGAAATCTTGATTTAGATTTAGGATTTATGAACACTTCTTGTCGATTTTACAGATGTTAAGTGGCTCACGGTTAGACTTTCTTCTGGAATCTGGAATGTTCTTTAGGATTGCCCACATGATTAGTGGGCTGCCTATTAAATGAAATATTCAGTTGAGAGGCTTCTTGTGGTAGCTCCAACATTTTCTAAAAGTGAGGGTATGAAAGTATTGGTTTTAGGACAAATGATATAACTCCATACATGAGAACACTGAAGGCACTGCCATGTTGGTTGGGAGGATTTATAGCATGTCTTTAAAAGGTGTTTTAGATGATGTCTGTTACCTAATTTTACCACCAATTAATTAATGCTGACCTTTTTTTGTTATTGTTAATGGGGGGAGTGGAGCACTTAGTAGAAAGGTTGGATGGGAGGAGTACAGCATAGACGTTGAGGCAAGGATAGATTTGAGGGCCTGAAAGACTAAAATGCCTGCCACATACTACTTTAAACTCAACAGTGCATTTTATAAATATGGATAAATATTGTACAAGGAGACAAGCCATAGTTAAATCCTTCTTTCCTTTCTTTTCTTTTTCTTCCTGTCCTTTCTTTCTTTCTCTCTCTCTCTCCCCCGACTCCTTTTATCTTTATTCCCCACTCTTTCTTCTCGCCACCATGGGCAAAAATTGTAAAATGTTTAATGCATATCCTTTTGGTTTGGAGTTTTTACTGTTTCTTACTTTTTTTTCCCAAGGCTGTATTTTTTTGGAAGTATATTGAAGTATAACATACAAACAGAAAAGCACACAAAGTGTATAGCTGGAAGAACGTTTACGAACTGGATTCGTCTGTTACCAGCACCCAGATCAAGAAATCTAACATTTAAAAAAAAAAAAGAAATCTAACATTTTTAGCATCTCAGCTGCCCCCAGTGCCCCCTCCCAGTGGCTTCCTCCCTCAAAGGGAGCCATCATGATGACTTCTAGCACCTAAATTAGTTTTGCCTATTTCGAACTTTATGTAGATGGAATCATACAATGTGCACTCTTTTGTGCTGCTACATTTTCTCTTGAGATTCATCCAGGTGATTAGGTAGCAATAGTTTTTCCTCCTCATTTCTGTATAGTTTTCTACAGTATGAATACATCATACATTACTTACCCGTTCTGTTCCTGTTGGATATTGGGATCTTATGATGGGATCAAGGTGGGCTTTTACTAATAGTGCCACTTGTGCATTTAATCTGGTAAACACTTGTATATTTCTCCTGGCTATGTATTAGGAGGATAATTGCCAGTGCATTGTGCATGCACACGCCCCGCTTTAGGAGACACTATCTAAGAACTTTACAAAGTGGCTTATTGATTTATGCTTTCAAAAAGTGTGTGAAACTTGACTTTGCTAATACCTGGTACTGTCTGCTTTTTAATTTCCTCTATTTTAGTGGCTGTGCGGTAGGATCTCATTGTGAAGTTTTTAATGGTTTTATTGAGGGGTAATTGACATACAGTAAAGTGATATTTCAAATGCATAATTTGATGTTTTGAAAAGTGTATACACCTGTGAAACCATCATCACATCAAGGTAATGAACGTATCTATCACCCCTAAAAGTTGTCTCATGCCCCTTTGTACTTGGTTCATCCTGCCCCTCCTGTTCTCCCCTCTCCCCATGGCAATCACTGATAGCTTTGTTCCTGTGTACATAATGTTCCTTTCTTTTTCTCTAGCTACTTTTGAGACTTTTGTTTTTTATTTATCACTGATTTTAAGTTATTTAATTATGGTGTGTCGGGGTGATTCCTTCATATTCCTTGTGTTCTTTGTTCTACATCTTGGAACTGTAGGTTTATTATTTTTATGAAATTGGAACATTTGGGGCCATTATTTCTTTAAATATATTTTTCTGGCTTCCATTTCTCTCCTCTCTTCTAGGAACTCCAATTACATGTATGTTAAGCTGTTCGATGTTTTCCCGCTCCTTGCTGATGCCCTGAGCATCTTTTTCCATTTTTTTTGTGTTTGTTTGCTTAGTTTATTGCTCTATATTCAAGCTTACTAGTTGTTTCTTCTGTAACATCTAATCTGCCATTAATCCCATCTGATTTATTATTGTCTCCTAAAGTTTTATTTTTTTCAGCAGAATTTTAGAATTTCCATTTTGATCATTTTTATTGTATCTTTCATGTCTCTCTTTCACACGCTCATGTTTTCTTCAGCCTTCTTAAACATACAGAATATAGTTATAAAAGCTGTTTTGGTGTTGTTATTTTATTATAATCTGAATAATTTTGGGATCTGTTTCTACTGATTGATTTTTTTCTTCATTCTGGGTCATATTTGTCTGCTTCTTCGCACTCTTGGTAATTTTTAATTGAAGGATAGTGTAAATTTTAATTTGTCACGTGCTGGATATTTTTGTATTTATGTAATTCTTGGGATTTGTTCTGTGACTTAGTTATTCATTTGGAAACAAGTTTAATCCTTTTGAGGATTTTCTGTTAAGCTGTGTTAGGCATGACCAGAGCAGCCTGTATTGTAAATGTCTCGTCAAGTCGTGTGTCTATTTTTCTATTGGGTATATTTTTTAGGATATAGAGTATTTATTGAAAAAATATATATTCTCTGTATATGAAATATATTCTCCCATTCTGTGGCATATTTTTTAACTACTCATAAATCCAAATGCTGTTTATTGAGAAAGAACATAAGGAATAGTTCCCTCCCAGAACATGCCTGTCTGCATTGTAGCAGGCAGAAAAATGGCTTGTGAAAAGAACGAAGGTCTAATGGTAGAATCTCCATTACCAGTTCACTCTGGAGGGAAGTTCACTGAAACCCTTCCTGGAATCTCTTCAGTCATAGCACAAGCACGCTATCTACTCTGCTTGCTGCTCAGATTGATTGGCCCTATGTGTAGAAAAGGAGAGACAAGCTTCCCCTTCGACATGTGTTTGCCTAGAGTGGGCCCTATAGATACCATTAAAAAAAAAAAAACTCCAGAGATTATTCACTAAAAAACTCATAAAATAAATGCACCAGTCTTCCTTCTTATTAAAAACATACTTTTGAAGATGAATGGTTATTCAGAGATGAAATGCCTATAGGAATATTTTCCTAGAAATATGAATCATCCAGTACTTTGGCTTTTCGTTCTAAAAAGAAAATGAATCTTTCCATGTAAATACATCCAAATGGGAACATGTTATATCAGCTATTTGTGTTTCAAAGGGAAAAGGGTTAATTAAATAGCTTCAATTTAATCACCTTTAATTATGTAATTTCCATTTCTTTGTCTAAATAATTTCCAAATAGTCATTATGTTGAAATCATAAAGATTAGGGAATTGATACCTCATTTTTATCTACCCTACATCCCAGATAACATTAATTCATGCATCCATTCAGAAATATTTTCCTACTATGAACCAAACACTGGGGATACAAGACACACTAAACTAGCCACTATCTCTTACCCGAAGGAGTTTATAGTTTAGAGGGAAGAGACATGAGTAAATAGGCAGTGTTAAGTACTATAACAGAGACCAGTAAAGCCTTAGACTACACATGCTGGTAGTCCATCTTGTCAGAGACCGACGCCTGGAGGAAGAGACATTTAAGTTGACTTTCATGTAAGATTTTCAAATGTTATATGTGCAATAAAGTCAATGGAGACTCTCTAAGCCAGGATTTGGTTGTCTTTTCCAAGCAAATGAATACTGAAGGTCTTTAAGTATGATAGTATCTAATGTGTATGTAAGGTGGGAGGGGGATAGAAGTAGGAGGAAGAAAGGAATCCATACAGAATTAACAAGGCTCATTTGAAGAAAACTACATAAAATGGCACAATATATCACCACCTAGCATCATCACTATCCTCATCAAAACTAGCATTTATTGGCTCTTAACTGTGTCCTGAGTGACTTACATCCATTAAAACTTAATTTACAGAATGAATCTTTTTAAGGTCTTGTTGCTAGTAGCTAGCAAAGCAAGGACGAGATTCAAAATCTTTCTCTCCTTAAAGGCATGCACTTTCTACTTTACTAGGGTTTCTCAGAGACCAGCAAGTGTAGGACATTCTAATTCAGTAAACCAGGAGTAAGAAAATCACTTAATAGCAGAACCTGAGTACATAGGTCCAGAAGAGATATGCATAAGGCTCAAATGGGATCCTTTTATCCAGAAACTAAAAAAGGCACTAATAATATCGGATAATTTAAAGAAGACTGGTGAAGCTGTAACGTAGAAACCTCAAGTGGCAGGGCCTAGAAAGAACACTGAGAGATTAAGGGAGAGTGATGGGAGTTGGTGAATGTGCCCAAAAGGACTGCTGAGTGCCTTACATTCATTAAATTAGCTGAGCAATGTAAAGCCATAGATGTTACATATCTCCACTCTCTATAGTTTGAAAGGGATCAGAATATGCCACCCCCAAATATGCCACTTTGGCATAAGGATTATTTTGAGATGAAGGCACTGAGAAACAACAGATATGAGAAAAGTTTTCTTCCTTCTCTATCTGCCTAAAAACAGGGGATAAATTTTCTTTTGAAGAAGGTGTCCCTTTGTACCAGGAAGAGGAGACTGACTGATCACCAGGGAAGGGGAATCACACCAACATGAGTCTACATAAACAAACCTCACCAAAATAATCCATAACTTCCATTAGTTTCCGCTATACATCTCCCAGTCACATTCCCAGTTTATCACTCCTACAAACCCAAACCCCCTTTCTTTTGTCTAGTCACTTCTCCACAGCTTGTCACTTTTTGTTAAAATAGTGTAAAGCCCCAGAGTCTAAGTGCTTTTTTGAGTTTTCAATTCTTTCCTGTGAAGTTCTTGTGAACACAAAAATATTAATGTCAAAACAATTGTGCCTTTTCTCCTGTTAATGTCTTTGTTTAGTTTAATTCACAATCTCCAGCTACTGAGAGAGTAGAGGAAAAGCTTTTGTTCTTCCCAGACAGTCTGTACCCTAGACTTTCCTCACACAGGAGGTAACGTAATGTGGTAAGAAAACTATCTGGTCAGGAATTGAAATACTTATTAGTCTTAGTCTGAACGTTAGCTACCTCTGTGTCTGAGATAAAGGACTCTACTACAAGTCTTTGGTCCTTAATTTCCTTATCAGCATAATAAAAGGATAGACTAGAAGAAGATGGCAAATAGGATTTAATTCAAGATTAGAGGGCTTTGTCAAAGAAGATTGAGAAGCCACATGTACCACGAGCAATCACTAATGTCTATAGTAGGAACTGGCGTGGAGTAATTCCGGTATATATATTACCCCTGCATATATATTACCACGCAGCATATATATTACCCCACGAATAAAAGATGGATTTCGCTTCTAGCATTTAGTGAATCAGTTTATACCCTTTAACAGGCTGTTGATATGGGCTGTGAAAATTTAGCATGTTTCAAATTCCACCAGAGGAAAAAGTGGGCAAATGCCTGAAGCAATAACACAACGTTAAGGGGAGAAATTAAATCCCTCTTGAATTTTGGGTGGTCAGAGCAGCAGTAACCCTAGATCTTCCAAGCCTACAATATTCTACTTCATCCCATGTTGTCCAAAAATTGTGTTTGGGTGTTACAGATATTTGTCCAAATAACGTATAGAGATAGATATACCTTCCCATGCTATTTCTAATGTTAAGGTTGATTGGTTCTCCTGAAAGGAAAATCAGTATGTCCATGAGGGATTTATTTAATGTTACCAAACACTTGGTTTCAACAAACTGATAGTGGACATTAAGTTCTTCCAGTGCAAAACAATTTGAATTTATTTAAATATGACTGTTACATGTTGCATTTGAAGTTTCAGAAACTTGTTCCCACATAATTTAAGTTTACTCCCACCTCTTTCTCCCAGATGCACATGTAATCTATGTAGAAGCAGACATTAAAATAAGCCAGTCAGGGCTGACTTGCTTTCATTTACATAATGGTCTTTGGAGGGAAAGTATTAAATCAATTTTAACCTGTTTGGGCCTGCATCCAAATAACGTGCAGGCCCGTGTGAAGAGAATCAGGCCTCTGTTTTGAAATTTGTAAAAGAGATCATATGAAATGCATTACTCAATTAAGTAAAGGAATTTATACTTTAGTATAGAATATTGTACCATCTGCCAGATGAATATAACTAATTAAATTTGACTTGGTATGTGATTTTAACAAACAGTTGAAAAATGAAAATTCTACAATGAATTCTTCAGCAGCACCTGAAATGACAGATACCCACTGGGAAAGACTGCATCCAGCCCTGGTTCAGGTTGCAAACAGACTTTCCATTGTCTGCCCGCAGTCTGCATAATGTTTGCATTAAAAAGAAGGTCAGTCTCAGTAACTGCTCACAAGCAACGCAGAAAACCCAGATGTAATGTTTGTCTGCTATTGTCAAAGAACCAACAAGTTAACATGTTGAAATCAAAATGGTCGTAAAGCTTTCCTGGCTACAGAAAAGAAATGACAAATTTGCTCTGAAGTGCACTGCTTAAACCCCTGTTTGTAAAAAGGCAACCAAAATACCTTTGTATAAAATACCCATTGTTTGTAATCCTGTAATTAAGCTGAAATGCTACAATGACAAGCCAGGCTAGAGCCATACTACTCTTTGGTCTGGGATGTGAGGAAATCAAACCTAACAGTTTCTATAGACCAGCTGCATCTGTCAAAGGGAAATAGCATTATAAGCAACTGTCAGAAGAGCTGTTAGGAAACCCAAAGGATTTAGAAAGTGCTTTATACCAAATGCTATATAAACTTATCCATACGAAAGCTAGAGTAACAAAATGATTAGTTAACAGAGACACATTTCCATCTAAAATGTGACTACTCACTAGCAACTACTGAAGCATCATAATATTTAACTTTTTCACTTTTCAACCAGATGTTCTTATTATGTGTCGACACAGCTTTGATACAAGGGTGCTGGCTTTATATCTTTTATGGGGACTATGTCTTTTGAAGATCGCTTCATTTCTTCAAGGAACTTTGGTAAAATCAATACATGTTTATATAAATGATGCTGCATCTTTTTCAAGAATAAAAGAACAGTATATCATTTTCTTAAAGAAAGGGCATCTTAAAGCATTCCTTCATTTGTTCAAATAGTTGAACAGTAGTCCTAATAAAAGGGAGGATATTAATAAGTTTAACTGGTTCTGGGATCCATAAATGTAAGAAAATAGTGTTGAGAAGTTGATCTGTATAATGTGGTGATAAAGGCTTCTGAGTAGCTTATGCTTCCACTTGGGATTGACGGTACGTATGAAATACTGAGCGCCATCACTCTGCAGAACAGAGCTAGGGTTGAACAGAAAACAGAAGATTTACCTGAGTAACAGAAGGAGCTGATACCATTCAAGCCTACAGAAGAGAAATTTCTCAAGTGTCCTTTGTGAGGAATTAAGAATCCATGGGAAATGAGCATTTTGGGGATTAAGTAGCTCATTCAAGTACAGAGGTTATTCTATAACCATTTTCCTTGGAATGAAAATCGTGGTTATCTTGGGGGCCTATACAGGACAGCTGAATTCAAAGTAACATGTTGACATATGGGAATGATAGGAACAAATGCCAAATTGAAATAAGCAGAAGGAACATATGAAATAAATCACTGCAAAGCCGAACACATGTAGGTAGAGCTGGCCAAATTAGACTTCAGGAAAACCAAGAAGCAGCAGAATGAGATAAATGCTTGAGGTTGGAGTCAGGGAATTCCGTAATTCTCCTGAGGTCAGAAGAAGCTTCAGCATACAAACCTGAACTATAGAATTTGAAGGTTGTTACAACAAAATTTCATCTAGAAAGCCACCAAGGGAAAAAAAAAAGCCATCAAGGCTTATTCTTTAATTGTCTATTTATTAGAGACGTTTTACAGTATATCCCCATTAAGCTGACCTGTCTGTTTACAATATGTGTCCACTTAAGAGTAGATTTATAAACATATATCATTTGCCAAGGTTGAAAATCTCCAACATCTTTTATAAATATATTATTCAGGCATTATCCAAAAACTGGAACTCTTGTCCAGCTGAAATTATTTCTGGCAGGTCTCTGTGGGATTTCCTGTTCTAATGTCCTCTGAGTAGGTGATGACCACACGTCAGTCAGGAGGAGTGGTGACTGCACCTGCACTCATTTGAAAGGCATTCTATCAAATGGGATCACTGCACCTTCCTTTCAGTAGCCTATCTGAGTGGTGCTGACCTGAGAAGAATCTTGTCTTACTTTTGAAACTTTCTTTTAAAATTGTTTTGAGCCAATCTGTCAACAGGTGTATGCTTTTTCTGCCAGATAGCAGCAATTAAGATATCAACTGCTATTTCCTTGATTGCAGAGGGGAAAAGATGTTTTCACTGAGCATAGTTTAGGTTAGAGGCAGCATCTGGGTTTCTGTAAGGAGATGGTTTGATTCAGTTTGGCAGTTGATTTGATTGAGAAAATGGCATCATGTGACATTTTTCAGGTCACGAAAAGGTAGTGTGGAACAGAACATTAGAAAGGACTGTCATTAAGACCCACTGTCCCCACAGTGACTGGATACAGCCACACATCTCTTTGCTTAAGAAGTTTTGAATTTAAATAGTAGACATACTTTAGGTTTTTATTGGATATTTTTAGACTAGTTTCTTGGAGACAGATCTTTATTGTACATATTTAATTTTAGAGAAATATACTTTTTTAAAAAGTTCATCCAATTCTGCTTTTCATTTCTTAATTTGATGTGACTTTCCACTGTCATTCCAGAAGCCCTTACCCTTCCCTGACTTATATACTGCTTGGCTCCTTAAAAGCAGGAACTGAGACAATAATATTAATAATAATTATAACTTATTTTTAAGTGCTTACTAGATGTCTGGCACTGTTTTAATCATTTTACCTGTATTATCTCATTTAGTCCTCACAAAAACACTGTGAAATAGGTACTCTTATTTCCCTTGCAGATGAGGAAACTGAGGCAGAGAGTTTATTGAATATCAGAGTACTTATGATCATCTAACTCCAGCAAATATATTTTCTCTCACAGAGAAGCTATGATGTGGTAGAATTGTATTGCGATATGCCCCTCATATCTTGTTTTTAGTCCCTGCCTTGGGTCCTGCCCTACGGATTTCTACCCCTCTTCTGTCTTAGCTCACACACTGCTATAACAAAAATACCATTGACTGGATGGGTTAAGCAACAAATTTACTTTTCACAGTTCTGAGGACGGGGAAGTCCAAGATCAGGATGCCAGCAGGGACAGGTTCTGGGAAGAGCCCGCTTTCCTGACTGGCAGAGATTCGTCTTCTCTCTGTGTCCTCACATGGTGCAGAGGGAGAGGCAGCAAGCTCCTCATGTCTCTTCTTACAGGGGCACTAATTTTGTCATGGAGGCTCCATTCTCATCACTTCCTCTAACGCTAATTAACTACTAAAGGCCTTGCCTCCACATACCATCACCTTGGGGATTTAGGCTTCAACAAATGAATTTGGGGGGGACACACTAAGTCCATAGCATATTCTGAATAAGTGTTTTAAGAATCAATACTGTCTTTCACCTCTGGCAAAAGTAACTGCTAGTACTCAAATCTAAAAAAGATGTATGACATTAGTAAATTTTAACATTCATTCCTAAGGTTAATCAAGAATATCTCACTTTGAATAAGACAAAATGCTGATTGACTCATTCATTTATTCATTCAACGACTTTTCAGTAAGTGGTGAAAACAAAAATCATGGAGTCAAGACCTCACTTTAAATCTGTATTCTGCCATTTACCAGCTATGTGATCTAGGGCAGGATTTTCTATTCAAAAGAACAGGGTCTTTGGAATCAGACAGACCGCAGTTCTTAATTAATTATATGGCCATGAATAAATTACTTAACTTTTCTCAGCCTCACTTTCTCCATCTGTGAGAAACAGGATTGTTATGAAGTGACTCTCTATAAGCAGAGTACTAGCATTGGGCCAAGCACAGAGTGCACACATTAAATTGTATCTGCTGTTAATATATAACTTTTCAGTTATACAAGCGTACTTCTAAAAGTTTGTGGAAAAATGGAATTAAAAGATAATACAAATCCTTCCATGAACTTTTTGAAGTATGCTTGTGCACTAGTTCATTTTCTGTTGCTTATAACAGAATACCTGAAACTGAGTAATTAATAAGGAAACAAAATTTATTTCTTACAGTTTTGGAGGCTGGATAGTCCAAAGTCCACGGACCACATCTGGTGAGGGCCTTCTTCTTGGTAAGGGCTCTGTACAGAGTCCTGTGGGTATAAGTGGCAAGAATGGCCTGAGAGAAAGAGCTAACCTGCTCAATTGCTCACCTTGTAAAACAGTGCAACTCCTGTGACAACCCACTAAACCATTAATGCAACTCTATGAATGAATTAATCCATTTACAAGTGTATAGTCATCATGATCCAATCAGCTCTTAAAGGACAGCTTTCAATACTGCCATAGTCTGATTTCCCACCCTCGTAACACTGCTACAATGCTACAAGCTTAACACTCTTAACAATGCTACAAGCTTCAGTGAGTTTCAGGGGAACATTAAGTCCACAGCATCCTGTGTATCTGTTCTCCAGTTGGGGCCATAGCTATGCTAACTGTATGGCTAGGCATTTCATAACTAAAGGCAATTCATAACTAAAGCCAAAATGTTCCATTATTTTAGTTATACTAAGTTTCCATTTCTATTGTCAGGGCTAGGGCTCAGACCCTTCAAACCCATTGTATAGGCTGGGTCACCAGACCCCTCACACGCAGGTCCATGCTAGGTAATTGGGAAAGATCCTGGGAGCCGTTGGCAGATGACACAAGCTCAGTCCTCAGAAGTAGTAGCAGCAGCTTACAGCAGCAGTAGCAGTAGAAGCAGCAGCGGTGGTGGCCTCTCGGGGCATCCCAGGGATACTGGCAGCAACAGCTTGCAGCCACAGCCTCTAGCAGCAGTAGCGGCCTTCCTGTGACACTCCTCCCTGGGGGCATCCCAGGGGCAGGGGGGCCCCATGGATCAGAGCCACTCATCCTTTATACTTAAGTCCATAACCCAGGACACCTGGATGCACGTACGCAATTACATTAGTCAATAGCCAAGGAACACCTGGGCACATGTGAATATTTACATCAAATGCTTGGCAAGATTCTGAACATCGGAGGAGCCCTGACCATTTTCCTATATTTTCCCTACAGTTATATGGAGAAAATATCTGTTGTTTCAAGGTAGATGTGAGCAGATTCCCAGGGAAAGGCAGGAACAGTGTGACCTGGATTCGATGGCCCACAGCACAACCCTGTCCACAGTGAACTTCTGTTCCAGGTAGCCACTCCATCTTGAAGGTCCAGAGCCAACAGGCATTCCGAACATCACTTTATGGGTCAAGCTGGTGTGAGCAAGCACTGGGAGAGACTGAATTAGAAGGAAATTGCCCAGTGCTTCTCCTGACAGGGCTGTCTTCTTATCGCTTTTCAACTCTAAAGCAGATAGCACATATCTCTTCCTGCTAAGCAGCTGCGTGGGGTGTTCATGGATCATGCAGTCCAACTCTAGGTGTAAAGTAGGCCCTGAAACCCTCAAAGACTATTCACATGGATTTAACTGATTATGAAAATGATCACTCATATGTACAGATGTCAAAATTACTGGTGCCTCTTGCTTGAAGAGAGCCAGGTGTCTGAAAAGCCAGACACAGATAGTCATATATAGAAAGACAGAATGAGAAGTTTTAAACAACAACAACAAAAAGTTTCCTGTCTTATTAGTCTCTGCTTTGGAGTACATTTAATTAATCAAAAAGAAAGCTTAATTTCACTTTCACTCTAGAAATACTGCATTATCCAGTATACGTACATTAAACAATAATAGCTTCTTCTTAGTATTCAGTATTCTCTAGAAGAGATACTTTTCATCCAATTGTTTCTTCTGGACTTCAGTTGTAGAGGCTTGAGTAACACACTGCTCGGCTCATGACTTTCATCATCAGTTGGTTGCCCATTGTCTTCCTTCTCTCACACCCATTTGTGATTAATACAAATTATTTTATTTGGATGTGTTCTTATAAAACCAAGGCCATGCATTTTTAACCTTAAATTAATGGAACTTCCTCCATTTGTTCATATTATCTTGTGTTATATATGATAGAGTTAATGTCCCATGGTAGAAATTACATGTTAAGAGGCTTCTGTATTCATTAGGTTATTTCTAGACATTTTATATCTAGAAATACAGTTTTTGATTGCTATTGTGATTGTAATCTCATTTTTCTTATATTTTCAGTTTACTATTGTTGGCTATCTTAGTTACCTATTACCACAATAACACTAAGTAACAAACAATCTCAAGCTCAGTGACTCAGTATGATTAACTTTTAATTTTCATTTTTGGTTATATTATAAACTACTTATCACTGGTTATATTAGTTAGCTATTGCCACAGTAATGCAATATAACAAACTGATACAAAACTCAGTGGCTTACAAAACTAATTCAAAACTAGTCTACTTCCTCTCAAGGGTCTGCAGGTTGGTTAGGGTTCTACGGGACTTGATTATGATAAGCTGGGCTTGGCTCTACTCTAGGCTACAAGTTGGATGAAAGCCTGCTCTATAAATCTCTTCGTTCTCCTTGGAACACTGGCTAGTTGAGGACTATTCTCTTGATAACCAGCAGGAGTGCCAGAAGACAAAACCAAACTATGCTAGGAGGTTTAAGGCTTCTGCTATTATTCAGTCCCCTAATAGGTCATTGGCCAAAGCAAATTATGTAGCCAAGGCCAACATCCCTTTGGAAGGAAGTACACTCTGCCCATAGTGGGGACTGGAGGATAGCACTGCTAAGTTATATGATAGAGGCTGTGGATATATGAGTATAATCATGATATCTAATCTTCACCGATGTAGATAAATTCTATTGATTTTATAAGTTTTTTTTTTTTAATCCTTGACTCTTTAATAGTTGTTGAAACTTGTAGGCTTGCGAGACAAATAATCATATAGTTTGTACATAATGCAAGTTTAATGTTTCCCCTTCAATTTTTTTTTTTTTTTTTTTTTGGTAGCTGGTTGGTCCCCTTTTCAATTCTTATACTTATTGTTTCTTTTTTCTTTTCTTATAGTATTGGCCAGGATCTACACTGTTGAACAATAGTGGTGATGTGGGCAACTTGGTCTTGTTCCAAATCTTGAAGGGAATAAATATTTCATCTCTAAGTATAATATTTACCACATGCTTTTTGTATCTAATCAAGGTAAGAAAGTTCTCTTTCACTTCTAGTTTATAGAGAGTTTTAATTATAAATACTTGTTGAATTTTATCATTTTTTCTATGCGTTAATTGAGATACTCATGACTTCTCACTTAGTTGGGAATGTGTTGAGTTACGTGGATAGAATTTCATAGGTTGATCCTTTAATGCTTATTTGAACTGTATTAATTTCTGAATACACTGAAAGATTCAGTTAGTTTTTTTATCTTTTTTGAAAAGTAGATAAAATAAATTTTACTTATAAAGTAAAACTGTACTGTTTTTCAGTTTTATCAGATTAACATTTAGAATGCCTTTACTCTAATTGTCCTATCCACAGTGACAAAGCCCTTTTATTTTACTTATGTTTAGTTTAATACACATATCTTTATGTACAATACTACATGATAAAAATAAAACAGTACTTATTTGCCCAGTATATTCAACATTTGACATGCCCTTTCACAGTTGAAAACTATATAAACTGAAATTTTATACCCAGCTTAAAAATCTATTTTTGTATTTATTTTTATTACCCTATATATAACAACTTACACTTAGTGCCAGTTTATTCTTGAAGAATTTTTTCATCTGTGTTTATTAGTAAGATTAACCTGTAATTTTTCTGTTATTTTTATTGTTTTTATCTCATTGTATAAGATTATACTGGTCTGATAAAATGAACAAGATAGCTTTTAGTCTTTTCTTCTGAAATAACTTGTACAAAACAGAACTACATGTTCTTTACAAGTTTGGTAGAATTTACCTGCAAAGCCATCTGGGACTGAATCTTTTTGAAAGCGGAGATACTTTATTACTGTTTCAAAGTCTTTAATACTTTGGTTATTTTACATTTGCTCCTTCCTCTTTCCCCTTCCTCCTCCTCAGTTTCCTCTTTTTCCTTGTTTTGCTATAAACTCACATCATCTTTATTTAAATTGTAAAGATCAATTCTTCTTTTATTCTGAAAAGCTAACAAACTTCCTACGGAAATATAATGCCCCAGGCATTCCTCTGCAAATTTTAATCAGCTGCTGAAGAATTTCTTGTGCCAGTTTTGGTATTTTTATATTTCTCTAAAAATTGACCCATTTCATTTAAACTTTGAAATTTATCGATTTCATCTGGGTATTCATATTTATTAGCATGTAGTTCATAATACTCGTACCATTTTAGATTTCTATTGTGTCTGTGGTTGCGTCCCTTTTTATTCTGTATTTTGTTTAATTTATCTTATTTTCCATATCAGTTTTACTAGAGATTTACCTTATTAACCTTTTCAAAGTACCAATATTTGGTTATATTAATTGTCTCTAGTTTTATATTATTTATTTTGGCCCATATTTTTATTTCTTTATTTACATTTGTATTGCTACTTTCTTCACAATTTCTTGTGTTGAATAATTTGCTTACTTATTTTTAACTTTTATTTCTTAATGAATACTGCATATTTAAGTAGAATAGTGTATTTAAATGTAGATGGAGCTTTAATTTAAATCCAATACTCTTAGAAATGTATTATGGAACTGTTATTTAATTTTACACATTTAGTTATTTTCCTATTTTGTTCTTTTTGAACTCATGAATTATTTAGTATTGTTACATAAACATATATTGTATGATTTTATCCTTTACTCATTTCTTTGAAACTTTTGCTTGTGAAATAGGGAAATAAAGGTAATTGAATATGTTGGGTCCGCTGCTGGCCAACCCAAACAGCCCTAGCCTCGTTCTTTGATGGGCGAGCAAATGGCCCAGATTCCTCTTTCCCTCCTGTCCCCTTTGGAAGGAGATGGGGGAAGAGAGCCGTGAAGAGAAGTGAGCACAGCCGTTGGCCCCAAACAGCCCGGTTAAAGGACACTCAGACGCAGTGGGGGTTCTGTCGAGCAGTTCCATTTGTTATCACACAAGCACTTGCTTTTAAAGGTAAATAGGGAAGGGAGGTTTTTGCATCCTCCAATCCACTTAAAGGTTACGAGAGCATGCATCCTGTCTCAATGCCTAGCTATTGCAATCACGCAGTGTTCACGAGCACGGAAGTGCGTATTTGGCCAATAAGGGCTAAGACAAGGTTCCCGCAGACACTCCCACCCTGCTTCCTCCTGGCGCCATCTTAGGCTGCCACGTTAATACGCTCTTGTGGGCCCACAATGGCACCACTTGTAATGTCACTTAAGGTGGCGTTAGTTTTTAAGGCCCAACATCTCCCCCTTTCTGTTTTAATAAGGCAGCTGGAGGCGGCTAACCTTCCCAGCCTGGCCTCCATTCCCTCTGGTGGCTGTGCCTGTCTTAGGTTGTTTCCCTCTGGAAATCTTACCCGTCATTGACTATCCAGCCAAATGGGGGCAGGGTGGAGCCTTACAGATTGGTGTTGATTTTTTTACTTCTTTTTTTTTTTTTTTCTCGTGACCGGCGCTCAGCCAGGGAGTGCACCAGTCATTCTTATATAGGATCCGAACCCGCGGCGGGAGCGTCGCCGCGCTGCTAGCGCAGCACGCTACCGAGTGCGCCACGGTGTTGATTTTTTTAAAGGGCCATACTGACCCAAGGGCTGTCAGGTCTTTCATTATGGGCCACCTCCTCTACCACCTGGGTGAGCATTACGAGAGAAGTGGTGTTGCGCCTTATAAGGGACACAACCTGGTGAATGGCATAAGGCCCCAAGATGCTAGGGAGCCTGCCAGGGAGGACAGCAGGGTGGTGAGCCACGGGGAACCTGAAAGCCAGCCTTGGAACCAATTACTATTGGCTTCTCGCTCTTTTTTATGCTTTTCTAGCCCTTCTCTAAGCTTAGCTAGGGAATCTTTGACCACTCCAGAGTGGTTGGAATAGAAGCAGTGCTTTTCTTTGAGGGCAGCGCATAATCCTCCTTGCTGTAAGAACAACAGGTCTAGTCCACTTCGATTCTGTAAAACAACTTCAAAAAGTGATGTTAGCGATTTTTTTAAATGTGATACAGACACCTCCAGGCGGCCAAGATCTATGCCCACTGCCTCCCTAAGGGAAGCTACCTGTTGATGTGCCAAGGCTATTCCAGCGGTCCCAGTACCCGCTCCAATAACTCCCAAGAGGGAGCTGATGGCCACCGCAGCTGCCCCTGTAGCCCGCTTGCTTCAGGTCCGCTTATTTTGGGTTTTTGGGGGCGGTGAGATTTGCCACAGTGCTGCAAAAGGGTTTGTTGGCACCTACACAGGAACCTTTGCCAAGGACCCATGGGAAGGTGAGTCCGGGGTTGGTGGCATTGGGCAACACTACTGCTTGATTTATCTCTGCCTGCACATGGCACTCTTCTTTAAAGAAGGCGCAGAACTTGATAAACAAGTTTGGGGGGGGGGACAGCCTTACAGAGCATTTTCCAATCTTGGGTTGTGCAGGGTTGGTGCGCTAAGCCCTGGAGGATGGTTTCTGCCCACGGGGAATTGGGCCCATCCTCTGTGACAGCCTTTTCAGCTCTTTAAGGTCACAAGCTTCCCAAGGGTACCAAGCGGCCGGCCTATTTCCACCAGGGGCTTTGTCAAATTTGGACCTACAGTCTTTATTCCAATGTAATCCTTTTTTACATCAGGGGCAAGGTGTGGTAGGGGGTTTTTTGCCTTTAGCCTTGGGACATTGGCCTTTAAAATGACCTTGTCTTCTGCAACCAAAACATTGTCCCTTGAAGGGTGGGGAAATACTGTTTCCTGAGGGGATCAGGGCAGTAAATGCCTCGAAGACTTTGGTTAAGTTTTGTGTCTGAGCCTGCAAGGCTGAGGATAAAGTTCTGGCCTCAGCAACAGCCTTTTTTAGTTCTTTTACAACATTGACTGGATAGGCCTGAGGGGCCGCTTCCCCTCACGGGCTGCGGACAGCTGGGGGTTCCCAGCGAGCCATGACAGGAAAAACCTGCGGCTCTGCCAGGGATGTTTTTAAAGGTGGGCTAGCCTCCTCCACTTCTTCAGGTGCCGCTTTCTCTCTAAACTTTGGCGGGGTGAGTATGCTGGGAGAGGAGGGTACAGGCTAGGGGCATAGGTATCACTCAATGGCTCAGGGCCTTGCATTGGCAGCTTTGTTTCCTTTTTTCTCTCCTCATTGAACTGCGCCCAATCCCTTTCTGCCCCTTCCTGATGCTCGGGATGGAAGCAAAGCTTTAGGGCAGAGATGGTTGGGTAGAACCCTAAGAGGGGGTCTAGCCCATGACTAATCTCATTCTTTCTGGCCAGGGTCTGAACCCGGTCCCAAGTCTCATACGAGAACAAGTTGGACAAAGGAGCCCAGGGGGCCACTTTCACTACATGACACCAGGCATTGGTGGCCGTGGAGTCAGATATTTCTAGGCCTCTGCTTTTTAACATGTACTTTAGAGCCTTGCAGGCTGTCTCATCACTCTTTCCACAGACACCTCCCATGTTGCCCTGTGAGGAAGGGACAAAGGGAGCAACAGGGCAGAGAAGTGCAGGGACTTCCCCCTGTTATGGTACTCACCCTGACATGCAGGTGGATTACTTCACAGCGACTACCGCGGTTGCGGGGGCCACTCCGCTGGTTGATCACCCTTTGTTGACCTTCTTTCAGGACCGAGCAGCCGAGGCCTCACTCACTTGCCTTTCACCCACGAGTTTTAAAAACGCCTCACATGGGGCACCACTCTGTCGGGTCCACCACCGGCTGACCCGAACAGCCCTAGCCTCGTTCCTTTTGGTGGGTGAGCGAATGGCCCAGATTCCTCTTTCCCTCCAGTTCCCTTTGGATGGAGATGGGGGAAGAGAGCCGTGAAGAGAGGTGAGCACAGCCACTGGCCCCAACCAGCCCGGTTAAAGGACACTCAGACACGGCGGAGGTTCTGTTGAGCAGTTCCGTTTATTATCACACAAGCACTTGCTTTTAAAGGCAAATGGGGAAGGGAGGTTTTTACATCCTCCAGTCAGCTTAAAGGTTACGAGAGCATGCATCCTGTCTCAATGCCTAGCTATTGCAATCACGCAGTGTTCACAAGCACAGAAGCACATATTTGGCCAATAAGGGCTAAGGCAAGGTTCCCACAGACAATCCCACCCTACTTCCTCCCGGCGCCATCTTAGGCTGCCACATTAATACGCCCTTGTGGGCCCATAATGGCGCTGCTTGTAATGTCACTTAAGGTGGCGTTAGTTTTTAAGGCCCGACAGAATAGGTGGTAGAAAGTGGTTTGTAGTTGCCTGCAGAGTTGATGCATTGTAGGAAATTAGGAACTGGGTTGAGCTGGGAAGAGTGAAGTTGGTCTGGAAATAGGATGCTTGTAATTAGAGGTTATGGAGTAGTTACAGTTATTAGTAATGACAAGGTCTAGGGAAACTCCCCAGCAGTGAGTGTTGAGATAGAATGATAACTCCCTCCTTATGTGGGGAGAAGAAGTCATGGTTCTGAAAGAACAGGTGTCATAAACATCATCCACATGGATATTGAAATCACCCAAACTAATGACGGGTCATGTTGGAGAGACTGACAGGAGCCAATAGCCAGATCTCTAAGGCATGACAGAGTTATTACGTGACTGCAACTGCAGCAAGAAGAAATGGAGGGTTGACTTGAGAGTCCAAACTGGAAGTATTTGGGGAAAAGGACAGAGACTGGACTAGAAGCAACAAAGAAATGCTAGGAAGACATCTATAGTATCTCAAGGCAAAGGAAAAAAAGGAGTGAGAGAGAAAGAGCCACCATTTGAAGAAACAGTGGGGAGAGTGTCATGAGGGGAGATCCAGGTTTTAGTTCGAGCCTGAAGGTGAAGGGAAGGTATAGCAGAAAGGTCAAGGATATGAACGACTTGCTGATGACTGATAGTGACATCTGGTGGGCCCAGTGGGAGTGTTTCAGGACCCTTCCTGAAAGACTGAATGGAAAGAGATGGGTCAGAGTGGAGAGTATAAAGAGATGTACAGTATGGGAAACAAAGAATGACCTGCGAATCCTAAGCTTCTTGTAGTGACCAATATAAACACGATAAAGGACTGATTATTTGATAGCGACTGTGTTCCCTCAAGCCTGTATACTTCATGAGTGGAGATGGTGTTTCTTTATATTAATCATATTATCTCCGGCACTCTGTGCACTGCTTGACTTGTAGTACATATTTAGTAAATAAATGAATAAATGAATTATTTAAAGGAATAGCAGGTGATGCTGAGGAGAGTTTCCATAGAAGACAAGCAGCTATTAAGTTTTTTAAAAATAGGGGTGTGGACTTGATAATAGCTTTTTAGAATAACCACTGTCTGTGCCAGGTAGCATTCTAGGACAAAGTACTCATAAATTTCTCTCAAGTTCTATCTATAGTTATTACTTCTGTATCAAATTTCTAACCTGGTACTTGAGGGTGGGAAAGTGTGAACCAATAAAAACTTAAAAGTTGTCCTATATGTGCATATGTATATATATTTCCAACTTTCATGTGGAAAAATCACAGGGTCTTGACTCACCAAAAATATTTTTGGAAACTACCGAGTTAACTACCTTGATATAATTGATTGCAGGTGCTGACATGAACAAATGTAAGGCACAGTATTTCAAGGCTAAGTACTACTGTGTTTCAATTAAATTGTGGATCAAAAGAGAAGAACCCCCTCCTCTGAATTCTCCAAACTATCAAGTGTCATCCACCCTAAACGGCTTCCTCTATTAAACAGCCTTGCTGAGAAAATGCTTGCAAAAGCCAAAGTGAGTGATGATGGTAATAAAAACACAAAATATGTAGATTGGTCTGTAGCGTTTAATGACTGATTTCACTAAACTGATTCCTCACCAGTGTCAGCGGTATAGTTTGCTTGCTGTAACACGGGAGACCCAAGTCTACAAAGGCATTCATGTAGTGTTTACCTGTTCTGAAGAACTCACCCAGAGGCCCAACAGGTAAGACATGGGTTTATTAGACTTATGAGAGACAGCAGTGGTGGCCAGTTGGTAAGCAGTCTGTGCTACTGCAGAGTGCATGAAGCAGTTACATAGTCAACAGACCAAAGCAAAAATGCAGATTGTCCTCACATACAGGTCCTCAACCAGCTCACTTTCACCTGCAGGCCATCAACCAGCTAATGTGCATCATTTTCATGTACTCAGTTTCTTGCTTCTTCCAGCATTCTAGTTATGTAAAGGGGATTTGACTTTCCTTGGGCAACTGCCTTGGCCTGGGGCAACCCCCCCAGGGAGGAGGGAGGGGAACTCTGGTATGCAAGGGAGGGGGGAATAGGGCTATGTCCAGCATCTACCCTGCATTTGCCGACCCCACTTTGATCTTACACACATGCTCCTACTCCCATCTAATTCTGCTCTCCTGATCTGACATTCTGGAATGTCATCTTTATTAGCTTGTTGATAATGTTATACTGCTAACTAAATGGCATTTTTGCCCATTTCTGTCAGGGTCCAATCAACATGGTTAGGCTGATATTTACAGATCATAATGATATGTCGGCAGTGAATAATTTTAACATATTAATTATTTATTCCTCTGGTTGTGAGGCCCTGGTGAAACTAATGACAGTAGTCTCGGCTGATTTTACATTTCTTTTAGCTGAGATCATTAGTATACTGAAGTGTTGAAATGTCATTTCTGACATTTTTCTTTGCAATTAAAGTCAGTTTATCTTACATTTGTAATTTTTTTTGAAAGAAAATAATTAGAAGTACTCTCGTTCATTTAGTGTCCCCATTAGTAAATTTTCATTTTAATGTTAAAAGTACTCTTAATTATTGTAGTATTAGCTTCAGCAAAATCAATTGGCATATCAAATTGATATGTGTATTATATCATATAGTGTATATATTTACATAAACCCTTGATGCTGTCATTCTGTCTTAACATTTACCCCATCAGAGCAATTTTAAATGAAAATCCTAGATAGTTCAGTTTATAGGACACTTAAATTCTTTCAAAACAGCCTATGACCTGTGGAAAGAATTGCTTCCATTTCTAGACATTTTCTACAGTCAATATTAGGTATATATCTATGTGTGTGTGTGTACACACACACACACACACACATATATACACACATTTTTTAGTATGCTTTGTTTTTTTTGACAGTATTTTATTGAATAATAATTGATTATATATATTTGTGGGCTACAGATTTGAGTATCAATACCTGTGTACATATGTGGTGATCAAATCAGGATAATTAGTATACTCATGTTTACAAAACATAATCAGTCTTTGTGACCCTTAACCAATTTCCTGATAGCCCTCCTCCCCTTTCCCACATCTAATAAGCACAGTTCTCTTCTCTTTTTTTTATTTTGAAAGGTCAACATAGTATTGTGATTGTTGTTTCTTTCTCTTTTTCTTTCATTCTTTCTTTCTTTCTTTCTCTCTTTCTTTCATTTACTTACTTATTAGCTCCCACTTATGAGTGAGGACATGAGGTATTTCTCTTTCTGTGACTGGCTTATTTCATTTAACATAATTTTCTCTAAGTTCATCCATGCAAATAGCAGAAATTCATTCTTTTTTATGGCCGAATAGTATTCCATTGTGTGTGTGTGTGTGTGTGTGTGTGTGTGTGTGTGTGTGTGTATACCATATTTTCCTTATCCCGTCATCTATTGATGGACATTTAGGTTGGTTCCAACTCTTGGCTATGGTAGATAGAGCTGCAATGAACATGGGAGTGCAGGTATCTCACAGACATGATGATTTCCATTCCTTCGGGTATATACCCAGTAGGGGGATTGTTGGATTGTCTGGCAGTTCTATCTGCAGTTGTTTGAGGAACCTCCATACTGTTCCATAGTGGCTGCGCTACTTAACAGTCCCACCAAGAGTGTAGAAGGGTTCCCCTTTCTCTACATCTTCACCAGCATTTATTATTCTCTGTCTTTTTTATAATGGCCAGTCTGATTGGGGTGAGGTGATATCTCAAAGTGGTTTTGATTTGAATTTCTCTGATGCTTAGTGGTGTTGAGTATTTTTTCAGGTGTATTTTGGCAGTTCATATATCTTCTTTCAAGAAATGCCTATTCAGTTCCTTTGCCCATTTTTTCTTTCTGTTGAGTTCATTGTATATTCTGGATATTAATCCCTTGTTAGATGCATAGCTTGCAAATATTTTCTTTCATTTTGTAGGTTGTCTTTTCACTCTGTTAATTGTTTCTTTTGCTGTGAAGAAGCTTTTTAGTTTGAAATAATCCCATTTGTTTATTTTTTCTTTCATTGCCTGTGCTTTTGGGATCTTATTCATAAAGTCTTTGCTCTGTCCTACATCCTGAAGTGTTTCCCCTATGTTTTCTTTTAGGAGTTTTACAGTTTTAGTTCTCATATTTAAATCTTTAATCCATTTTGAGTTGATTTTGGTTTATGGTGAGAGGTACAGATCTAGTTTCATTCTTCTACATATGGATGTCCCATTTTCCCAGCACCATTTATTGAAGAAGCAGTCTTTTCCCCAATGTATATTCTTGTTGCCTTTGTTAAAGATCATTTGGTTGTAAGTATGTGGGTTGACTTCTATGTTCTCTATTCTATTCCATTGGTCCAATTGTCTATTTTATGCCAGCACCATGCCGTTTTGGTTACTATAGCTTTATATTATAATTTGAAGTCAGGTAGTGTTATGCTTCTGGCTTTATTATTATTATTTTTTTGCCAGGATTGTTTTGGCTACTCAGGATCTTTTTTTATTTCATATGAATGTTAGAATTGTTTTTTCTGTTTCTGCAAAGAATGTCATTGGTATTTTGATGGGGATTTCATTGAACATATAGATTGCTTTGGGTAGGATGGACATTTACATAATGTTAATTGTTCTAATCCAATAAAGCCTTTCCATCTTTTTGTGTCCTCTTTAATTTCTTTCAGCAGTGATTTGTAGTTCTCATTGTAGAGATCTTTCATCTCCTTGGTTAAATTGATTTGTAGGTATTTTATTTTTTTGACAACTATTGTTAAATGGGCTTGCTTTCTTGAATTCTTTTTCTGCTAGTTTGTTATTGGAGTATACAAATGCTACTGATTTTTGTGTGTTGGTTTTGTGTCCTGCAAATTTACTCAAATTGTTTATCACCTTTAAGAGTTTTTCTGTAGAATCTTTAGGTTTTTCTATATATATGATCATGTCATCTGCAAACAGGGACAGTGTGACTTTGTCTTTTCCAGTCTGGATGCCCTTTATTTCTTTCTCTTGCCCAATTGCTCTGGCTACTACTTCCAATACTATGTTAAATAGAAGTGGTGAGAGTGGGCATCCTTGTCTCTTTCTTGTTCTTATCATCCACTCAGGATGATATTGGCAGTGGGTTTGTCATATACAGCTTTTACTGTGTTGAGATACTTTCCTTCTATACCTAATTTGCTAAGAGTGTTTATCATGAAGGGAAGTTGAATTTTGTCAAATACTTTTTCTGCATCTATTGAGATAACCATAGGATTTTTGTCCTTAATTTTGTTGATGTGGTGTGTCACATTTATTGACTTGTGTATGTTGAATCATCTTTGCATCTCTGGAATGAATTCCATTTGATCATGGTGTATAATTTTTTGATCATACACACATATATTAACACATGTATATTATACATGTACTATATATAGATAAAATAAACATTATAAAGTCTTTGGAGATGGAGGATGCAATTCAGGCAAAGAATAAAATACAAATTAAAAAATACAAAGTACAATTGAAAACATCAAAAAGCAAATATCTGGGGAAAATAATCACCTCAAATATGATAGACAAATGGTTAATATACTTGATATATAAGTATTTTATATCAATTTATGAGAATAATACTAGGAAGTTAATAAAAAATAAAGTGGGTGAAGGGGAGAAAGAACTTGAACAGACAATTCATAGAAGTGAAGTATAATGCTTGATATATACAGGAAGGGTAATATTCACAGTCACTAATAAGAAAATGCAAAGTATAAATCTTCAGAAAACATTTCCATAACAAGAATAAAGATATATAATTTTTTTAAAAAAGTAAGATCAAGTCAAAATGGCCTACTGAGTTTAATCTTGAAGTGTTCTTTATATCTAAAAAGAGAAAAGCAGAACATCTTATCAGGGTTCAAAAATAAGATGAACTCATGTAACTTTAGAAACAATAAAAAAGTTTTTAAAAGTCATAGTGAACTATGATAAATTTTATGCTAATACAACTTCAAAGACATGGACAACTTTCCAATAAAATTAATAGGTTAAAATCAACGTAAGAAGAAATAAAAAACTTGGAAAGATAATCATTAAATACATTTAGTCACCAATGAAAAGTCTCTCTCTAATAAAGTTTCACATATCTAAAAATTTATGTGACTGAGTGAGGAAAGCATAGATTACTTAATAAATGGTACTTGGTAATTGGTTATTTATATGGAAAAATAATATCCTTACCTCATTTCATACACAGAAGTCAGTTCCAATTGAAATAAAGATCTAAATGAACAAAGCAAACTTTAAATATTTTTATGAAAAAATATGAAAAATGTCTTTATAAACTTGTGATAGGGGATAACTTTTTAAAATCATGTACCAAAAGCACAGATTATAAAAAAGTATATATAAATTTGAATATAAAAATTAAAATTTCCTGTACTAAAAATAATATTATAAAAAAGCAAAATGGCAAATCAAAGATATAAGTCAAACATAATACTTTAAACTGTATCTAAAACATGGAAAGTATTCTTCAATTATAGAATTCTATTACTGGTAATATGTCAAACTAGAGTTCTTCAAAGCCTTCTGCTATAAACTTATGAAAGTGTTTGATAAAATATGTACTTTCAAGTGAATAAAAAAAACCTGTAAGATAATATTAAAATATCCTAGTGCCAGAATCAAAACAATAGCAGCACTTCAGAGAGATAAAGAGGCTCTAAATCTTCTGAATGTACTGTTCTTATAGAGCAAAGTACTCTGGAACAAAGCCTTGGACTTAGCAGTGCCAGGAACCATATTGGAAACTGTCCTGGACAGTTTTTCAAATTGGCCCAAGATGCTATACCATTGTTGAAGTGGTGAACTGAAACACAAAACTGCAAAGAAAATTCCCCTTCTAATCTTTGGCTCTAGGTAGAGATTAAGAAAAGTTTCTGAGCAATTACAAAAGCATTGGCCGATCTCACATGGGTATGGTGTCTGAATCAAT
Organism: Cynocephalus volans; assembly: GCF_027409185.1. Classification (NCBI taxonomy): domain Eukaryota; kingdom Metazoa; phylum Chordata; class Mammalia; order Dermoptera; family Cynocephalidae; genus Cynocephalus; species Cynocephalus volans. The sequence continues at coordinate 75,733,582 of NC_084471.1, read as the reverse complement.
ACACTTTGCATAATTTTAAATAAATGAATCAAAAAATATAGTTTAAAGCATATACAAGTCTGTAGTGTTCTTCAGTATATAGTAAAAACAAATGCAATTTATCCCTGGAGAAAGTGTTACTCAATTCATGCCTCAAAAAATTCTTACAAACAACCAACTTTAGAAACAGATCTTCTTCCAGTATTGCAATTATTGGTTACAGTATACAAAATAATTGTGCTTAATACATTTAATAAAATAAAAGGTGGAAATAAAAATATGTCAAGGAGAAAGTATAAAAATAAGCTGAAGAATTTATAAAGAGACCTAATAAAAAAAATTAGAAATAAAAAATTAAAATCAGAAACAAAGTTGAAGGGTTAAGCATATCTGAAGAGAACATTAGTGAGCCATATCATCAGTCACAAGAAATTACTCAGAATGTAGCACAGAAGAATAAGAAGAAAAAAAAAAAGAGAAAGTTTTATCAGTGTGGAAAAGGGAGTGTCAAGAATTCAAAAAGGATGAGGGAGAGAAAAAATTGGAAAAAAATGGTAGAAATTTTACTCAGATTTGACAAAAGGCATGAATCCTTAGATTCAGGAAACCCTAAAAATTTTAAAAAGGATTGATAAATAAAAATTCAAATCTAGAAATGTTATAGTGAAACTGCAATCCATCAAAAAATATAATATCACTCGAGATGCCAGAGAAAAGTGATTTCTTACAATCACCAAATGGATTGGCAGCTGATATCTCAAGCAAAGATGAAAGTCAGAAGGCAATGGAATGATATCTTAAAAGTCTTGAAATAAAATAGAATTTAAAACCCAGAACTCGATGCTTAGCAACTTCATATTTCAACTATAAGTGACATAAAGATATCTTCAAATATAGAAAAACAAGAGTGTGTGTGACCAAAATATAGACCTAAATGATATCTTCTGTCTCAGAAGAACTGTTTCTGAGAACTGAATATAGAAAATGTTAAACGTGGGTAAATCTAAATAAAAAAAAAGTGAATATATAAACAAATAATAGTATTAAATTATAGCATTGAAATTAAGCAAAAGTATTAGATAATAATTGGATATAAACCACAAAGGAAGTGACTGCAACTAAAGCATTATAAAGACCTTGTCTTATTTAGAATAAGAGTAAATAGACTAACTTTAGTCTTTGTGAAGTATGGATATCACATTTCTACTGTGAGAATTAAAAGGAGAACAAGAGGGCATGCACACCTTTTACATGAGTGGGGCTAGCGGAATGAGGAAAGAATGAATGAACTAAATGTCCTCAATCTGTTTAAATGGAGGAAATGAGAGAGAGAGAGTGAACAAAAGAGAGAGAAACAGTCAGAGTGAGACAGAGAAAAAAGTGAAGGAAGGGGAGGCAGAACAGGAGAAAGGGGAAGGGAAAAAAGGAAAGAGAAAGGAAGAGAAGAAGGACAAATTTAAATAAATATCCTCATAGTTAAATAAATATTGGTTCAACACATTTCTCCATGGTTTACCCATTCATATTTTCCAACATTTCTAAGAGATAGGTGTTATTATTATCTTCATCTCTATTTTACAACTGAGAATTTGAACAATAATAAAAAGCCACACATCATTTTAAAAAATTCTACTAAAATGCTTGTAGGAAACATAATAGCCCTAAATGCATTGTTTTTGTTGTTGTTGTTGTTGTGTTTATCATGGTAAATAACATATAACACAGAATTTATCATTTTAGCCTTTTTAAAGTGTACATTCAGCGTTAAGTATATTCACATTATTGTGAAAGAGATGTCCAGAACTTTTTCATCTTGCAAAACTGAAAGTCTATAAACAACATTAAACAACTACTCCCCCTTTCCCCTCTCCTCCTAACCCCCTGGTAACCAGCATTCTACCTTCTATTTTTATGAATTTGACTACTTTAGATACCTCATATGAGTGGAATCTTACCATATTTATCTTTTGATGACCGGCTTCACTTAGGATAACATCCTCAAGTATCATTCATGTCATAGCATGTGACAGGATTTTCTTACATTTTTAAGGCTGTGTAATATTCCATTGCATGTATATACTACATTTTGTTGATTCATTCATCCATGGGTAGACATTTGGGCTGCTTCCAGCTCTTGGCTATTGTGAACGTGGGTGTACAGATATTTCTTCAAGGTCCTGCTTTCATTTCTTTTGGATATATACCCAAATGTGGGATTGCTAGATTATGTAGTAGTTCTATTTTTAATTTTTTGAAAGACCTCCATATTGGTTTATGTAGCATTTGCACCATTTTATAATCCCATCAATAGTACATGAGGGTTTCAATTTCTCCACACCCTTGTCATCACTTCTTATCTGCGTTGTTGTTGTTGTTGTTGTTGTTTTATAGTAGCTATCCTAATGGGTGTGAGGTGATATCCCATTGTGGTTTTATTTTGATTATTACTCTGATGATTAGCGATGCTTAATGTCTTTTCACATGTTTGTTTGTTGGCCATTTGTGTATCATTTTTGGAGAAATGTTTATTTAAGTTCTTTGCCTGTTTTTTAATCAGGTTATTTAATTTTTTATTGCTAAGTTGTAAGAGTTCTTTACAGACTCTGGATATTAACCCTTGCCAGATAGATGATTTGCAAATATTTTCTCCCATTCTGTAGGTTGCTTTTTCACTTGGTTGCTTGTGTTCTTTGATACACAAAAGTGTTCAAGTTTGAGGTAGTCCCATTAGCCTATTTTTCCTTTTGCTTTGTGCTTTGGTGTTGTCTACAAGAAATAATTGCCAAGTTTCATGTTTGCTTTTTTCCAAAAGGCAAAATGTTGAGGAGATAAACATTCAACATAAATTAGAAAAAGAAAAACGGAAAACCCAGAGGAAGTAGTACAAAGAAAATTAAAAAGAAAGGAGAAAAAACAATTAAACAGAAAACAAAACACAATGCAGAAGATTAACGAATACAAAACTGGTTATTTGAAAAGGTTAATAAAATTTACAAGCCTCTAGAAAGTATAATTAAGAAAAAGATAAAATACAGAGAGAACACAAATGAGCAATACTGATAATGGAAAAAGAACATAATGAATACAACAGAACCTAAGTTAGAAAGGTTTAAGGAGAAATAACTCTATTTTACCTAACTGACAATCACATCCCTCAGAAATTGTTGGCTGTTTAAGTTTAATGTCAAGAATGGTTAAGAGCAAATATTATTAACATCGTTTTGAATCCCAGCCCTGCCACTTGCTATCTTTGTGTAAATTACTTAATTTCTCTGTGCCTTAGTTTCCTTATCTCTAAATGGAGATAATAGTTGTACCTTCCTCATAGGGTTAAGGTAATTAAATTACATTAGTGAATATACTTTACCTGTCCTGCACATAGGTAAATTATGTGCTAAATGAGTGCTTGCTGCTACTAGTACTAGAGAGGTAATTTGAAACAACTTTAAAGGAGAAATATCCTTATTAAAGAACCACTCTTCTTTCTGCTGCAGTTCTTTTCTGAGCTCTCCAAAGCTTATTAACATGTGCTAGTAAGGCAGAATGAAAGTGAGAGCAGATGAAATAAAAATCAAAAATTACTTTTCAGCAGTGCTTGCTAGAGTTTGGAGGAAAAGGAAGTGAACTTAATAACTGAAGTAAAGTATTGTTATTAGTCCATTTGTGGTGCTTCAACAGAAATACCTGAGACTGGGTAATTTATAAAGAACAGAGGTTTGTTTGGCTTACGATTCTGGGACAGCTGCATCTGGCACCAGCCTCAGGCTGCTTCTACTCATGGCAGAAAGCAGCAGGCAGCCGGCGGGTACAAGCAGATTACATGGCGACAGGAAGCAAGAGAGAGAGAGAGGAGGTGCCAGGGTCTTTTAAACAACCAGCTCTCACAGGAACCGATAGAGTGAGCAGTCACTCATTTATCCCCCCGCCCCCAGGGAGAGCATTAATCCTTTCCTGAGGGATCTGCCCCCATGGCTCAGTCAGTTTCCAACACTGCCGCATTGGGGATCAGATTTCCACATGAGTTTTGGGGGGACAACACATCCAAATTCTATCAAGTGTTTTAGAAGTTTATACCTCTATATTGCACATCTCATTGAGAGTTGGCTGTGCTAAGGCCAAATTTATATAGTAAATAAATGTAAGCAGTTCCTCTGTTTAAATCTTTTAGTTTAAGTCAAGTTGCAGTTTAAAAACTCAAATCAAATCAATAAATACCATATTGAGCTCCTTTGGTGCAACCCAACTCAATTTTAATAGCCAGTATAACAGTTTGTGTGCCCTGCCAGAGAGTATTCTTGAGGATGTGAATGTATTTTGTTCAGTATTATATTGCTGTCTCTAGCAGAGAGCATGGCACACACTTGTGCATCACAAATATTTAGTCAATGGATAAAACAAGTAGACGCTGGCAATAGGTTTCTATGCAGCATCTTAGGCAAAAGCCTGAGACCTTACTTCTTTGTATTTACTTGACACACTTATTCTAACAATGTTTCTGCTTTGTTTCTTATTTTTATTTCACCTCTCACTTACCATTTTGAACCTGCCTGTGGGACCTGGACTGGGATTATAAATACTGGATTTGAATTCTGGCTTTGGCACTTGCTTTCATTTGGTGAAGTCAGTGACTTTTTGAGGTTCCTTTTCTTCATCTGTAAAATCAGTGTGGAACTTTAGGAATAAAGAATAAGTAAGTTGTATTCTAATCCTGGCTCCAACATTTCTCAGCTTGGGTAAAGTCAATAATGTAATCTCGAATTAACATCAGTTTCAAGGGCATCCTGGAGTTGTCTTTATGTAAGACTTATACAGTCCTACAAGAAACGTATTAATATTATTTCCATTTTACAAATGAAGAGGCTAAAACCAAGAGATCTTCAGCCCACTTCCCAGAAGTCTATTCTGTCCTTTCAGATCTCTTTAAAGGAAAGATCTAAACTTTGCCCTTGGCACAGCTCCAGGGACATATCTTGCTACAGCAGCTGAACCAGTAGACATGCTATTCCAGTCCTTGTACCTGGAAAACAGATGGTGGAGAGAGGAGAATTCTAATCCCTATGAGTTGGATGTGTCAGCTGCCTGTCCTTGGAACTAAATTCTCAGTGAAGTCCATACTGGAATTTCCTAATTTTTCCATGTAGTTACGAACTTCCGTGGACTCCATAGGACAACATTATGTGGAATAATTTGAAATGGTGGCATTTTGAGGAGTAGTTTGCTTGTTATAGTAGTAAAACAGTATACATCCTCACATAAACAATGTGGAAACTACTCCAGGCAATTGCTTCAGGTTTTCAACTGCACTTAGAGCCATTTCTCATAGTACAGCCTTAAATGCAGGCTGCTTTCACTTTTAGTCTGGATGTAGAACATCACAAGAGACTGTTATCCCCACCATAACAAAAACAAGTCAGGTAAGTCATAGTACCATAATTTTATGAAACTCATCAGTGAGCTGAGAAAGGGATGAATTTTTTGTAGGAGAAAAGAGATCTCACTATGTACATGGTAGTAGAAGGAGCAATCCTGGCAAAGACAGGGGATAAGAAATGAGGAAAATGTTAAGCAAACTTTTCATGGTTACATACATATTGCCTGATGTATTAGAATTCCAAGGAGCAACAGTCACAGAGTAAATCTGTACCCATCTATCAATTCTTTCTGATTGTGCCTTTACATAGTGCATGATGGCAGCATATCAAAGGCTGGGGGGTAGGGCAAGAGTGCTGAGAAAATGCCTCCAAGGTGCATGGGACCATTATCAAGTGAAGACAGTGGTCTGAAAAAGGCTGGGATCAAGGCAGCTGAGTGTAGAGTAATTCACTAAAACACACAGAGCTTTTACTGATTGCTTGGTAGCAGCCCATCCAAGAATGAAGGCAGGCAGGAAAGCTAAGAGAGATCCATTCCAAGGTGCAGAAAGCCTGCACTGGATACATGGCAGGGCCCCACTGAAGAATAAAGCAGGGCAGCAGAAGAGGTCGATCCCAGCTTCATCCCTGAGGTGCATCAGTCCTTCACCAAACGGAGCATGGCAAACCACAGATGGGTGTAGAAAGAGCTCCCGAGGTGCTGAAAGTAAGTGGGGTAGGGGAGGACAGAGGTGCAAAGAAAGCTTCCTAGAAACACCAAAACTATCTGCTGGATTATAAAACAGAAAGAGATCTCTTGCAGGTCAGAATAGTGATAGATGGGCTATAAAGTATAGGGATGTCTCCAAAGTCTTGCTGGTGCATAGATCTCAAGACCTGCAGATCTCATCCTCAAAACTTTTGAACCCAGAGATAAGCTGAACCTAAATAAAGCCATAAAAAGCACAGACCAACCCAATTAATGATTAGAGTGTCTCAATTCCCCACTATAACAGCCTGACAGAGGAAGGGATGCCATTTTCTAGAGATAAATATTATGTACTTCAGTCTCCAGTGTTCATTTGCACACAAAGTCTGGGTTACAATAAAAAATTATGAGACATGAAGCAGGAAAATGTGACTCCATAAAATAAAAATTCAATATAAGCAAACCACAGATGACCCAGATGTTGGAATTAACAGACAGGAGCTTTAGTATAACTGCAGTGAAAATGTGAAAAAGTCTAATGGCAAAGATGGACAACATGTGGGAATAGATTGGGAATTTCAACAGAGAAATGGAATCTATAAAAAGAAAACCAAATGGAAATTTCCAGCACTGAAGCAATACAATACTGGAATTGAAGAATTCACTGGATGTCCTTAGCAGAGACTAGGCACAGCAGAAAAATAGATTAGTGAGCTTGAAAACAGTTCAGTGAAATTAGCTACATTGAAACTAAAAGAGAAAAAAAATATGGGAAAAAAATGAAAATTTCATCAAAATCTCCTGGGGCCTTATCAAGCAGTCTAACATACAATTTGAGACCAATAAGGAAAGGAAAGAATGAATGGTGCAGAATAAATATTTGAACAGAAAAAGCCAGAGGTTTCCCAAAATTAAAGAAACACACCAACCTAGAGATCTGTAAAGCTCAGCCCAATCCCAAGCAGTATAAACACAAAGGAAATCACATCTAGACATTTTTCATTACTGATCATGATAGATGAATAGAAAATCTTAAAAGCATATAGAGAAGAAAGATACAGTACCTTTAGGGGAATAACAATAACTGTGGCTAGCTATTCATTAAGAATAATGAAGGCTAGACAGTAATGAAATAAAATCTTTAAAGTGCTGAACAAAAATCTGTTAACTTAGAATTGCATACCCAGTCAGAAATCCTTCAAAACAAAAGACATTTTCTGGCATACAAAAGCTTAGTCTTTCTCTAGCAGCCCTGCATGAAAAGAGAGGCTTTAGGAAGAAAGTAAATGAAACAGATGCAAGAGTGGATCTGCAGAAAAGAATGAAGAGCAGCAGAAAGTGTCAATATGTGGGTAAATTTAGAAGACCATTTTTATTATCTTTAGTATAGGTATGTATATGCACTTATTGCTTAAAAAAAACTACTGACTCTGTAAAAAATATATATATATTATGAGGTTTATGACATACAGAGTTGTAAAATATATAATAAAAGAGCACAAAGGGCTTTTGTGGAGTGCACCTAATATGCTTAGAGAAAAATGTTCTCGCTAAGCTTCCATTTAAAGAAACTTTGTGAACAATGTAAGACCATTAAGAAACTAAAGGAGAAAAGCAAATTAATTCCAAGTATGTAGTAAAAAGGAAATAGACATCAGAGTGGAAATCAATGACATACGAAACAGACCAAAAAAATCCAACAAAACTCATATTTACTCTTTTGGAAATGTTAGTAAAATTGAGGCTATTTATAAAGACTGATCAAGGAAAAACAATGTATCAACATCAGGAATGAAAGAGGCTATAGCACTACTGATTCTAAAAATATTAAAGATAGAATTAGAAGATGTTAAAATTTTTATGGAAATAAACTCAACAATTTAGAAGGAATGGACAAAGATATTGAATATCATTATGTAACAAAACATATATAAAATAAATAGAAAAGCTGAATAGATCTATATTAAAGAAATTGAATTTACAATAAAACTTTTCTATAAGCCACAGACTGGGAGAAAAAATTTGTAAAACATTTTATATAAAAGTTTTTATACAAAATATATTTTAAAAAATCCTATAAGTCAGTTATAAGAGTACAAAGCATCCAATTTAAAAAAATGGGCAAAAGCCTTCAAAGGATAAAAGAAAATAAAAAGGATGGTCAATAATCATACTAAAAGTTGCCTTTTTTATCCATCATTATCCATTAGAGAAATACAAATTAAAATCGCAGGGTTACAATGTCACACCTACTACACTTGCTAAAATCAAAGAGACTGATGTTATGGACTGAGTGTCTGTGTTTCCCCATACAAATCCCCCAAGTTTGTGTGTTGAAACCCTAAGCCCCAATGTGATAGTATTTAGAAGGGCAGCCTTTGGGTGATAATTAGAGTTAGATGAGGTTATGTGGGTCGGGCCCCCATGATGGAATTAGTGTCATTATAAGAAGGGGAAAGGGATCAAAATTCTCTCTCTCTCAGCCATGTGATAAGGCAGCCATCTGCAAGGCAGGAAAAGAGCCCTCACTATTTATCCCACCATGCTGGAAACTTGATTATGAACTTCCCAGACTTCAGAACTATGAGAAATAGATGTCTGCCATATAAGCCACCCAGTCTATTGCATTTTCTTATATCAGCCTAAGCTTACTAAAACAACGGACAATAAAAAACATTGGTGAGGATTTGGAGCACCTGGAACACTCACATATTGCTGGGGCTATACAGTGGTACAATCACTTTGGAACAATGTTTAACACTTTCTTGTGAAATTAAATACTTACCTATACTATGACCCAGATATTCCACACCTAGGTATTTACCCAGCAGGAAACAAGAATGTTCACAGCAGCCTTATTCACAATAACCTGAAACTGGAAACAACCCAAATGTTGATCAGCAAGAAAACAGATAAGCAAATTGTGGTATACGACTCAATAATTAAAAGTGAAAATTAAAACAGTTACAACTACTTGCCACAACATGCATGAATCACAAAACATTAAGCCAGACAAAAAAGAATACACACTATGACTCCATGTATGTTATGCCAAGAAGAGGGAAAACTAATTTATGGTGATAAAAATCAGAAAGTGACAGTAGTGGGATAAATTGACTGGAAAGAAATACACTGGAATTTTCTTGGGTGTTGAAAAATAGTCTATATTTTTATGTGATAGTAGTTTCATGAAGTTCTATAATTAGCGAAACTGATCTGTAAATTTAAGGTCTGTGCATTTTATTGTATATAACTTATGCTTCAATAATAAATAAATTAATAAACAGATAACTAAAACTTCAGGCTGTTGACTCATCTTGAAACAAGTTCATCTTTAGGTTATAATTCCTAAGTATTTCTCTCACTTAGTAATACAGACCACTTATATAGAAACTGCTGAAGTGCCTTACCCACATTATATCAATCAGAGTAAAATGCAGTAATATTAAATATATGCAAATGTGTAGATATACACATATATATTTATGTATATCAATTGATGTAAATATTGAAGATATTTTAATAATTTTAATAGTTACTGTCTAAATTATAATATTAATTATATTTAATTTATATTAAATATTAATCTTTACATTTTAATAATTATTTATGTATTTATTTTTAAATTTTATTGTACTTCTCAATAGACATTGTAGTTGATTTTCATGCTCCTTTACCCATTCCTCTCCATAATCTCCCCTTTCCCCCACATCATATCTGTTCACTTGACTTAAAAAGTTCAAGGATTTTTTGTGATTGTTGTGTCTTCTCCCCCCCCACCTTTTTTTGTTTGTGTGTTTGTTTATTTATTTATTTACTTATTTATAGCTCACACAAATAAGGGAGAACATGTGGTATTTCTCTTTCTGTGCCTGACTTGTTTCACTTAATATAATTTTCTCTAAGTCCATCCATGTTGTTGCAAATGGTAGTATTTCATTCTTTTTTATAGCAGAGTAGTATTCCATTGTGTAGATGTACCACATTTTCCATATCCACTCATCTGATGATGGACATTTGGGCTGGTTCCAACCCTTGGCTGTTGTAAATAGTGCTGCAATAAACACTGGAGTACAGGTATCCCTTTGGCATGATGATTTCCATTCCTCTGGGTATATTCCCAGCAGTGGAATAGCTGGGTCATATGGTAGATCTATCTGTAATTATTTGAGGAACCTCCATACCATTTTCCATAAAGGCTGCACCATTTTGCAGCCCCACCAACAGTGTATGAGAGTTCCTTTTTCTACGCAACCTCTCCCGCACTTATCATTCTCAGTCTTTTGGATATTAGCCATCCTAACAGGAGTGAGATGGTATCAAAGTGGTCTTGATTTGCATTTCCCAGATGCTGACTAAAGTTGAGCATTTCTTTGTGTGTCTGTTGGCCATTCATATATCTTCCTTTGAGAAACGCCTATTCAGCACCTTTGCCCATTTTAAAATTGGGTTATTTATTTATTTTGCTGTAAAGTTTTTGAGTTCCTTGTATATTCTGGACATTAATCCTTTGTCAGATTTATATTATACAAATATTTTCTCCCACTCTGTTGGTTGTCTATTTACTCTGTTGATTGTTTCTTTTGCTGTGCAGATGCTTTTTCGTTTGATATAATCCCATTGTTTATTTTTCCTTTAGTTGCCTGTGCTTTGGGGGTCATATTCATGAAGTCTGTGCCCAGTCCTTCTTCCTGGAGTGTTTCTCCTATGTTTTCTTTAAGAAGTTTTATTTTTTCAGGGTGTATATTTAGTTCTTTAATCCATTTTGAGTTGATTTTGGTTTATGGTCAGAGGTATGGGTCAAATTTCATTCGCCTGCATATGGATATACCGCTATCCCAGCACCGTTTGCTGAAGAGGCAGTCTCTTCCCCAGTGTACAGGCTTGGTGCCTTTGTCAAAGATCAGATGGCTATAGGCATTGGGGTAATTTCTGGGTTCTCTATTCTATTCTATTGATCCATGTGTCTGTTTTTATGCCAGTACCATGCTGTTTTCGCTATTATTACTTTGTAATGTAGTTGAAAGTCAGGTAGTATTATCCCTCCAGCTTTATTTATTTATTTATTTATTTGCTCAGGATTGCTTTGGCTGTGCGTGGTCTTTTGTTATTCCATATAAATATCTGGATAGCTTTTTCCATCTCTGAGAAAAATGTCATTGGAATTTTGATGGGGATTGCATTGAATCTGTAGATCACTTTGAGTAATATGGACATTTTCACAATGTTAATTCTTCTGATCCAAGAGCATGGGATATCGGTCCATCTTCTTGTGTTCTTTTTAATTTCTCTCAACAGTGGTTTGTAGTTCTCTTCGTAGAGATTTTTCACATCCTGTGTCAGCTTTATTCCTAAGTATTTTATTTTTTTGGTGACTATTGTAAATGGGCTAGCTTTCTTGATTTCTTTTTCTGCATGTTCATTGTTGGAGTATAGAATTGCTACTGATTTCTGTGTGTTGATTTTGTATCCTGCAACTTTGCTGAAATCATTTATCAACTCTAGGAGTTTTTTTTATATAGAGGGTTTAGCCTGTTCAATATATAGAATCATATCATGCAAGCAGGGACAGTTTGACCTCATCCTTTCCAATCTGGATGCCCTTTATTTCCTTCTCTTCTCTGATTGCTCTGGCTAGTACTTCCAACACTATGTTGAATAGGAGTGGTGAGAGTGGGCATTCTTGTCTAGTTCCTGTTCTTAAGGGAAAAGTTGAAAACTTTTCCCCATTCAAGATAATACTGGCAGTGGGCTTATCATATACAGCTTTAATTTTGTTGAGATACTTCCAATCTATACCTAACTTGTAGATAGTCTTTATCATGAAATAATGTTGAATTTTGTAAAATGCTTTTCCACATCTATAGAGATGATCATATGGTCTTTGTCTTTTATTGATGTGTTGTATCACATTTATTGATTTGTGTATGTCGAACCAACCTTGCATCCCTGGGATGAATCCCACTTGATCATGATGGTTAATTTTGTGTATGTGTTGCTGTATTCTGTTAGCTAGTATTTTATTGAGGATTTTTACATCTATATTCATCAAGGATATTGGCCAGTAGTTTCCTATTTTTGATGTATCTTTGTCTGGTTTTGGTATCAGGGTGATGTTTGCCTCATAGAATGACTTTGGGAGAATGGCCTCTGTTTTAATGTTTTGGAACAGTTTGTAGAGAATTGGTATCAGTTCCTCTTTGACCATTTTGGTAAACTCTGCAGTGAACCCATCTGGTCCTGGGCTTTTCTTTGTTGGGAGCCTTCTGATAACAGCTTCAATCTCTTTTATTGTTATTGGTCTGTTCAGATTTTCTATATCTTCTTGCCTCAGTTTTGGTAGTTCGTATGTGTCCAGAAATTTATCCATTTCCTCCAGATTTTCAAATTTGTTGGCAGATAGTTGTTTATAGTAGTCTCTAATGATTCCTTGTGTTTCTGAGATATCAGTTGTAATATCACCCTTTTTATTTCTAATTTTTGTTATTTGGGTCTTCTCTCTTCTTAGTTAACCTTGCTAAAGGTTTGTCAATTTTATTTATCTTTTAAAAAAACCAAACTTTTAATTCATTGATCTTTTCTATTGTTTTTTGGGGTTTCTATTTCATTTAGTTCTGATCTGATCTTATTTATTTCTTTCCATCTACTAACTTAGGGTTTGGATTATTCTTGTTTTTCTAGATCTTTTAGGTGAAGTGTTAGGTTGTTTATTTTCCACCTTTCCATTCTTCTGAAGTAAGCATTTAATGTGATAAATTCCCCCCTTAATACTGCTTTTGCAGTATCCCACAGGTTTTGGTATGATGTGTCATTATTTTCATTAGTTTCAAGAAAGTTTTTGACTTCCTGTTTAATTTCTTCTTGGACCCACATGTCATTAAATAGAATGTTGTTTAATTTTCAAGTGTTTGTATAGTTTCCAGAATTTCATTTATTATTGATTTCTAATTTTAATCCAGTGTGATCTGGAAAAATACATGGAATAATTCCAATTTTTTTGTATTTGTTGAGTCTTGCTTTGTGACCTAACATGTGGTCTGTCTGGAGAATGTTCCATCTGCTGATGAAAAGAATGTATATTCTGAGGTTGTTGGATGTAGTGTTCTGTAGCTATCTGCCATGTCCAGTAGGTCTAAAGTGTTGTTTAGGTTTTGTGTTTCTCTATTGATTTTTGGCCTAGATGGTCTGTCCAATGATGAGAGTGGGGTATTCAGATCCCCTGCTATTATGTTGTTAGTGTCTATCTCATTCTTTAGATCTAATAGTGTTTCCATCTTTTCACTCTTAGTCTATGTGTGTCTTTACAGGTGAGGTGAGTTTCTTGAAGGCAGCATATTGTTGTGTCCATATTTTTAATCCAGTCAGTCAGTCTGTGTTTTTTGAGTGGTTAATTTAATCCCTTTACATTTAGAGTTATTATTGAAAGGTGTTGATTTACTCCTAGCATTTTATTGATTTTTGTTTAGATGTCTTAAGTACCTTTTGCTCCTTTCTTTCCAATTTTCTGTTAGACAATTTGTATTTGTTGGTTTCTTGGGGTGATAGCTAAACTACTTATTTTCTGTTTTGTTAGTGCGTTTTTGTTTTGCTGGTAGGTTTTGTTCTTTCTTGGTATTCATGGCAGTGACAGTTGTTTTTGTGGTATCAAACCCAGTACTTCCTTGAGAATTTCTTGTAGGGTTGGTCGTGTGGTAGTGAACTCCTGCAGTCTTTATTTGTCTGAGAAATATACTATTTGTCCTTCATTTTGGAAGGATATCCTTGCTGGATAAATTATTCTTAGCTGGCAATTTTTGTCCTTTAGTATTTCGAATATATCATCCCACTCTTTTCTGGCTTTTAGGGTTTCTGATGAAAAGTCTGATGTTATTTTGATTCGGACTCCCTTATAGGTGTCTTGCCACTTCTCTCTTGCAGCTTTTAAGATTCTCTCTTTGTCTTTGAGTTTTGCCAGTTTGATTATCACATGTCTTGGAGAGGACCTTTTTGGGTTGTATGTGTTTGGGGATCTTTGGGCTTCTGAAATCTGAAGATCTGTGAATTTCCCTATACCTGGGAAGTTTTCTGCTATTATTTCATTGAATATCTTAATATCTAAATCATAATATTAATTATATTTAATTTATATTAAATATCAATCATTACACTTTAATAATTAAAATGAGAGGAAAAACAGGCCTATTTGGCTTGTGCATCCATCTTACCATTTACCAACACCTTGTGAAAAGAATCCTATCAACATCTTATATCAGGTGCAGAAGGAGAAGAAATACGGGGAAAAAGAATATGGTATAACTGTCCATAATCTTATATGCTGTTTTGTAGCTTTATTTTCATTTTCATAGTATGTATGTAATTTAAGAATCAAATGGCTCTTGAAGGCTTAAAAAGAAAGCACTCCCATGCTCTACTTTTTCTGTTTCCCAGGCTTATCACTTTATTATTATTTAGCAGAGTTTTCAGAAGGACTAAAATAAAATTCAATCTGCCATGCTAAACTAGATTTCATGCTATATTTTCTAGTTTAGATAAGTGGTCAGGTCACCATTGTTATGCTGCATCATGGAATATAAACTGATAATATGAATGTTACCCTAGAATGGTTGCTTTCTGTCTTTATATCACCTAGTAGTTTTCAGTTCCTCTCTGAGTGCTATTTGATTGTTGTTCCCATGTTTGTCTCTTGCTATAAGAATAGAGTTCTCTAAGGCCTAATATTTTTTCAGAAAGAGCACCTTCAGATTGAAATCAGTACTCCATTGGTCAGAAAGAGCCGATACATGCTATTACTGAGTGCCTGATTAGAGTCAGCCTGTCAGTGCAGCCCATCAGGGCACTTGGGGATACTGGTTTTGCTCTGTAACATAAATTGCTTCCGGAAGTTTCATTTTACCTCCATTCATTAGTTCAGTTTAAATCACTGCCAAAACTATATTGAACGGGTCTGTCATAGACTGCAAAATTCTTGAGGGCAGGGATTCTTTTTTTAATATTATTTTAATCTCAGGGCCTTGTAGGCATTAGGTGTTTAGTAAATAATTGTTGATTCAATGAATTAATTAATAGAGCTATAAACTACCCTGTAGCATATCCCCATATATTTCCCTCTCCTTGCCATTAATTAGCCAGCATCTTTGAACAGAAAATTTTTACCACTTAACCAATCCATTCTATTTTCCTCACTTGTAGCTGATACCCATTTTAATTTCAGAATATCATGAAAGAAGTAAGCCCTTTCCTGCCCCCTGGAAGTGTGACACTTCATGGGAACAGAGCAATCTAGGAACATTAAATTGCTTGTAGTTTGCATGCACACACCAGGATGTCTCCTGCCTCCTTGCTTGTGGACATGCTCTTCCTGTGGCTGGAATACCTTCTCCCCATCCACATCCATATTCTGACAAACTTTTACATTTCTTTAGTCATCCTCTCTGCCAGGAAATCCTCCCTGATCCCTTGGCCCCAGCAGTGTAAGCTGCTGCTCCCCTGGGTATCTGCAATACTGCATGCCCATTCCTATCTGTTCTTATGATATTATATTCATCCATACCATGCTACACATTATGTAGCCGCCTCTTTCGTTAGACTATGAGCCTCTTAAGCATGAAGAATGTACAGTATTTACCTCTATATCCCCGAAACACACAGATGGTGTTTAATTCATGTGACTTGAGAGAATGAGTCATGTCAAAGGCTGAATTCACATGCACAGTACCTACGATGGCATTTCCATGCTGCCAGCCTAGTAATGTTAGGAAGTAAATGAGATCACCTAAGGTTGTTACTAACTTTTTAATAATAATAATAATTAATAATAAATATTATTTATTAACAATAATAATAACTATTTTTTAAATAATATATTCTAGAACTGTGGGGGTGGGGATGACGATAAAGTCACCAAACTATTGTTTATGAACCTTTCCTTCTTTGGGAGGACATTTGCTGATTTCTAGTCTTCTGGAGTCTCTCCCATTCTCTATACGAAAAAAGAGAGCTTGGACAAAGATGGTGACTGTGAGAATAGAAAGGAAGCAATAGCTATGAACAATACTCAAACAAGCACAGCACTGCTTATGCATGAGGATGAGGAGGCAAGTAGCAGTCCCAGGTGGTTGCAAAGCATTGGGCCTGACGATATTCTGGGATGAGGAGACTGACCGACAGTAACCTGCCAATAGCTTCGGCCCATGGAGACAGATGTTATTTCAAGCAGGGCCGGAGGAGCAGCGTGAACATCAGAGAATGACTAAGCTCTGGAAGAACTGGCTAGAAACACTATGGCCTGAGAGCCCAGGTTGATCCCTTTCCTCTGTTTCATGTGCTACCCAGACTCTGCTCTCCTCTCCAAAGCTTTCATCTAGCTGACTAGTCCTCACCCTTCGAGGGTCAACCAAATATTTGTATGGAATTTCAAAGCTCATGAAGCCATTTCAGGTACATTGTCTCACCAACCCTATGAAATAGATACGTGCTCCTATTTTGTAGTCAAAGAACCTGAACAGTAGTAAGTGGCAAAATCAGGGGCTTAAGAGCTATTTTGATTCTGCATTTATATAATTTCAACTATTCAAAACTATATCAAATTTTCTAAAAGACAGAAGCATAAGAGATCCCCTTTTGATCTGGGGTATTATTGGGAAACATCTTATTAGGAAAACAGTTTTTTTGGGAAACAAACATAAAATACATCAAATGATTAGAGACTAAGCGTGTGCATCAGGTGACTATATATTAGTAAGGATGTAGCAATGTGTCAATATATAAAATTATGTAACAACCTGCCACATTAAATCTAATATTCTGTTTGGGAGAAGAATTCTTTAAATATTTATTCAGTCTCAGCAGCAAAAGATACAGAGCAATACAGAATTGGAACATTTGAAGAGATTTTATAGGACCCTTAGACTTTATTTATTTGACTATATGGGACCTGTATCTTGAGACATTGAAATTTCTTCACTTATAAAAATGTAAGAATGTTTTCTTGCTTGGTGCCAAATAGAATAAAGCATTCACATAAAAAAAGAAAAGCTCCATAAGGTCAGCATGGTCATAAAAAATAGAAAAATAAGCATATTTTTAAAAATAAAGTATGCTAAATGCTTCACCTAGAAAGAATGCCCCCTTTTCTCTTCAATCTCCTAGCCTGCCCCCATCCCCAACACTCCTCCTATGCCCCATTCCAATGGGAAGATGAAACCCCTGGTGTGCACGGTAGAAATATAACTTTAATATATGAGCTTCACATTTATTGACTTTTTTTATTATAAATTCACTCTTTAATAATAGCGGAAGAAAATAAAAATTGATTGCAAAAGGGAGTAATTTAGTTCTCAAGGAGGAAATCCCTTTGACCCTGATTTAAAGTAATTTACAGAATATGGGTCCTCTATAAGGAGAATGTTTTGCTTTTTGAGGATTAGTCTTTTCCAAGAAGGAGGTAGTTAGAATTTTTAGAGACTAGCATTTGTGGCAACAAAAGGCAGTTTCGGAATTATTTTCCAATCAGCACTCCATCCCCACCCCAGCACCTCAGTCCTCAACAAGGCTTCATAAAAATAGGTTTCAGTCTTCTTGTTAAGGACATTATACCAGATTCCATGGTTTTTACAAACAAAACTATTTTTTTTTCTTATTCTGCCCTCAATAAAAATGAAAAACAGCTTGAATCACTCTTCCTAGATTATTCATGCAAGATCTCCCTTCAGATTTTTGCTACCCAGAAAATGAATTCTCTATTTTAGTTTAACAGCAGTCTTGTAATTAGAAGAGCTGTACTACAAACAAGAATGAAGAAGGCAGGGAAGATTCTGCTAAAAAAATAAAATAATAAAATAAAATCAAGGCATGATTTAGGAGGGAGCAGACAATTCATTTGAGTTTGCTTGTTAAATTAAGCTATTTTTTTCTCTTGCACTGAGGTGGTAATGCAGAGACCAGGAAGTGCCCCCATGTCTAGAGGCCTGTCTCTAAGACGAGAAGAGTTAGTCATCAAAGACACTGAGCTGCGTGTGGGAGTCATCACTGGGGGTCAAATGATCAGGCTAAAAACCACCGGGCATGGCTCCGTTTCTGGAGCTGTTTCATGTCAGGGTCAACTCCCACTTCAAAGAAACCCAGCTCACGGGAAATGAAAGTTCAGAACTTCTTCCTCCAAATCTGTTTTCAAAATGGCTCTCGCAGTATGCTATCTCCCAATGGCGTGTTTCAAGGTTTATCATTACTATTTGCCTTTTATCGAGAGCCAGTAATGGGCACTGAAGATGGGCATGCACGTGTAAATTATTATTCTTCACCCATGGGGTTGGTGATGATTACATTGCCATCCTTTGGGAGACTATGGCTGGCAAACTTGAGGAGAGACTCCCACACATCCACAATAAGAAGGCTATGCCAGATCAAGAAGTTGCAAAAATGATTTGGGTGCAAGTTTCACAGAAAGGAGCAAATGAAGAGCATTTGAAAGAAAAAAAAAAAAAAGAGGAAAACAAGGCTTCCCATTCCTTGTGTGGTCAAATAGAAATAAGCAGATTGTCCCAGTTGAAACATCTGTGCCATCCTGGTAAAGAGATCTTCATCTTATGAAGAAAACTAAAATCTCTCTGAGCAGCTTTAGACTCTGTTCCTTGGACTTTTTGTGATAGGTCTGAGGTTAATTTGTTCTCTGTGCTGCCACAGATCATGTTAAAACCTGGTGATCCAGATTTAACTAGACCTTGAGCATGAGAATAAAAATAGGGGTCATCATAACTGTAAATAAATCAGTTACATCTAGTTCCATCCTAAACTAACTAGTTTAGAAATTACTAGAAGTTTTCGCAGAGCTAAGTAAAACAAAACCAGCACTTAAAATAGCTCTCCTTGCTATTTCTTGGAGTGGAGATTCTCCTACTCTCCTCTCACAGGTATCTTGATCCTGTGACAACTTCTTTCCCAACACAGGCTGGCCTGGCTCCGTTCACAAACTATTCTCTCTCGAGCTCTAAGGGGCCATTCCGCCAGGATGAAGGAACCCATGATCAAGAAGATTCTAGCACTAACAAAGTTATAAAACCACTTTGACTCATCCAAAAAGTCTAGCTATTATTTTGCACAACTGAATTAAAATATTCTTTCCTTATCACATTCTCTCCTTTGTGTTACGTATTTTATAATGTTAATAAATTTTTTATCTAATTGTTTTGAATAGTTAGGACATACACATGGTTCAAACATGAAAACATACTAAAAAGTCTGTAATAAAAACACTCACTCCTCCTGAGACTCACAGTTCTGCCTCATTCCTATCCCACTACACATCCCCACCAAAGTAACTGTGATTATTAGTTTCTTTTCTGTTCATATAGAGTTTCTTTACACAGTAAATGCAAATATTTATTATTATTTTAACCAAAAGATAGAATATGCAATGTTTATATCTTGCCTTAAGTTCTGCATTTTAATTTGTTTTATTTTCTGTTTCACTAGCTTTATAAATTCCCTTTTTCATTTTTAATAGTTTTAAAATTAACTGTCTTTGCTTTTCTACATATGCTGTATCTGCAAATAATGGGAGTTTATCTCTTTCCAATTTGTTTACCTCTAATTTTTTTTCTCTTGTCTTTGCCTTGGCTATTATCTCCAGTAAAATTTTAAGTAATAGAGGTGGTAGTGGGCATCCTTCTCTTGTTCCTGCCTTTAGTGAGAAGTTTATTAAGTGTAAATATATTTTATCATGCTGACTAATTTGAGCTTAGTCTTATTTTATTGAGGGTTTTATAATTTTCTAATCAAGAAAGATATTGAGGCTTTTGGTAACATAAGTTATTTCTTCTTATATCTATTATTATGATAGTTTATACTAACAGATTTCTTAATATTAAATCATCTTTTCTTTCCTGGAATAAACTCATGGTCCCAATGTGCTTATGGATTCTTTATGCAAGTATTTTATTTTGGATATTTGTATCTATATTCAGAAATGAAAGTGATGCATAATTTTCTGCTTTAATCAGTCTTTATCAAACGTGGGAGCATTTTTCTTCTTTCTGTATGTTCTGGAACAGTTAAAGTAGCTCGAAATGTCTGAATTTGAAATGTGTAGTTGAATTACCTTAAAAGCTTATAAAATCACCCGAGCCTGATGCTTCAGATGGGTTGCTCCATGAAAGCTTTCTCTTTTTTCCCTGTTAAAATGAGTCTACTTAGATTTTCTGTCTTTACTGGAGTTGGTTTTGATAAATTACTGTCTTAGAAAATTATTCACTTCTCCCAGTTTTTATCTCCATGTTTCAGATGGAGAAACTGAAGTTGTGTCATGTCAAGACAACTGATAGAGTGAAGACTTAAGGCCAGATTTCTCCTCCTTCTAGGCATTGATTATATCACTGATGTTGTTTTAAAATCATTGCCATTGGAATGAGGCATAGGAGGAGTGATGGGGATGGGGGCAGGCTAGGGGAATGAAGATAAAAGGGGGCATTCTTTCTAGGTGAAGCATTTAGCATGAGCATACAAAATACAGTGATTACAAAAGGACACAAAATTAACTTTAGTATGAATACACTATATTTAAATAATAATGAAAATATAAACAGCTGGAAACAGATGCCAGAAGACAAAAAAGCATGGAGCACATTAGAAAAGGAAATAATTAAAATTAACTTTGGTTTAATATATTTATTAGTAACAGAAATATGAATAGCTGGAAACCTTGTCTTTACCCCCTATATTTCAATGACTTTTTCCTCTCCTAAAGAAGTTTTAGAAAATAAAATTTAACTCGTAATTGTTTTCAGTCATCTATAGTTCTAACGAAGAGAGATAAAACAAATATGCCCAATAAACAAAATTTACAAACTTCAGGAAATCCTTATTGGGAAATATCCTTATATTAGGCCAGATGCTAGGTTCTTAACTAGCCATATGTTTTTTGGAGGAAGTCTAAAGTTTTGCATGATATAAACCTTAGAATTAAAAAAAAAGGGTTCAAACTCTCCAGAATGACTTAGTGAATACAGGAAGAGACAGAGAGTTTCCTTAAAGAAAAAACTGCTAAATATCAGAATCAAAACAACTACAAAAGGACAACTGTGCTCACAGGAGAAACAAAGAATTCAACATAAATCATATAATGAAAAAATAATTCAAAAGAAAGAGAACATAGAATCTATATAAAATCTGAAGAATTATCAGTTGGTTAGAGCACAGCCTTTCACACCAAGGTCACAGGTTCAGACCTCCATGCTGCCAGCCACCCCCCCCCCCGGCCATCCCCCCCAAAAATAGAAGAGGAGAAATAATGAGTTATATAAGTTATACAGTTTTGAACTCCTGCTCTCATTTCTAATACTTTAATGCATTTATAAAGAGAGGCCTATTTTCCTTTGCGATTATATCTGCTCTGTCATCTTTCTTTCTGCAGAACTCACATGGTTTTCTTTAGCTTACAAGATTTAGCCTGAAGGAGAACCCAAAAATATATTCTCTTTTCAGCTATAGCTTAAAATCATTTTTGAAGAACAATTTTCTGGAATCGCAAATGTTTGGAAGAAACTTCTAGAAAGAAGCTCAAGCATCGCCCAGCCAATTCGAATACTTAAGCATAAAGAACAATGCCAAGTATATAAGAAAAATAAGCTAGTCTTCTACAAGAGAGGAAAATTTGACATAAAAGATAAAGAATATAACCAAAAGCAGAAAACCTAAAGGTAAAATCAGATTAGAAGTTAGTATTTCCTCTTTCTCCATTTGTCGGATCAACTCAATTCTATGTATCTGATTCCAGAAAATTAATGAAATTCATGACAAATTAGAATAATTTCTTTTGGGAGAGAGAATCATCTAGCAAGAACATAGCTAGCAATGGGGACGTTTTCAGTTCCACGGTCTGGCACTTACAATGTACACAATTCTAATCACATGCATGCTAATAAGAAGGGACTCAATCACTCTATTTCTTAATAGTAGCAATATAAGTTATTTATTGATTCCTGGTGAAATAGCCTACAATATTTTCCTCTTGCTCCATTGGAAAGGATTGTATTTACATGCAAATCTGTGATAATGTAGTAACGATCTCATGTCGCTACTCTACAGAGCACTTAGAATGGAGTAACATTACTCCATACATAGCAATTAGAGTGCAACTAATTAGTGTCACTTACTGTGAGAAGCAACTGATTAATTATGTTTAGACATTGCTGCTGAGAGAAAACTCAGAGCTTCGAGCTTCTAAATTGCATGCTCTGCCATTCAGCTAATAGAACACCTCTGCTGGCTCAATAGTTACTCAGTATTTAATTCAATCTCTCTCTCTGGCTAATACGGGCACCCCTGAAGTTCTGCACTAAAGCTATGTTCATGAAACTACTGTACATCAAAATTACTGTGTACTTATCCCTCTGTCACATTAGGAGCGTAATTAGTGAGGCAGCTGTGCAGCTACAAACTTCTAGGCTCAGCTCAGTGGGCAGTAATGTATTTCACTGTCATAGAAACAATATCCTAGCACCTCCAGCACTTCAGCAACTTTCTTTGATTGGGAAAATGAGAATTGCTCAAGGATTCAAAAGAAGAGATGTGAGTACCTTTATTACGCCCCCAGGAGCCATTATGTCCAGAAGGCATTTTTAAAAGGGCCAAGGCCACATGCCAATTTTTGCCCAATTCTCTTCTACCCTCAAATCTCCAGTTCTTTCCCAAGTTGAATCTGATGGCTGCCCCTCCTCTGTCATCTCTATGTTTATGCCACACCAGGGTGGGAAGTGAGCCCAAATGGGTATTTGCAAGTGCCTCAGTCTGCTTCGCAGCTGTTCTGAAATTTGTGCCTGAAGCTGCTAGAAAGAATTCATACTCCATGTCTGCTCCATGCAGTGACAGCAGAGGGTGGACCCAAGGTGAGCATTTATTCCTTCTTGCAAATGCACTGAATTCTGCCTAGGAACCGTGGGGTGAGTCCCAGAGGTGTTATGAAAAATGACCTATGAGCATGAACAGAGCCTGGACCACTGGAGTTATAGAGAGTGAGGGCCTCCTGGGCCTGAATTTCTAGGTGGACGGTCATGTAGCACATACTCTTTCTTTTGATCTGCTCTCTAATTCTTCCTTGTTCTCCCTCTGCCACTGCCCAGTTCCAGGCTTTTGTTGGCTTCTATCTGCACTTTCAGAAGAAGAGAATAGACCTATGGTTACTAGAGTTGGGAAAGGGAGAGCGGGAGAGGGGTTAGGGAGAAATTGGGTAAGGGACACAAAGAAAAATTAGGATTTGTAACGATAAACATGCTAATAAAATTGATTCGATCATCACATATTGTACACAAATGATCCAGTAGGTTTTGTGTTTGGCACAAGATCCTGTTTTTCTGCCAAGAGTCCGGGTCTTCTCCACACTGCGGGCTGGCCGACCACATTCTGAGTAGCAAGCTTCTAAGTGATCACCTTGTGTCCCATTTCTCCCCTTCCCAAATACCCTTTCCTATTACACTTGGATTAATTTCTCTAAAAATTTCATGAAATGTGGCCTCAGGACTTTCGGTAACAGAATCAGCTGGATCCTATATCAGACCTGATTAATCATAACTTCTCAGAGTGAGGTCCCCACATCTACATTTTTCACAGTCACCCCTGTGGTTCTCATGAGAATTACTGTTGTGAGGCAAAGTCCCAATTAGGTTGATTTCTTCTTCCCGAAACATTTTCAATGGTCTCTTACTGACTTTTAAGTAAAATTCCGAATTGCTTAGCCTGGCATTTAACATTCTGCATTTCCTTTTCCCTATGCCTTTCTCTTGCTGGTTTCACATACCTACAAGGACAGAAAACTGATGTAATAAAAATGATAATAATAAAAGCTGTCATTACTGAGGATTTATTTATAACTCATTTAACCTATTGAAATCCCACCATTCTTGTATAATAAACATAACTGATTTCATTTAACCATCTTTTAACCCTTTGTATTTCTTCCATTTTACAGATGACAAATCTGAATATCAGAAACAGAGCTAGGTTTATGAATGTGACAGATTCAAAAGCTCATGCTACTTTCAGTCCCCCATATTGCCAATCCTGGAATGTCACTCTATTTGCTTTCTAAATGTTTCATTCCCAAATAATTGTTTGTATAGCAAATGATTGTCATGGGTCCTCTCCCTTTTTCTGTTACCAAAAATATATGACCATTTTCAGGGCATGAAACAAACGTTAAATATATGTGCTAGACAAAAATAACAAAGTTTTTTGTACTGATGAAATAAAGTGTTTCTATTTCCCCTTTTTATTTTCTAAAGTTCTATTAAATTTTGCTTACAATATTCTGTATTTCAGAATAGCTCTCCAGAGTAGCTGAAATAAATAATGCTTGAAAAACACGCAGGTCATAAATCCATCGTAAAAATTTAAAACCGTCTGTACATTGTTCGTCTAACACAGAGCATATTTATTTGTACATTTCATGTACGTTCTGTTGTCATAAAATATCAACTAATCATAAAGAGCTGCTGATGAATTTGAAGCAGTATTTAGTGCTGTTTACAAAAGACATTATAGAAAAATGTAAAAACTACTTTCAATTGAGACATGAGACTGAATTTGGCTATTTTTTACATTAACACCTTGTAAATGGAATGTATAAATCAATCATCAAATAGCGTGTATTAAGAATCCCCAGGCTTATGTTGCTGTCCGAGGCACTGCATAAATAAAGCAGACATATCTCTGTGATCTCCATTCCTAAAATGGAAACTGATGTGGCAGAGAGTGCACAAGAACAGTTCAATGTGTCTTAATGTAATTGTTTTCTCTGTCATATGAAGGATTTAGGAAAAGAGTGAGGACAATTTAGCACAAACTATCAACTTTTATGAGTTAGGGAGATTGAAAGATTCAAAAAAAATATTCTCTACTTTTGCAATATCTCTAGCATTCTTGGCAAATATGAATGATCCAATATTAATTGGATATCATCAATATCAAGCTAAAGATTTTGAATACTCAGTTAGTGCTTAGTTCTGATATTCAGAATAAATTAAGGGAAGCAAACCAATCAGTAAGAACATCCTAATTGGCTTCTTTAACATCATGCAGGTAAAACGAAAGCATTTCTTTCAAGTCAAGAGGACATTATCTTCTCAAGTATTTTAACATCAAGTCTAATCATATAAGGCAGAGCTCAAATTTGAACGTCTACACATCAAAACTTACAAGTTATGTGTAACATCACATACCATATGGGGCACAGATGTAAATTAAAAGCAACAGTAACAATAAAAATAGTAATGACAAAAACCAGAGGAGCAGTTACTATACACTACTGCTGTGATTTCCGATTTAAATTATTTTTTCCATCTTATTCTTAGCTACATTGCTTACCACAATGAGTGCTGAGAGGCAATATGCTCATTTGTTAAAATATTATGCTGCTTCTTGCAGTTCTAATATTCCGTTTTTTTCCATAGGATCCTCTTTTATGAATCGTTCACCTTAGTGAAAAAAAAGCAAATGGGGTTAAGCTGCTCCTTTAATACCTAGACCTAGTTCATTATTTTAAAAATGCAGAGTAAAACTTCCAGGTAAAATTTAAACATTTGACCTATGCCTTAAATTCAGGATTTTCTTATTCAGAAACATCTGACATAGCTCTGTGTGGCTATTCTCTCTATAATAGAGTTTATTTCTTCTAGAAATTGAGAAATTAATTAGCTTCCAAA
This sequence comes from Cynocephalus volans, assembly GCF_027409185.1. Lineage (NCBI taxonomy): Eukaryota > Metazoa > Chordata > Mammalia > Dermoptera > Cynocephalidae > Cynocephalus > Cynocephalus volans. The sequence continues at coordinate 75,707,852 of NC_084471.1, read as the reverse complement.
TTTTCAGTCGTTAAATTCAAAAGTTCAAGTATGCAAGTTGAAATGGCATTAAATATAGTTCAAGCCTCTTAAGATTCTCTGTTATCCAAGAATAGGCTACCGGAACAGGATATCTGGGCACGAATAATCACTTTTTTGGGAAGATACCTACCCCTACTCATTCCGTTTCCAGATCTAGCTATTTTTGTAACTCATTCCTGATCATTAGGAATATGTCTGTCGTGTCACTGGCAGAAGTGACCCAGCCTTATCATTCATTCTTATTCAAAGTGGTAGATTTTTTCTGGATAAAACTATTAAACTTCATAAGCCAATAGAAAATATAGACATATTCAAAACAATATTATCAATTTCTGTTTTTCTAACTGTATGTGCCCTGCTGAAGCCAGGTAATTCCATTGCCCCCAGACCACCAATTTGTAGAAGAACATCCATTAATTCATCTCTGAATCTTCAATCTTCCTCCCTCCCTCCTTCCTTCCTCCCTTATATCAATTGATATTGCCCTTAGGTTTTAAATACTTTATGACATCATTCTGTGGAAACTGTCCACCACTAACACTTTAATAGTTGGGTGTAATAATTTCCTGATTACACATGGACTCCCCATAAGAAATCCTGTGTTACAGAGCAGGTTCATAATGAATTGACTTTTTCACCTTGAAAGCTATGGGTCATCAAAATTCACTTTTGGTCTGAGGCATCATTCTTAAGAGAGAAATTATTCAGAGATTTGCCATTTAAGAAAAAATAAAATTGGGAAGTCACATTAACATGTGAAAGGAAACCAGACAGCTGTTCTTTTTGTAATTCTTTCTACTTACCAAACATATGCTTGCATATATCCATGAATATAATGACTTGTAGAATGGCCTGCATGACACTAGTCATGAAACTTACAGTAAACCTAAGATATCAGAATCATGGTGGTCATTTCATAGTGTCAAACAGGAACTACAATGTTGTCCACACATTTACTCAGTCCGATGTCAATGTGGACATCATTGGAAGTTATTCTTTCCATACAAAATGAATTGACTGTTACTGTAGACGCTCGCAAAGCACACAACAGTGGCTGAGTAAGAGACAGGGACAACAAAGGCATGGAAGTTAGCAAGAGAGGCCATCCTTGTGGCATAAGTAACCTGCAGCAGTCATTTTGTACTATGACATCTTTAGGACTGTCACTGATAAAGTCTGAAAAATTTCACAATTATAAGAAATAAAAGCCTTGATATAAAGCAGTGACTCCACTGATATACCACAGAATAGGACACAAATAAACGAATAAGTAATTGGGAAAATAAAAGACAAGAAATTTGCACTGGACCAGCATAGAGACCGCAAATTCATATCAGAACGCTACTGTATATAATTTATAGGTTGTTTGTTTATGTTTCCAATAAGAACATGGACTTCAGACTAGGATGGCCTTGATTTAAATTGTCCCTCCACCACTTCTACCTCTGTCACCTTGGGCAAGTAACTTAACTTTTCTGAGCCTTGGTTTTCTCATCCTTAAAATACAGATCATAATACATCATAGCCATAAAACACAGAAGCATAGATGCTATTATGTTATCATATTTTATCTTTTACATTTTGAATGCCTCTGATTTATTTCTCCTGGGGTTTGCTGAGAGCATAGAGTTATTCAGTGACAGAGTAGAAGTATAAATCATCTGAGGCAACATGCTACAGAAGCATGTGCAGGCATTGATGGGAATGATGAATGAGTGCACCGTGTCCATTGCAATTTTGCACAGCACATTGACCATATCATATACTGTAGTGTAAGATTCATCAGCCATTTATAAAACAATGCCTATTGTCTGTGTGTCTAGACTTTAAGGCCACCTTCCCTACTTCAAAGGTTCAGGTGTCAAAAGGGTTTAGACACCTACACCATTGTGAGCACTATGTAAGTGCTAGATGTCATTGTTATTTCCATAGCAATGTGGATATTATTACAATATAATATTTTATTTAATTAGATATAATTATTGTTGTATAACCCTTTTTTCCTACATGAAGTCTTATACTATACTAAAAGACCATTCTAGGACTTATGGGAGGATATTTGGACTAGCGTATCCACCTGAAATTTGCAGTCATCACTCTAGGGCCCAGAAGGGGAAAATTGTATGAGCTGTCCATCTTGTATGATACCCTAACTAAGTATATCTTTCTCTGTGTATACATTTTGCTATTGTACAAAATGCTATTTTCCATTAAAATGATAACCAATCAAAAGCTCTGTTTCAGTAATACTCTTCCCAAGAGACATTTAGTTGTTTATTCTATGGAAGTACCTCTTAGACCCTAAACCAGAGGACCAGATCTATTATCCCTCATTTGTGGACTCTGTACATCAATGATACAAAGTGTTATTAAGGAACTGGTTATGCACAGCTTGACATGTGATTCTAGGATTGCTTTAAGTCACACTCTGAGCAAGTTCCTGAAGCAACAGAAGGGGTAAAGAATGACCAGGACTTTAACAAGTGTCCTTTATAGTTGCAAAAAGGACTCCACCCCGAATCGGTGAAGGCAAAGAGAACAGGAAGGTGCAATGGACAAGAGTGTCACTGACCTGCAGGGCAACTGGCATATGCAGGACTCCACCGTAACGAACATGATCTTTAATCATTGGGGAGGGTAGCTTTTGGTGGATTTTATAATAACTGGAGAATGATTTTTTGCTTACAGAGACCTGCTAGAAAATATAGATGAAAATATTAAGACAAGATACATCTAGAGAAGCTTTTCTTCCAAAGCATGTTCTATGGGTCATCTCATTGGCTCTTGTATGGAAATATCAGTCTGCATTCAAAGAAGTTTGAAAATCCTGTATTCTAGGCATCTCACTTGCAGATTTACAGGGTATATTGATTTAGCAAAGATTCTGATCAATTCTGTTGTAGAGATACCTCATATTGCTTCACACAGAGGTTTCCAAACACATTTGACGATGGAATCTTTGTGTTTGTTTAATAGAGATTTTTATTCGCCTGTCAATGTTTCATAGAACAGGTTTTGAAAAATGCTGTTCTGGAAGTGTGTTTCCATAATTCCCTCTAATCATCTATGGAGCAACAATGCTCACAGTGGCAGGAACTGAACTAAATCTGCCTTAACTGCCTTCTCTGTAGTTCAGACATGATTCCAGAATCGCTGACAACCTCAAATCTTCTCTCCTTTCAACTACTACCCTTGGTGCCTACCTGGCTTTGTGCCTGGACCCCACTACTTTTGCTCAGTCCTTTTGGGATGAAGAATTTAACTTCAGACTATGTTTTGAGATGTACTTTGGCTAATGAGAATTCTGCTGTCGGTCTACTTGTTGACCCTTTATAGGTCACCTGTTTTATTCTCTCTGGTAGCTTTCAAAATTATCTCTCCATGTTTGATGTTCTGAAAATTTCATTATTATATGTCTGGCTATAGATCTTATTCATGCTACTCTGCTCTCAATGTACTATTTCAATCTGAGGAACTTCTGTGCGTGTTTCCCAGTTCTACAAATTCTCAGCTATTATCTCTTTGACAGTTTCTTCTCCACTATTTCCTTTATTCTCTATTTCTGGAAATTTTCTTAGAACTATACTGGAGACTTTCCATCTAATCACCATTTCTATAATTTTTTTCTGTTGTTGTCTCTCTGTACTTCATTTTAGTTCAATTTTAAGTACTGTCTAATTTTTCTGTGGCTAGTTCCAGTCTGGAATTATTCTATCCATTGAGCTCTCCAGTGCAATGGCTGTATTTTTCATTTCAAGGATTGCTAACTGGTCATTTTTCATATTCATTTGATCTTAATTTGTTGGTATCTGCCTATATTTTATAATTTATTTTTATGGATATTTTCATTTCTTTACCTGCTTAAAGGTTGGTAACATACTTTTAAGTTATTTTAAGAGGCTATATTATTTTCACTGTGAAATAATAGTCATTTATTAAACCGGAGTGGTAATCAGAGACTACAAAAGCAACTCAGAAAGTTACGTGGATGTAAAAACCTCAACCATTTCAAAGCTCAGTTTTTTCTTTTTCTTTTTTATTTTAAATTTGCTGAAATTTTGGTTTTATTTATTTATTTTACACTTGAAACATAATCGATTATACATATTTATGGGGTACAGTGTTGACTACCAGTATGTGTGTACAATATGTGATCAACTCAGTATTACTAGCATGTTTGTCATTACAAATCATAATCATTCATTTTATCCACAATCCAACTTCTCCCTAACCACCCCTTCCCCCTTTCCCATCTCTAGGGACCATAGATCTATTCTCTCCTTCTGCAAGTTCAATGTATTATTGTGGTTGTTCATTTCTTTCTTTCTTAGCTCCCACTTCTGAGTGGGGATGTGTGCTATTTCTCTCTCTGTGCCTGGCTTATATCACTTAACATAATTTTCTCTAGGTTCATCTGTGTTGCTGCAAATGGCAGAATTTCATTCTTTTTTATGCCTGAGTAGTATTCCATTGTGTATATATGTCACATTATCTTTATCCAATTGTCTATTGATGGATATTTAGATTGGTTCTATATTTTGGCTATTGTAAACCATGTCATGAAAATCATCATGTCAAAGGGATACCTGCACTCAGTGCTGTGATGAACATGGGAGTGCAGGTGTCCCTTTGACATGATGATTTTCATTCTTTGGGTATATTCCCAGTAGTGTGACTGCTGGATCATATAGCAGTTCTATCTGTAGTTGACTGAGAAACTTCCACACTGTTTCTATAATGGCTGCACCAATTTACAGTCCCATCAACAGTGCAGGAGGGTCCCCCTTTCTGTACATCCTCACCAGCATTTGTTATTCTCTGACTTCTCAATAATGGCCAGTCTAACCGTGGTGAAATGACATCTCAATGTGGTTCTGATTTGCATTTCTCTGATGATTAATGATGTTGAACATTTTTTCATGTGCCTGTTGGCCATTTGTATGTCTTCCTTTGGGAAATGTCTATTCAGCTCCTTTGCCCATTTTTAAATTGGATTTTTTTTGTTGAGTGAATGTAACTGTTTTGTTGATTTTGTTGCTTCTCTTTCTTAATGTTAACTTTTCTGTATGTGTTAGAAAGATTTACTTTCAAGTTTCTTATGGGTGGAAATTACTTAGTTACCACTGTGCCTACTGGTATGTCCCATGGTGACACTGGGGACACTGCAGAGTTAGTCACAGAATCAGCAGGTGGTTTGGCCCAGGTCCTGCTTGTTTAGCTGCTTCTGCTTTCTCCAGCAGCTTTCAAAAGCCATAGCCCCAGGCAGCAGTCACCAAATCCTCCATCTCTTTTCAGAGGTAGAAAAGTCCCAGCCCAGCCCCAGGCTTCCTGCTATGAATTTGGATCCAGTTCCCCAACCTGTACATAGTGTTTTTTGTCCTCATTACCCTGTGGGAATGCAACCTCCCAGGATCCAGCAGACTCGTGGCTTTAGCCTTCATGCAGCTTGTTTCTGTTTTTTTCTGGTTAACAGAGAGTTTTGCTTAAAGTATAGCTATACTTTGGGTTTTGGTTTTAATATTTTATTTATCATTTCTGTATATTTCGATTGGAATGAAGAGATTTTTAAAGCATAAATCCACAGCACCATCATAATCAGAAATCTTTGAGAAATTCTTTAAACTCAGTTTAAGTAAAGGCAAGCCTATTGCCAGAAATAGTGTTATTTGATAATCCATGTGCTATAAATAATTGGCATAAAGCTGTGGTTGTTATTATCAGGTTTACAATGGATCATAGAAGGTATCTATAATAATAAAATATTTGGTTGGAACCATCTAGGAAAAAATCAAAGTTGTTGGTCAACATTCTTTTATTCAGGATCTTCATGTGGCATATACTACACACATTTATACTAGTTTTATACGGGAATCCATTCTATGTCACCAGACTTAATTCTTAACCCATGCTTTAAAGCAAAAAGTTTCTGAACTCAGCTAACATAAAAACAACTTCTATAATAACAGTGTAGTTTCCCCCCAAACAGTCAATTATGAGTGGAAAAATCAGGTTGAAAAATTGAAATGTGCTTGAATTCCTTGAATAGTTTCTACTGGTCATTTAATTACTATGAAGTGCTGTGAAAAGGTGATCTTCTACCATATGAACTGAAGCTAAGAGCTGGTGACGTAAAGAAAGAGCTTTTGAAATTAGTCTTCTAAGCTTGGAGGTGGATGGCAGTAGAGTTCAAAGCTGTATCTACGGTTACATAATTAAAGGTGTGTGGTTATCCTTAGAGAGGTATCCCCGAAGAATACTCAAAAGGTTTGTAATTCATTAATTGTACAAGCCTGACAAAAGTTATGGGAGTTTTTGGCTGTCTTGACAACTGCTGGAGCTTTGTCATTTTGTGTGTAATGTACACGTCATTGTTCTTGCATAGTGAGCAGTGGGTTTCTAATTGCCATCTGGCATTTTTTGGCTAAAAACAGACGCAAGACCATAAGGTGAAATAACGGTTATAAGAAATAATAGTTTATAGTTATCATAATGCACTAGCCAGAACCAGAAGCCAATAACTGCCTGATATCCTAAAATTGTGTCTTAATGTTGTTTTTATTGTGCTTTTTGTTTTGTTTTGTTTTTTGATATCAGTAGACAATAAAGTGGTTCAACAATGATTAAATTTTAAGGATGAAAAGATGGTAGAATTTTAGTGAGCCTTTGTTTTTGGAATTGGCACACCTCTATGAATAAGGTTAATGCATGAATAGAGTAGACTAAAAAATGTGTTTGGAAATTTTTGATTTAAGTTTTGATCTCATAGCCAAGTACTGATTATTGGCATCAGATATACAATGATGAAAAACACACACATGAAAACCCTCATGTGTGGCATCCAGTCAAACACCCTGAAGCCCTTTTGGAAGGTGACTCTCAACAACATGATCAAGACATTTAAAAAATATGGTATCATAATCGTAGTCTTGAGGAAGCAGAGACTCGTTTTCATTTTCCAGGGTCAATTGAAATTCTGTACAGAAAGGACTTAGATTATTGCTTTTTTAAGAGAGATAATGAGACCATAAAATCATATATTGAAACTCAATTTTTAAAACACTTGGCCATTTGACATTTATTTTTCCCTTGATATAAGGGCAGTATATTAATTGATGGTTGATGGTCTGGGAGATGAAGCTTCCCAGGTGTCTAACTCACTGCAGTTATATTTCCATAGTTGTGTTTCCTTTTCATGTGGCCTTGGTGTTGACAGCAGTGGCACAGCCCCCCAGATGTGTGCAAATGCTTAGATAGCATTTTTTTTTTTTTTTTGGTTAATAAAAAGCATTTTTTCTACCATGTTTTCCTTATAGAAAAAGGTGAATTTATAATTTTGAAGTGGTTGGAGCTAGATGAAATAACAGTTGCAACCTTTGGTTCCCAAAAGAATAACTTGAAAAATCAGTTTTACAAAACTTGCTGTATGTATTCATACACTTCTGATATAAATATTATGAAGATAACTTATATAAGTATAAACAAAGTCCTTTTTCAATATCCCTCTAAATGACTACAGGACATACCCGATTGTTGTAATCTTCTCTTTTCCTTTGGGTCATCAAATTCTTTGGTACCTAGTTCACAGTCTTCTTGTGTGATCCCCAAGTCGCATCAAGATCCAAGGAGGTTTTAGAAACCATGTAGTGAACATATCTCCTCCCCGACTTCACCATTCCCTGATCTCTTTAGTTCTACATGTACTTTGTCCATTGTGGCAGCCACTAGTCACACATGGTTATGGAGCATTAGAAACGTAGTAAGTCTAATTGAGATGTGCTAAGTATGAAGAGCATACCTGGCTGCGAGGACTTAGTATGAATAATGAATGTAAAATGCCTAGTTCTTGTTGTATATTATCATACATTGATTATATGTTGAAATTATAATATTTTTAATATATTGGGTTAAATCAAATATATTATTAAATTTCACCTGTTTCTTCTTATTTTTTTAATGTGGCTACCAGAAAATTTAAAATTAGGTATGTGGCTCACACTGTATTTCTAACGGGTGCTGCTGTTCTAGAGAGTTTCACCCCAAATGTTCTGTCTGGACCTTGTCATGCAGTTTACAGTAATGATTTCTCCAGAGAAATCTTGAACTCCTGTCATCCATGTAGTGGCCAAGAACTACTATAAGATTAAGAATATATTTGTATATGTGTGTGTGTATAAATCACATAACTATGCAAATGGAAACTCCTACAACTCAGAGCACTGACTAGATCCTTATTCCTGACTGACAATCAAGTAACTTATGTTTGATCAGCCATCTTCTCCATTTCTCTCAAAAACTATTAGCTCCCTTTAGTCTCCTAGAAAATCCCTACTCTCTCTGCCACAACTTTCATGTTTTATTGCAAAAATTGAGTTCCTAAATTATAAATTCTCTCAACTCCCCTATATCTCACCAGCAAAATTGTCTGTGTTCTTATTCACGTCTTTCTCCCTATATCTAGTCTCAGAATGGAAATTTTCCTTTCTGTTCAAGCTTTTTATTTACACCCAAACCCATGATCCCATCTGCCTTCAATTTTCTCTGCAACCTTACTGATTAATTATCACACCTGTGCCTTCAGTGTTTTCTACAAGCTCTTCCCCACATCTTATAGCAATGGTCAAGTCATGTTTAATCTCACACACAGTAATGAATAGAACACACATCCATAACCTTCTAGCTATTGACTGCTCTTCTTCTTTATCATCTCGAAAGGTGATCAATACTTTCTTTCTCTTAATTATCATTTTTTATTTACTCCTCAGTCCATTTTATTTACTCCTCAGTCCTCTGTAATCATCCACAAAAACTATTCTCACTAAAGTCATCAATGATCTCCTAATTGACAAGTCAGTGGTCAATTTTCAGATCTACTCTTGCTCATGTGATTTTCTCTTACAGTGTGATACTCTGAGTTGCTGTAGAGAGTCACCAAGCAGAATAAGGTCCTCACCAGATGTGTTCCCTGGACTTTGGACTTCCCAACCTCCCAAACTATACTGCCAACCTAAAATTCTATAGCCAGGTGAAAGGTACTTCAAAGTGATTGTAAACTAAATATGATACCAGAAGCACAATCAACAATAAAAAACACCATAGATAAACTGGACTTTATCAAAATTTAAAACTTTTGTGGATCACAGGACACTATCAAGAAAGTAAAATGACAATCCACAGAATGGGAAAAAAATTTGCAAATCATAAATTCAATAAGGGTCTAGTATTGTTACTGAACAATGGGCTCACTGCTTGATGTGCACAGAAAGCCAAAGACTGGGACACTGGCTTTTATGAAAGAAAAATAAAAAGTTGTATTATTGCATGACTAGCCAAGCAAGAAGATAGGAACTAGCTCAAATCTGTTTCCCTGATCCAGGGTTGAATTAAACTTTTATGGGTTGGAGGAACAGGTTGGTATATAGAAGCATGGGTGGGGTAGGTTTTGATCGGTGGGCTTCAGCACCAGAACTGTCTAGACAATGGACCCCTCGCTTCTGAAAGAGCTCAGACTTTTCAAGTTCTGGTCATGTCCTGGCTTCCTTGGTTCTGTGGGAAGAAACGTTGGTTCTGGGTATTATCTGGAGGCCAAAGCTTCTTCTATTGTGCATGCCCAGGGCACATGACTTGCAAAATTCTGACTCCGCTTCATCCATAAGAAAGCTTAATTCATGGTTAAACAATAAACCCAGTTTGAATTGGTCACATGGTTGCAGTATCTAGAATATATAAAGAACACTTAGAACTGAGTAATAAAAAGACAATCCAATTTTAAATTAGGCAAGGGATTTGAATAAATATTTTCCTAAACAAGATATATGAAGGGCAATAAGCATGTGAAAACATGCTCAGCATCATCAGTCATTATGGAAATGTAAATCAAAACCACCATAATCGCATGTTGTAACATATACCAAACAACAACAACAACAAAACAAACAAAAAAACAAGGACTGGCTAGTTAGCTCACTTGGTTAGAGGTGGTGCTAATAACACAAGATCAAGGATTTGGATTTCCTTACCAGCCAGCTGCCAAAAGTGGAAAAACAAAAAACAAACAACAAAAAACCCCACAAAAAGATGCCACTTTGCACTCACAGGATGGCAATAATATTACTACTACCAGTAATAGAACAAAAAACAAGCAATGATGTGTTAGTAAGGATGAAAAAAAAATCAGAATCCTCATATATTACAAGCGGGAATGTAAAATGGTACAGCCACAATGGCAAACATTTTGGCAATTCCTCAAATACTAAACACAGAGTTACCATATAACCCAGGAATTCCAATCCTAGGTACATACTCAAGACAATTGAAAACTTATACGAAACATTTGCAAGAGGCAAATCTGTAGAGACTGAAAATAGATTAGTGGTTGCCAGGAGATGGGGATGAGGGGAGAATTAGAAAGCATGAGGTTTCTTTCTGGGGTGATGCACATATTCTGGAATCAGATAGTGGGTGGCACAACATTGTGAATATAATAAAAACCATTGCATTTTACACTTAAAATGGTTAAATTAGTGAATTTTATTTTATGTAAATTTTATCTTAAAAAAATTTAAAAAGTACAATTCGGTCTATTTTTTAAAAAGGTGAAATAAAGACATTTTCAGACAAAAACATTTTTTTCAGATCTATGCTCCTTTCTACCACAACTAACTGACAAAGTTGATCACTCACTCCAATGTCAACACATTTATTTGGTGGTACCTATCTCCTACTGCCCTCAATGTTGGGGCTCCCCAGATATTTCTCGTCAGCCTTTATGTTTCCTTTTTCCAGGTACACTCATTTGTTGATCTCGTGACCTCAAAAGTGGCCCAAGGACTAAGCAAATGTTTCCTAGCCCTGAATACGCAATTAAATTACTTGGGAGAGTTAAAGAAATTTTAATGCCCAGATCCCATCACAACAATTAAGGTTGAATTGCTATATTTTTAAAAGTTTTCCAGATGAATCTGTTAAGGAACTGAGTTTAGAACCATTGCTTTATGTTATCATCTTTATGCTGATGTCAAACAATAGCACAGAGACATTTAATTATTAAAGAAACTATTTACTTACATGTAAGAGGTTTGGTAGACCGAGTCAGGAAACAGATGAATACAGGATCTGTAAGCTTAAAATGTATATTTGAGACACTTAAAATTTTTAATGTATTATTTTCATAAGATATAAGAAGGAAGATTATTTTCATAAGACCTAGGAATTTTTCCAAAAATGAACCACTCACAAGTTCTCTCTCTACACACACACACACACACACACCATGTAATATATATATGAGGGTACTTCAAAAACTTCATAGAAAGATTCGTATTATCTTTCAACTCTATTTTTCCATGAACTTTTTGAAGTATGTTCACATATATACATATATATGTATATATATGAACATATTATTTCTCTTACCCTAGTCTCTTTTTTCCTTGACAAAACCCCCTCCCCCAGGATAGTATCCCAGATTTTCTGGCTTTGCAAACTTTTCCCATCCCTCAGCTAATCAAAGCACATATAGAGTATTCTCCTTAGATGCTAGGGGAGGGGGAGGATCGGGGTACTCACTTGTTATTGTAATATACACTTACATCTGTCTTTCCCACAAAAGATGCTGCAACAAAACTCTGGGTTGCTCGAAATAAGGGATCAATTATAATTTGGTTTTTTTTCCCCATCTTGTATAGAGGAAATTTAAATTATTATTGAAGAATTAAATAAATAAGTCACATTGCACTTTTTTTTTACCCAGCTAGTTATATTCATTGTGTTCATTTATTAATTTAATGATTCATTATTTCTTTTTTTTTCTCACCAAACGTTTATTGAATGTCCTTTGCATGCTAACAGCAAGAGATAAAGAAATAAAAAAACATAGGTCCTCTTTCAATGAATATACAATCTCACACAGTATTTGTAAAGCATTTGGAATAGTGTCAGGCACATAGTAAGAACAATAAAAGTATAAGGATTCTTTAAATTAAAATAAAACAGTGCAGACAATGTAATCTTTACTAAAACTCAAAAGGAGAAAAAACTTCAGGATGAGATACATAATTAAGTCAATTTGGACCTTATTGGAATGTGTGGTGCTTGTGAACTTTCTAGGTTGGAGATGGCTATTTCTAGGCAGTTTTAAAAAAAATGGTTCTGGAGCTCAGAACTCAGGATAGAGGACCGGATTTAAAGATGAAAATACAGGAATCTTCAGGGTTTATATCATAGTTAGATCTTTGATAAAATCTTCAAAAAATGAACAGGAGAAGAGGGTCATGGGAAAAGCCCTGGAGGTATTAACAGGTCAGTGCAAAGAGAGATCTTCCAAAGGAAACAGCCACAACAAAAGGCTGGCCAGGAAGACGGGAGAAGAGCTTTTCAGTACTGGCTCCCTCTCATGGTTTGAAAGCTTAGTCAAATGTCCCCTCTTTAGTGAGGTCTTACCTAATCACAGCATCAAAAATAATATACGCACTTCTCAAATCATTCTCATTCCACCTCCTGGCTTTATCTCCTTCATAGGAAGGAAGGGAGGAGAGATGAGAAAGGGAGGAAGGGAAGAAAGAAAAGGAAACCAAATGGAGCAGCCACTACTTGACAGAAGCCATGTGGGTTCACGGCCCTAGTGCGGCCAAATCTTTCAATTTGCTGAAAGAAGCCAGAAATTCAGACTTTTACCATATTTCATTGTTTCAAAAATATATTTTCTTCACCTTTTAGCAACTCTGAAATCAGGATGTGTCTTATAAATGACATCTCAGATTAAAGAAAATTGGGAATGTAAAACTTGAGCTTTTTTCTTTTTTCCTACTGAATTGGCTACCACTGCTACAATTTTAAATAGTTGCAGTTGTAACAGGCATCACTGAATTATACCTGACTTGAATGGGAAAGCTTCTGATTTTCACCATTAAGTATAATGTTTGCTTTGGTTTTTGATGTCTTCTTCTGTTCTAGCTTGCTGAGGACAAGCAAGCTTGTTTTTTTTTTTTTTTAAAAAATGGGTATTAACGTTCATCATCTAATTTTCCATCATATATTGGAATGTTTATATGGATCTTATTCTTTGATCTCTTCATATAATTCACTATATAATGGATTTTTAAATGTGATCTAAGACTGAATTCTTGGAATCAGTCATTTCTTCTATTATTTAAATATTCTGCTATGTAAATATTCTGCATATATGTTCTTATGTGAGATTGGCCTATGTTTTTTCCTTTGTATATTATTGATGGAGTTTGGATGTGTTGTCCCCTCCAAAACTCATGTGGAAATTTGATCTCCAATGTGGCAGTGTTGGAAACTGATTGAGTCATGGGGGCAGATCCCTCATGAATGGATTAGTGCTCTCCCTGGGGGAGGGGGGATTAATGAGTGAGTTCTTGCTCTATTAGTTCCCGTGAGAGCTTGTTGCTTAAAAAGACCCTGGCACCTCCTCTCTCTCTCTTGCTATGTGATCTGTTTGTACCCTCTGGCACCCTGCCACTTTCCGCCATGAGTAGAAGCAGCCTGAGGCCCGTGCCAGATGCAGCTGTCCTAGAATCATAAGCCAAATAAACCTCTCTTCTTTATAAATTACCCAGTCTCAGATAATTCTATTATAGCAACACAAAACGGACTAATACAATTATTTTTATGGTTTTTAATATCAGTATTATGCTAACCTCATGACATTAATTTAAAAGCTTTTAACCCTAAAAAACAAATCAGAAAACATTGTTTGGGTCAAGCAAAACACTCCGTTGTCTTGATTAACATGTTATCAACTGAGACCTTTACCTGAAACTTTTCTCACAACACCTTCCTTGCATCCCTCCATCCTCCACTGTTTTTCTATTTTATTCCACCTAACAATGAAAATGTGAAATATGAACATTGGTCAGAGGAGGCCAGTATTTATTACAGTAGCTTAATTGGGGGCAGTATTAAGTAGAAAACAAAACAGCATCTCATTATTCTTAACTTTTGACCAACATACGGTGTGTACCAAATGCTTATTGCATGTATACAGATGCTTGGTCTTTGACTTTAGTTCATACCATGAACAAGAAAATAAAAGAAGAGAAAAAGAAATTAAAAGAAACCAAGAAGGAAGGGGAAATGTCACTGCAGTGCCTTTCTCTGGCATCCGTATCTCTGGCTGGTGAATACAGTCCTAGTTTATTTTCAGTCTATTTTCCTTTGAGGATTATATAAACTCTTTATTTCTTTTACCAGATGTTAAGAAATTACATAAATAAAACTATATATAAATGAATCTCTCTATCCTAAGAAAGTGAGTAATTGGGAGAAAGAGTTAAAATATGTATTTTAGGTATTCCAAGATTTAAGGGGAAGAATGCAAGCCCAAGAAATGCAATTTTCGACAAGAGGGGAAAATTCCTCTTTCCTTCCTTGGCTCTTTCCTTTTCATGTAGAGGTCTATTTTTGGTAGGAAATACTAGTTGAGTTCTAGCTGATACACGGTGCTTAGAAAAGAAATGCAAAATGCCTGTTATTACCTTCTTAAATATAGTCAACAGCTTCATATTTCCACTTAATATGAAAGAATACACGGTTCTAGCTGCCATTTTGATCTCATGATGTGTTTTATTGCTATAAATGGTAGTGTTTGATTCATGTGTTGACATAAGTCAATTTATAAACTCTAGGTTACATTTAATGAGTATTCACATTTTGCAAACAGCACACAAAGAACAGTTCAAACATTACTGCTTTTTATTTCATCACAGTAATGCTCTATGATGTTAAATCACCTCTAAGGCTTTAATTTGTCAGAGAACCATTTAGAAACCCATTTTTATGTAGAAGTTGGATGAATAAATCTGAGAATTATTTATTGACTAGGAACTTCTACTTTCTAAACTTAAAAAAATGCAAAAGAGTATAAAAAGTAAGGATTAAAATGCACTGTTTAGTATATACATTTTAAATACAAATACTTTTTTTAGGAACCAGAATTTTAAGAAATGACATTTCATGTTCTAAGAAAAAATACAACTTTAAAATGATTATGTTGTAAGCAATATTTTTAACATAAATATGAAGGATGACAGGATTAAGTATTTTAGTTCATGCATTTATGTATACTCCTTAAACATGGTGTCTGTGACCATGAAGGGAAAGCTTTAGGAATAATGGGAACTATATTATGTAACAAAAAGAATGGTAGACAAGATTAGGACTTTAGATAATTGATTTGAAATATTGAGTCTGTCTTTTGATGACTGAGCCACTGCAGGAAGTGCCCTGGGCTCTCCCGAGCCAGGGTGGTGGGAGGCCTTGGGCCTCGGTTATGGACCCCCAACATGAACAACCAGCCCAGGAATGACCACCAAGCTGCAGCAAGAAGGGCCCTGGGTTCCCAAGCTGGGGAGGTGAGAGGTGAGGGCTTTTGCCACATCCCCTTGACATCTGCACCCAGCCTGGCAATGACCAAGCCACTGCTGGAAGCCCCCCATTCTTCCCTGTGGGAATGTGGGGGTACCACAGGCCTCAGTCCCATCCCTCCTCCTTCCTCCTCCTTCCATCCCATTTCTTTCCCCTTTCCCTTCTCCTCCTCCCTCCCAACTGCTCTGCAACATCATAGAATGTAAAAAAATAATATTAATTTAAAAAAAAAAGAAATATAGAGTCTGTCTTTAATATAGCATGAAGTTCAAATTATAGAATTTGGGATGTGACATATCTGAATTCAAAGCCTACTTTTGCTATTCACTTGATCTATGACCTTTAACAAGATTCTTCACCTACCTCAGATTCATCTTTCTCAGCTAGAAAAAGATGATCATACTATTTAATTCACAGGGTTATTGTGAGGATTAAATGGAATAACAGCTATGATCTGTTGGTACCTGGTTAGCACACAGTAATTAATTAATTGTGGCTCAGTAATTCATTCAACAAGTAAGTACATAGTACTTTTATTTCTGCAAGATGAATAGAACAGGAGCTTTTATTTTGAGAGGATTAGGTTTTGGAAGGGGAGAAGATGTAAATAAATAATTACAGTAAAATGTACAGAAGTATGGACAAGGTACAGAGGCCATAGAGGACCCCACTTGGCTTTGAGGCATTAAGGCTTCTTTAGGAAGTACCATTTGTACTAGAGTCTTAAGGGCAACTAAGCCTATCTGGTACTTAAAAAAAGCAATTAAGATACTCATAGTAATCAAAAGTTATTAGTGGGAGAAATTTCCAATAAGACAATATGTGAGAAGTTTTAAACTCATGGGTCTCACATAGAAGGTGAGTGGTTCAAAAAGATAAGAGGCTCCCGAGGTCAATCATTCTTAGACCTTGTTATTAAGTGGCATATTTCCTATACAAAGTGGTAGTGCAGGAATCATTGTTTCATTTATCAAGTCAGCAGACATTTACTGACTGTCTATTATGTACCAGGCTAGAATCTCAGAATACGATGATGAGCAAAATGCACAGTCTCTGTACTGGGGAAGCTTAAAATATAGTATGGGAGATCAATATTAATTTGTCTTAAGCCATGTTAATATCTTCAAATATCTTTATGCTAGGAGGATCTGACCTACTTAGGTTGACAAATCAACCTGAGTTGAAACTCTATAGAAGAGACTGTGGAACTAGTATCTAAAGGGTAAGTAGTGCTTAACTAAGCATGGAGGGAAGGGAAGAAACTTACACACGGGGAGACTGAGGTGCAAAGGCCCTATTGAAGAGAGTGTTGGTGCCCTAAAAGCTGGCTGGAGTGGAAATTATAACCAAATGTGTGAGGAAATAAAGTTTAATCAAATGAGAGCAGTCAAGGGCTATTTATTCTGAGCCTGCTATAGCAAGGGAGTCAGCCACCATCGATTGTATCTTGTCAGAGACTCAAAGGCAGGAAGAAGAGTGGGAAGCCTTCAAGAGGAAAAAAAGGGAAGGCTTCAGGTATGCCCTGACCAGAAGGTATTGGCCTGGGGTAGCTGTAGGTGGACTAATTAGATGGAGGGAATTCAGTGTGGTTGGTTAGAGCTTTCTCTCACTGGTCCTAAGTTGGAAGTGTGAACAAAAATTAGGGAAACTATCAGTTATTAAACAAGCCCTGGCCATTTGGGGGCCATTGTTACATGGTTATTATTCAGCTTCCTGGACTGGTCATTACAGATCACAGCAGGATTTTCTACAAGTTTGGCTGATTTGGTTGGTTTCCTAGGCTGGTTGCTGCAGCTTGTGGGTCAGAGCTCTGTTTTTATATATGGTTTGGCCATTGTCCATTTGCACATTCAGTCTCTTTCACCCGTGCCTTTTTAAAACTATAAACAAAATCAATACAGATATCAATTAAAGCGATCTATGAATCAGCAGAAGGAAATGAGCATGATACCGTTGAATAGGCAATGTTAATAATATTAAACAATTCAAAAATTCAAAACATCAGGAAACAAGGAAATCATTTAAATCAAACTAGTTCTATGTTGACAATGTGCAGCAAAAACTTAAGGACATATGGTACTTTGTGCCCAGGGAGAGTAAAAATATTTAGAACAAAAATATTTATTTTTTTTCCTCTACTTACTCTGTTTTTCACAAATTAGTTTATTAATAAAAAGTTGAGGGAAAATCTTTTTTTTAAATAGCGTATTTAAGGACCTAAGAACCACTTATAACTGCTGCATGCTGTCTCAAATTTAATTGAGTAATTTTTTTTCAACACAGGATTCTTTTTCCTGCATAGTGACAATTTGTGAAATACTTAATGCATATTTTAAACTATACAACTTTGTTCCACATTTATCCTCCAAACCCACCAGCACACAGATTTTCAAATTGTTTCTGAGTGCTGTTTTAACACTTCTGGAATGAATAAAATTTAATAGAGGGTAACTTTAGACATAATTCTTTTGGGTGAATTTGTACTTTGAAGTATCTCTTTCTTTGGGGCTAGACTTTTAAAGACATCTCTTGTTTAGTCTTTCTCCTGCCTGTCCTCCTGATCATTTTTCCATATGTTTTCCAGGTTGGGACTGGGCTCTTGAATCTCTTAGCTGTGGAGTTATGTCCATGAGGAACTACCTGTCCCATATGTGGCTTCTTTTAGTAAACTTCTTTCTAAGAGAAATTCATCCAGTTTCTATAAACTGGATGATTTGCATTTTTTGCTTTTAAAGAATTGGATGATTATGCTTGAATGATTATGTTCCTATAAAGGGCATTACTTGGATTTTAGCCAGCTGAAATCTAAATTCCATCTTAAAAATTGAAATGATTAGCAGCATGGAAAGATCATCATGATGATAAAGTCTTCAAATTTCAAACTCTTTCAAACATATCAGTAAAGGTAAAAATAGATTTTCTAGCATCATTATGAGTTTTATCTTGTTGGGTGATTATTGGAGAAATAGTTTCTTGAACCTGTGCTATTTGAGGTACACCATTTATAACCATGTTCTTGCTGCTTCTGTGTAGGATATGTCATTACTGCCATGAGAAGTATGAATTCCAGACCAATTCTAGGTTGTCACCAACATCATTAAGTTTGAGTTCCCCAACAAACAAATGCTCAGTTCCAGGGTGATAAGTCAGCTCATAAACTATTTTTATGAATGATTCTCTATTTTCTCCCACTGGAAAGATTTGATCCTTAAAGAAAAATGTTTCTGTAGAAGCTTACAAAATTTAGTTAATGGCCACAATTAGGGATCAAATCTAAGTTCCACCAAGTAAATTTTAGAAGAACATTTTCAGGACAGAATTGGCCCTTTATGAACCAAATTTACTCCTTCCTCTCCCTGCCCTTCATCCTCACAACTGTTATATCTATAAACCCACGTGTATCTGCACACACTTTTTCTTCTCTTAAATCAAAGGAAATGTCCCTGTTCTATTCCGAGACCAGCGCTTCCCCACGTGAGTGAGATGCCACCATCTCTGTTTTCTCAGGGACCTCCCTCTGTTGCTGATCTCCTATAACTCTTCCTTCTTCAACCTTTCCCTCTCTAGAGAATGCCTCCCATGGGCATTTAAACATGAATCAGTGTTGTCCATATTTATTTTTTTAAAGAAACAATCCTGGTCCTACATGATCTACTTGTTCACCCTACTCCACTTCACAGCCAAATTTTTAAGTCATTTTTTATTCACTAAAAAAAACCCAAAAAAAAACCCAAAAACCAAAAACCCAAAACCAACCAAACAGAAAAACTTATTGAGGGCTGGTCAGTTAGCTCAGCTGGTTAGAGCACAGTATTGATAATAGCAGCGTTGAGGGGGTCGAGGGTTCAGATCCCCGCACTGGCCGCTGCCAAAGGAAAAAAACGTATCGAGTCTCTGCTGTGTACCATGTGCTAGTCAAGGCACTCAGTGAACAAAACTAACAGAAATCCCTGCCCTAGAAAGAAAAAAACAAAAGAAAAAGAAGGAAGGAAGGAAGGAAGGAAGGAAAAGAGAGAGAGGGTGGGAGAGAGAAAAGATGAAAGAAAGAGAAAAATGAAGATGAAGCAAGATGAATTGAGGACAATGGTTGACAGAGGATTTAAACTGCAATTTCGATAGGGTGGTCAAGCAAGGCCTCACTGAGAAGGAAACATCTTAAATACTCAGTCCTTTCTATTTTCTTCTGAATTTTCTGTTGCCTTATGTTTTCCTGAGTTGCAAGGACTGAGGGTGAAATTATACATATTGCTCACTTTGTGACACAGTATCATTAGTGGTCCTTGCTTCCAAAGCTCTTGGTTTATTTTGTTTTGGTTTTTTCTGTTTGTCTCTGATTCTCAGCTCCCCTGGAAATAGACTCACTCTGGGGTGTGTGTGTGTGTGTGTGTGTGTGTGTGTGTAAGAGGGAGAGAGAGAAAAAGAGAGAGAGAGAGACAGAGAGAGACAGAGAGAGGCAGAAAGGGATGGAGGGAGGGAAAACATGAGCATACACATAATAGTTGCTTTGTGTACGAAGTGCCCTCAAAAATTCGTGGAAAGATTTGTATTATCTTTAATTCTATTTTTCCACAAACAATTTGAAGTACCTTCATACTTGTTTTAAATTTTCATCTGTGATTTTCTTCTATGTAGTCTTTTCTGTTTATAAAATTTGTTATAAAATATAGCACACAATATGTAAACATATGTGTATAGTTTAAATAATAATGATATAATGAACCTGCCACTTGGTTTAAGAAATAGAGAATTACCAGGAATTAGAAGTCCTTGTGTACCCTTCTTAAATTCATCCCTTCCCTTAGGGAACCACTATTGTGAGGTGTGTATTAGTGATTCCCATGCATTTCTTTACAGACCTGAGTGGACACAAAGTGTACAGATTCTTGTTTCACTTGCTTCTTTTGTTCAGTGGTTTAGTGTTTAAGGGAGTAGTTTCCTTGTCAATATTTTTACTGTTTTGATACACAAAATTCTTGTTTTCATTTAGTTTTAAATGTATTTTAACATCCCTTGAATCATTTATAATGATGTTTAAAAATTTTCCAAATGTATAGAAATCTTCCAATTTTGTTTGCTTTTTGATTTGTGGTCATTAATTTCTATACTGCACTAAGGTTAGAAATGAGGTCTGTGTGGTTGGTATTAATCTTTGAAAATTTGGTGAAGCTATCTTAACAGACAATTAATTTTCATAAAGTTCCATATGTGCTTGAAAGAATATGTGAGCTGTTATTGTTAGCTCCTGTCATCTTCTTTCAAAATATTTTTCCTATCCTGTTTTATTACCTATAAATTAAGCATTAGTACTGTCGTGTTATGATTCACCTACATATTTACCAATATCTCTAAGATGCTTTTTCCTTGCATTTCAATATTCTTTCTGGGATCTCTTTCTTTATGCTTGAAGTGCCTCTTTTAGATTAGGATTTAGTGAGAATCTTTAGCTTTCTTCGATGTTGTGAAGAAGTCAGTGATCAATATAATCCCCACTCTTTTAAGATCTTCCCTTTTTCTTTGTTTCAGCCTCACTATAATTTTTCTAGGTGTAAATTCATTTTTAGTTTTTTATTACATACGTTTCACTGGGCTCCCGGTGACTAAGGATTGATGACATTCAACAATTCTGGAAAATCTTCAACTGCTTTAAAAGACAAATATAAAAAAGAAGAAATAAAAGAGAGATGAAAAAAGAATAAGGAAGAAGACATATTTAAACATGTCCTTCTGGGTCTTTAATTTTATGTATGCTAGAACTTATTTTATTATTTTCAACTCCTAACTTCCTATAATTTTATATCTTTGTTTTATATCTTTGTTTCTACTTTGTCTTATGAACAGTTTCTTAAGACACATTTTCTATTTCTCTATCTCTGGACTTAAATACCAGTTTCGCCACTCATAAGTTATTTTATTAGTTTATTTTACTATTACATTTTCTTAAATTTCAAGAATATTTATTGTTCTTTTTCAAATTTTCTTGGCCTTTCTATTTTAGAGTCTTTGTTCTTACTCATATTTGCAAACTTTCCTTTAATTTCTTTCAGCATATTAAGTAAATCTGTGTTTCATATTCTCAATATTTCATATTTGAGAGTCAGGTACTCTTTGCTCTTGTGCATGGTCTTTCACTCTCAGTGACTTATTTCCTTGTGTATTATATGATTTTGGGGGTGTAAACTGTTCATTTTCATTGAATGTTTTAAACTTTAGAACTTGTGTTCTAAATAGAATTCACTTTTGCTTCTGCAAATTGGCTTTAAACCAAGCCAAAATAACTTAAGGTAAATTTTAATCCTGAGCTTTCACAGACCACACAGGTAGTATTAATTCAGGTCATAAACTCATTTGAAGGCTGCCTTCTGGCCATGAATTCTAAAGGAGAATTTTTATCATCCTCTTGACAGCACTTAAGTCTAAAATTGTGATTTTCCTCACCATACCTTCTGGCCAGTTGGTTTATTTCCGAACCTGAATGTATTATCCTTCGGGGACCCAGCTTTACGTGGAGCTCTCCAGTTAGAAACCTAACCCTGGAAGGGTCATTATCCTTCTCACTTGTCCTTTTTCCTTTCTAGCGATCAGCGAAGAAGCCTAAGATTTCTTGAGCTCAACTGAATCCCTTAGGGTAACAACGATCTTTGATATTTAATTATCTTACATGGTGTCTGCTTTTACTTTATTTTTGGCTTCTGAAGTGTTCTCTGCTTGCTAATTCAGCAGCGCATTTAAAGTAAAACATTTTTTAAGATTACTTTATCCAGCATTTTTTTCCCACTGGGAAATTTATTCACAGAATTTATTCTGTCATATGCTAAAACCTAAAAGTATTATTCTGGTTCTTTCTTGTTTGAGTTAGTCACAAAGTTTTTAGGTCAATCCATGTTGCTATATCTCTCCTAAATGTCCTCTGCCTGGAATGCTTTCCACAAAGGTGCTGGAACAGCTGGATATTCATATGGGAAAACAATGAATTCCACCCTTGTCTTTCACTATACATGAATATTCATCGAAGATAGGTTATAGGCAAAGATGTAAGAATCTAATAATATAAAGTTTCAAGAAGACAAGGTAGGATATTATCTTTTTTTTACCTTGGGGTAAATAAAGATTTCTTAGGACATGCAAAACACAAACCATAAAATTGAAAAGGAAGTAAGTCAGATTTGATCAAAATTAGAAACTTCTGCTTGTAAAAAGACACTACTAAATATTCATGACCTCTTACCCTATCCTTTTTCCTTCTCTATGAATGAACTGGGTTACTTGGGTGGTTGATGACAACCACAGGTCAACATTTCCTACCTACGTGGAGCTAATTTATCTAAAATTCTAAGAACAGGGAATTTGGGGCTTTCCTCCTTTCTAACATTCTCCTAAAACAGTGCATTCTCCTAAAACAGTTGACCTGAGTCAACACATCTGCTTTTACAGACTCATACTTGCCTTCAGGTGGGACGGAGAGTCAGCAGCACCACCTGCCCCTCACCATAGGCTTCATCATGTAACTGAGCCTTTATCAGAAATAAAGACAGTGTTCTGCTCTTCCACCTGCCTCATTAAATTTTTTTTATTTCTTATTTAGTAGATTATTAGAGGGGGGCTGAGGAATGCTTTTATTGGGCCTTCTTTTAAATATGCATATAATAGATCTTTATACAGCAATTGAAAAGCAATGAACTGGAGATACACACTAAAATAAACTTCAAAAACACAATTTTGACAAAAAAAGAAGGTTTCAAAATGTTATGATATGACACTACACATACAAAGTTTTAAAGTTTGAAAAATAATCCTGTAGATTATTTTTAGTATGTAATCTTGCAGTAAAAATTATGAAACAGTACATGGAAATCATAAAAATGAACTTGATGATAGTTGTTACTTCCGGGAAGAAGAAAATAGGGGTACCCAGGGAACTTCAGCTCTATCAGTAGAATTCATTTGTTTTTAAGTTCTGATATGTAAAGATTTGACAAAATATATTGGTGTATAAATGTGTTCATTATTATATATTCTTGTCAGTATGTTTGTAATATTTCAGAGTAAAAACTAAAGCAAACAAAAGCGAAACATAAATAACATCATCTAATTCTCTTGCTCAAAACTTTGCAATACCTTTCCATTCTACTTCAGATAAAATCTAAAACCTGTGCCATGCCCTGAAGTCTCTCCAAGATTTAGCCTCTGCCTACCTCTACAGTTGGTTTTAAGAGTTTTACCAACTACATTGAACTTTTTCAGTTCCTTGAACGCATCACACTCTCTCATGCATCAGAAGCTTGACTTATGCTGTTTCTGTCTCAATGTTTTTCCTCTACCCTACTGTTTCTTCACATATCATTTTGAACATAATTTCTTAGCAAAGCCTTTCCTGGTCTCTTTTTTTTCCAAATTAGTTTCGTGGGTTATACTCCCTTAAAACACTTCAAATATCATTTCAAATGTTTCTTTTTTTTTCTTTTTAAGAATTCTCATAGTTACATATGTGAGTATATATATACTATATACATATTACACATGTATTTATAGGAAGTCTGTGAACTAAGGAAAGACTGCTGTAGCATATGGCTGTGTAATCGAACACTGCAATGGCGTCATAGACTGCTGGAATGTAATAGTGGAAAGGTGAAAATCCTTGACAGCAATCCATTAAATCCGATTTAGATAATGGTGATCCCTGGTTAACCTAAATATTTCTTTTCTTAGGGACAGAGATAATATCAGAAGGTCAGGGGCTAACACTTATCCTAAGCATATACTCAAGAAGTAAGGGGCATTTCTTTTTCTCTACCTTCCCCTTCCTTTCTTCCTTCTTTCCTTCTGTATATAAATGTATTCATATTGAGACCTTGCTATGTAGTAGTAGCTGAAACTTTGCTAGCATGGGGAATCCTACCATACAGTCATTTAATCCCGGCCAGGTGGGGAGAAATCAGGGAAGGTCTTCTTGTGATGTGCATTACCACATCTGAACAAGGCTAGGAGTACCACTTGAATACTAGGATGAATAAATCATTGCTATGCAGAATTTTCAGTCATCTGTACTGGTAATCTTGCTAGGATTGTTTCTTTAGTGATTGACTAAAGCAGACTATTTGCCCAAACTGGAGAATGTGGCATTTCTTACACAAGCACATGTTTATTTGTAGAAATAGTCAACGATCTGGCACTTTTGCAAATGCAGTTGGACCACTGTATCTGAAGTTTCTGCATGGATTCAACCAACTGCAGCTCAAAAAATATTCGGGGGGAGGGAACCCCACCAAAATCACAATGCAAAAAAAAAAAAAAATACAGTATAACAACTATTTACATCCTATTTACATTGTATTATAAGTTTGTGTTATAAGTTATTCTAAGTAATCTCAAGAGGATTTAAAGTATTCAGGATAACGTGCATAGGTTATATGCAAATACTAGGCCATTTTACAACGGGATTTGAGCATCTGTGGGTTTTAGTAGGTGGACAGAGGGGCGGTGGAATCAATCCTCAGAAGATATCGAGGGACAACTGTACTCACCATAACTTTGCACCAGGCACTTGCTTGTTGGAGTTTTTGTAGAAAGTGTAACCCCTTTGTCTAGGGCAGCAACAAAGGCAGGAAGCATCTTTCACATCTCAATTCTGTAATCATTGGTTGAACACCTACTATGTTCCTGGCAGTATAAATTTGTTTAGAAAACAAACAACAACAAAAAAAACCCCAACGATAGTGTCAATAAAAACTTTGCTTATTTCAGATATCTAAATATTTTAAAGAATTGCTTTATTGGCACTTAAATTGTCTTAAAAATTTCCTCCAGTTTCTGTGGTGCTCATAAGCAGAGCCCACATCTAACTTCTAACATTAGAACACATGATATTAATAAAGCATCAAAGATTATAAGGATAAGCAGTTCTGATGGTATTTAGTCAATAAAAATATTAATGAAACAGTTTTGCTAGATTATAACACTATGGTTTTCCAAAAGTTTATTATTTTTAGTTAAGAAGAGTAAACTCTGGTATAGGGTAACTGTCAAGTTGAAATATACAATTTTATCCAAAGTTTAACATGGAATTTCTAAAATATTCTTACAGATAGAACTTTATGTCAGCTTAGTCCCTTTTCCCCTAAACTGATAATCATTCTTCCGTTGGTATTCAAGCAGTATATATTGTATGTGTTTATATTGAAAATAATCACGAATATTAAAAGCATTAATATGTACCACTGGCTTTCAAAGAATCCTTATAATTTATAATGCTCAACCAGGTAGAAGCAAATATTAGACATGCCAAATGGGATAGCAGTATAATAAATATATGTTAGAAGTTTAGAGGTGAGTGGGGTCTTAGAAATCATCAGAGTCAGCATTTGCTCCATCTAAATAATCACAAAAATCAGACTCTTCAGGCATTCAGCTCCAGGAAATTGCTTTTGTTTCACTGTTATCGTTAATGTTTAGTTTAGTTTAGTCTGATGTTTAATTTCCTAAGAAGTTCCTGGTAAATTCCCAGGTTACAATAACTGGTTTCTTTCATTTTACAGAAAAGAAAGCTGAGACTAAGAGAAGAGAGGGAAGGCAAATTCACACTTGCTGAGCACCTAAGATGAGCTAAGTGCTGTACTGGGGTCTTATACCCTTACTAACCATGTGAAGTAAATCCTTCTTGGCTTTACTTTCTTTTTTTCCTTTGAAAACTATGGTCATGAGTCCTATAATGATATTTCACTCAAGGATGGACCACATATTGGATAGTGGTCCCATAAGATTGTAATAGACTATACCAAATAACCTAGGTGTGTAGTAGGCTATACCATCTAAGTTTGTGTAAGTACACCAAGGTTTTATTTCACAGTGAAGATATTCATACACCATTATAGAAGAGTTAATGAATGAGAAACTAAGTAGTTACACCAACAATTTATTTTGGGGCCCTGTCCTCTGACATATTGCTCAAAATTCTATGTAATCCCTTAAGATACTAAAGATACTAAAAAATTCAAGGCAACTGATCAGTAACCTGATTAAACACAGGAAAAAAGAGGGTAAAATAAAATACTTGAAAAGCAATGTGGTGGTATGAAAATTTTCACTTTTACTCTATTCATTAAAGTAAAGCAAAATCATTTTTCCAGTGGTGCCACATACGGATTTCATCTGCTCACTTAGTAGTCATTTTCTTATGAGACCAAACAGGACTTCACTTTTTGTTTTTGTTTTGAGAGGCATCAAGTATTAAATGACGGTGTGTATGTGTGTGTTTGTGTGTGTTTCGTCTTTCTCCTGAACCTCCACTATCAAAAAACATTCACTGTGAGAAGCAGTAATGTCTTCGTTCCTACCTTAGCCTTAGAGACTCTGTCTTAAATCCCCAAAGAGCCTGTAAAGAGCGCCCGTTGTCTGGATGGACCGTGAGCAGGTGCGCTCTTGTTAATCTCCTGGGCACTTTATCCTCCAGCTGAAAAGTGCTCAATCTGTTCTTGTGTCACTGGTGCAAACCCATAAAATTTGAGAGTGGGGGTCCTACATGTTCATGGAAAATGACTTAAGCAAAACAGTTAGGTCTGGAATGATGACAATGGTCTGGAGCTCAATATTTGAGGTCCTCACAAAGTTGATAGTCGTTAATATCAAAAATGGGTTTATGTTGACAACTTCCTCCCCTGCCATGACAATAAATTAGTTAGAACCTCAGTTATAATAACTAAATGACCCTGGAAACAAGAGCCTTAAAGCAGATGACAGGAAAAGCTACTATTTATTTCTAAGCAGTATTCAGAGAAAAACTCTGCCAGGAGTTTTCAGAAATGAGTAGCTTGTTTTGGTTAATCTCAGGCCACCTACTGAAACAAAGCATTTTTTAAAATTGCTAATTGTAGAATTAATTTATTCTTACTCATTTTTTGCTTTTCTTTTAATGAAGAATCCAGGACTTCCAGAAACCAGGATAAAATGATTAAAGATACAATATTTGCTAAATATAATTTAATAACTACTTTTATTTCAAGTGGATTTATGTTTTGCCAGATACACTGAATAGATTACTTGACTTCAAAATTTGCATTTCTTATTCATGACACAAAGAAGCTAATCTGAACTACATAAATCCCTCCAGCCTTGAAGAAATTTTAGTGGGAAGCAAATGGAGAGTGAATAAAGATGTTACAATGGTATATCAGTACAGCAGAGCAGAAAATAAAAATATATACTAGAAAACTTGAAGACAACAACCCAATTATACTCTTTTGTGATTTCGTTCTTGTGACAATAACATGGAAAAAATGAAAAAAAACCTTTGGATAAAGAGTTGTTATGCCCAACGGGGTCCTAAAACAACTATTAAAAACTGGGTCAGTCTTATTTAGGCAGAAATAAACAATTTACTAAAAATACTTCGAAAGATACTCAGAATCATGTGGAAGACCAGAGAACTGGGTCCCCAAATTAAAAGGAGGCTGGGTGAACCCCAGCCAACCCATGCCACACCATGAGGCCAGGAGGATAACAGGGTGTTGGCCGCTGAGCCCCCGATGCTCAGCTTGCATCACTGGTGCAGCCAATTTCCGTCCTTGGGCATCTCCTCTGGAAACTTCTGACACCTCACCCCTGGATGCTGAATGCTGCTTTCACCATCACTGCTACCAGACGAATTCTCCATTGCCTCTGCACAGGGGCCCAAGAAAGTGAGAATGTAGCTCTTATAGATTCTACAGTAGGAGATGATGAGCTTAACTCCTCTCTCCCCATAAAAAGCCAACAAATACCCACTTCAGTCCATCCTAGCACAATATTAAGGGCATCCTTTCCTCATACTTCAAATTTAAAAAAATTAAGTGCATACTTCCTCATACTTCATCATAACAAAATGAAACCACTGCTCATATAAACCCAAACACTCTCATTCTCAACAAATGGAGCACCTTGGTTTCTCTTTAGGGGATGCTCTCAATTCCACGTTCTGAATTTGGGAGTGATGTCTAGTCAGTCCTCTTCTAGTTCAGTCAAGATACTGATTCAATATTGCACCAACTATAAGGAGAATTATGAAGTTGATGACCACCCAAATACGTACCCTATGTGCAATAAGGGTATAGAAGAAAAAATTGTGAAGATATATGTGTGTATACAAACATGCTTTACATACACTATACACACACTTATGTTGTATATAGACTTAAGTACACACATACAAGCACATGAATGTGTAGATACATCTACATATATCTACATATGTGTGTGCATGTGTACATACACCTGCACACAAACACATATATAAACAAACACATAAGAAGCAACTACAATAGTCATTTCCACAGTTTATCATGGGTTTTAGCTGCATATATGATTTTTTTTTTCTAATTTGTATTCCAGGTTCCTTTAACCCTGACATACATTTCATTTGGTTGAAGATATAATCCTCTTGTAGTATTCTTCAACTGTTGGTAATAGACACGGCAGGAAAAGAAAGTATCCCCCAAATTACCTGTGTTCAATCCATAGTGCTCCCAGCCCTCACTGAATAGTGTCAATCCCATCACCTCTTGATAGTGAGGATTAATGATCCGAACCGACATCATAAATCTGTTTCTGCCTATTCATTCAATGGTGTGAAAAATTCCGAAATAAGTTGGCAGTTTTCTTTTCCAATTTAATAGAACCACTGCTGTGTCACTTGGTGAAATATAAAACAGAGCTGAGAATCTATCTTGAGAATAGAAGACAAAATATTTTGTGAGTGGGTTGTTTGGTATAACAGTGAGAACTTCCTCATGCCTACCTTTTTGTTCTCAGACTCCTGCATTATGCCTACAGAAGAAACAGTCCCATTATATTGGTCACTGATTCAGAACATTTACTGTTTCCTGAAGGACAGCATCACAACTTCACAAGGCAGTGTTCTCAGATGGTGGGATAAATGAATCTTTTACGAAGCACTCAATTTGTAAGGTCAGCTGCTTATGGGAAATGGATTCTTCATGAGAGTAGTGAATTTATGGGCATTAGCTGTAGGCCCTGTATCTAATAGTAAAGTGAGGAGAAGCTTTGTGGTGTGGGACATGATGATGGCATTAGTAAGTCCACTGATAATGATGCTGGAAGAAGTGTGGTAGACAGGAAAAGCAAACTCATATTTAGAATAAGTATCTTCTAAAAAGAACAAATTGAAATAGGTACTTTCATCCATGAAAGTGTTCCATTATAATCAAGTAGCCATCAGGTAACTAACTAGTTGTCCTGAGATCATGGGAATTCTGGGTAGATACTTGCAAACTGGGAACTCGGTGATGGCAGTAGCTGAGTCAAACTGGAGAAAGCAAGTCTATTTTGTTGAGCTCATGCAAATCATCTATCCTTGAGAATATGACCCTTTTCATCAGGTACCTCTGCCAGCAAGAGACACAGTAATAGATGAGCTTCGTTGCCTTTTGGAAGCAATGTGTATTATATGGAAGTATAAATATAGCACTTTATCTTTGACTTGAAAGCCTGTCACTTTTGATTGGGTTCAGATCAAGAGAAAGAGCTCCGTTTAGTTCAGACTACCATGCATGCAGGTCTGCCACTCAGCTGCCACTCTGCCACAAACCCATCAGGCACATATTGGCAATGACTAAGAAATGAGGCTCAAGGACTTCTACAGAACTTGTCACCATCTGTGAGCTTTCTGGTGGGCATTCATTTGTGACACATTCTAAGATCATTCCAGGAGTTTTATCCCCACATCTATTCCTGAAAATTCATTAGTCGCAGATTTAAGATTGTTTTGTGTCCTTGATTTGGACCATCTTCTCTCCTTCCACTTTAAAAATGAGATGTTTCAGTTGGCTTTTATTTATGCTGGCCAAATATCCTTTCTTCATCAACTACTGTGGTCATACTTTAATCAGGCTCTAATGCATCCATAGACCATTTCCAGCTGGTGCCAGAATATCATGAAAACATATTTGTAAAATAAGTAAAATTAATTTTTCCTTAATTAATAATTTATCAGTCATCTCATCATAGAGAGTGGCCCATGAAACCACAGGTGGTGTTGAATAAGGGCTGGCAAAGCAGCAGATACAAGCCAAGAAGAGTAAGCAACTGGTATATGTAACTTACATGTTTCTACAGAACCAGTTGAGATCTAGACCCATTTTTTCCACTTCCTCTTGATGAAGTATTTCTTGGAATGCCTGACTGTATGTTTCTGTAGATTAGAGACCAGATAGCTCATAGTGGGCACCTTGGATTGCACAGTCACTTAGTTTCCAATGCCTGCCAAGTTTAAGTTTTTCCAAAGTAAATAGTTGCCAAAGAATTTAAGGCTGTACTCTGAGATTCTATGGCCCTCATCTATCACTCTTCTACTAGTTCATGTCATATGCTTCTCACGGTCTTTTAATCTGCTAAAAACACTCTGAGCACCACTGAAATCACTGTGCCAGGTGAGTGGCAGAACTACATTCATTGCAGCCTGAACCGACTGGAGCACTTTCTCTTCCTATGGTCTCAATTGAAACTGGCAGCCTTTCAGGCCAAAGGTCAAAATGTTATATTTACACCTCAATGTAATATATCCTGACTCCAAAATGGTGAAGAAACTCACCTATTACTATGTCTCTTTCTTGGTAGCATAAGGAACAGCAGCAACTTCATAACTTTGAAGGGGACATCCTTATGTACTCCAGTCATATAGATGAGAGTTTGGCAGACTATAAGTGGCAGGTCAAGTCTAGCCAGCCACCTATTTTTTAACAGCCTGTGAGCACTGCTTAAAGGGCTCAGCATAAGCCATGGGTACTTACATAATATGTTTGATTTTACCTTTTCATTTTTAAAGCCTAAAATATTTATTATCTGGCCTTCATCTGGATCCCAAGAAACTTCACTGGGGTGAATGACCTGTATTTTTCTACCACCCACTGGCTTATATATATATCTTACCAAGGCATTTGGAATTCTTCTGTCAAAATCCTGCTGGCATAAGTAGCCCATGATGGTGCCCCATAGAAGAGTAAAATAGGGAAAGATTCTGAAGACTTCATTATGTCACAGAGTCATATTACCTTAAGCAAGATAATAAAGGTGTACTGCTGTCTCTACCAGGTAAAAGCAGGCTATTTAAGAAAAAAAGCATCAACCATCTCAGCTATATGCCATTGCCAGAAGCTATACTGATCTGCTCCAAAATCATGATCCAATCAATCTTCTGATAACCCATTGTCATTCTCCTAGTTAAATATTTCTTTTATACTACACAAACTGGAGTTAAAAGAGGATATTATAGAGATTGACATCGTTATATTTTTCCAGTCTTTGAGAGTGGCTGTAAGTCTTGTAATTCCTACCGGGACATAATATTGTGTTTGATTTACTCTTTTGGTAAGGCAGGGGGGCTCAAAGGACTTCCACTTGGCCCTTCCTTTTATAAAAGCTCTTATACCTGCACAGCCAAATGAGGTTACAAATGCTGGCAATATCTATCCCTAAACGTACCTTTAAGAATTGAGTGAATAACCACAGTATTACTTCAGAGTCACATTGGGCATGGTGGACTGTGTGACATATATTGGGCTCAGTTCAAAACCCTATTTAATTTTCTGAACACCACAAATTCTTACTTTGGTGGTAACTATCCTACCTCTTTATTTAAAGGACTTCATGTACTTAAACTAACTGTGGTACGAAAACTGGCTAAGTATCCAACATTCTTCATTATGTTGGCCCAGGTTAGACCTCTTTTTACCTAAACTGGAAGTATTTTGTTTTACAAATAAAGTAGGGCTTTAGTGGCTGTGGTAGGCAGTATAATGAATCCCAAAGATGTCTACATCCTAACCCCTGGAACTCTAAATAGTTTACAAGTAAAAGGGGAATTAAGTTTGCATATGGAATTAAATTTGCTAATCGTCTGACCTTAAAATAGGGTGATTATCCTGGATTATGTCCAGGTGGATCCCATGTAATCAGAAGTACCCATGCATGTGGAAGAGGTAGACAGAAGAGGTGAGTGATGTGATAACAATTAACCAACCCACTGTTGCTGGCTTTGAAGATGGAGGAAGAGGCCATGAGCCAAAGAATGCAGGTGTCCTCTTGAAGCTGGAAAGGGCAAGGAAATGTATTCTCCCCTAGAATCTCCAGCAAGGAACACATCTTGGTGGACAGCTGATTTTAGCCTAGTAAGACTCACTTTGGACTTCTGAACTACAGAGTGATGAGATGGTTAATGTTGTTTTAAGCCACTAGTGGGTGATAATTTGTTGTAACAGCCATAGAAAGCTAATATAGTGGTCTATTAATCTATTTCAGTTATATGGAACCTATAATCTATTAGCCCATGCCAAATATTTCTACAGGTCAAACCCTTCTGATCTACTATGCTGGCTCTGCTATCTTCTCCTGTAATCATATCCTTCATTCTTCTTATCTTTGGGTACCTCTAGGCTTCTGCTATCCAGGGATGCTGCCACCTTCATTAAAATCAAGTATCCTATTTCAAATGCAGCATTTACCAGCAATATCTCTGAAAAAAATTTCACTTACGTACTTTTCAAAAATGCTGGTATGAGGCAGGCACTGCAGGAATTCCAGCCCAGGCCAGTGTCCACCTCCCAGAGAGGCCTTAGAGCTGCCGGCCTCACATGCCCTCAGTCAGCCATGCTGGAACAGGCAGGCACCATGGGACCCCCCCAGCCCAGGCCAGTCCCCACTGCCCAGAGAGGCCCGAGAGCCACTGGGTCCACAGACCCCAAGTCAGCCATGCTAGAACAGGCAGGCACTGTGGGATCCCCAGCCCAGGGAGGCCTGGGAGCCACCAGACCCACATGCCCAGAGTCAGTCATGGCAGAAGAGGCAGACGCCATGGGACCCCCAGCCCAGGCCAGTCCTCACCACCCAGAGGGGCCTGAGAATTGCTGGGCCCACATGCCCTAGACAGCTATGCTGGAACAGGCAGGCACTGTGGAACCCCCAGCCCAGGCCAGTCCCCACAGCCCAGAACTGGTGGTCTCTGCAGGATCTAGGCCAGACATCAGGGTGGAACCAGTGGACTGTGATACCCCCTGCCACAATGACTAAACCTCAAAGGACAGATACCAGAAATATGAAAAATCGAGAAAGTAAATCACCACCAAAAGAAAATAATAACTCTCAAGCTCTAGATCCTATAGAACAGGAAGTCCTTGAAATTACTGGCAAGGAATTTTGAGCAACAATTCTAAGGAAACTAAATGAGATATAAGAAAACTCAGTTAGACAGCACAATGAAATAAGAAAAAATATACAACACCTGAAAGAAGAAATGTACAAAGAAATCAATGCCCTGAAAAAGAATATAACAGAGCTTGTGGAGCAGAAGGATTCATTCAACTAAATAAAAAGCACAACAGAGAGTCTAACAAGCAGTCTAGAACAAGCAGAAGAGAGAATTTCTGACCTTGAAGACAGGCTGTTTGAATTAACACAGGCAGACCAGAAAAGAGAAGAAAGAATTTAAAAAATAGAAGAAAATCAGACAGATAACAGATAAGCTTAAGCAATCAAGTGTCTGAATCATGGGTATTCCAGAAGAAGAGGAAAAGGGAAATGGAACTGGAAACATATTCAACAAAATAATAGCAGAAAATTTCCCAGGTATAGGGAAAGTCACAGATCTTCACATTCAGGAGGCCCAAAGAACCACAAACATATTCAATGCAAAAAGGTCCTCTCCACGACATGTTCTAGTCAAACTGGAAAAACTCAAAGACAAAGAGAGAATCTTAAAAGCTGCAAGAGAGAAGTGGTAAGTCACCAATAAGGGAGCCCCAATTAGACTAACATCAGACTTTTCATCAGAAACCCTAAAAGCCAGAAAAGAGTGGGATGATATATTCAAAATACTGAAGGACAAAAATTGCCAGCTAAGAATACTTTACCCAGCAAGGCTATACTTCCAAAATAAAGGACAAATAGTATATTTCTCAGACAAACAAAAACTGTGGGGGTTCACTACCATACAACCAGCCTTACAAGAAATTCTCAAGGAAGCACTGGGTTTGATACCTGAAAAACAACCATCATTGCCATGAATACTCAAGAAAGAAATCTACCAGTAAAACAAAAATGCTAACAATAAAGAGAAAAAGTAGTTGAGCAACTACCTCAAGAAACCAACAAACATAGAAGACAAACAGAAAATCAGAAAGAAAGGAACAAAAAGATACTTAAGACATCTAAACAAAAATCAATAAAATGCTAGGAGTAAATCAACACCTTTCACTAATAACTCTAAATGTAAAAGGATTAAATTCACCACTCAAAAGACACAGACTGACTGACTGGATTAAAAAGATTGACCCAATAATATGCTGCCTTCAAGAGACTCACCTTACCTGTAAAGACACACATAGACTAAGAGTGAAAAGATGGAAAAAGATATACCATGCAAATAGGAATGAAAAACGAGCTAGAGTAGCTATTCTTACATCAGATAAAATAGACTTTAAATGAAAAACCATAAAAATAGATAAGGAAGACCACTATATAATGATAAAAGGATCTATTCTTCAAGAAGACATAACAATCATAAATACATACACACCCAGCATCGGAGCAGCCAGATTTATAAAGTAAACACTATTAGATCTGAAGAATGAGATAGACACTAACACATTAATATCAGGGGACCTAAACACCACAGTCTTAACATTGGACAGATCATCTAGGCAAAAAATCGATAGAAAAACACAAGATCTAAACAACACTTTAGACCCATTGAACTTCGCCGATATCTACAGAACATTACATCCAACAACCTCAGAATATACATTGTTCTCATCAGCACGTGGAACATTCTCCAGGACAGACCACATGTTGGGTCACAAATCGAGTCTCAACAAATTCAAAAACATTGGAATTATTCCATGTATTTTTTCCAATCACAATGGATTAAAATCAGAAATCAATAACTAGCAAAACTCTGGAAACTATACAAACACCTGGAAATTAAACAACATTCTACTTAGTGACATATGGGTCCAAGAAGAAATTAAACAGGAAATCAAAAAATTTCTTGAAACTAATGAAAATTATGATACATCATACCAAAACCTGTGGGATAATGCAAAAGCAGTACTAAGGGGGAAATTTATCACATTATATGCTTACTTGAGAAGAATGGAAAGATGGCAAATAAACAACCTAACACTTCACCTTAAAGAACTAGAAAAACAAGGACAATCCATACTGAAAGTTAGTAGATGGAAAGAAATAATTAAGATCAGAGCAGAATTAAATGAAATAGAAACCCAAAAAATGATACAAAAGATCAATGAATCAAAAAGTTGGTTTTTTAAAAAGATAAATAAAATTGACAAACCTTTAGCAAGGCTAACTAAGAAAAGAAGAGAGAAGACCCAAATAACAAAAATTAGAAATGAAAAAGGAGATATTACAACTGATTCCATGGAAATACAAGGAATCATTAGAGACTATGATAAACAACTATATGCCAACAAATTTGAAAATCTGGAGCAAATGGATAAATTTCTGGACACATACAAACTACCAAAACTGAGGCAAGAAGATATAGAAAATCTGAACAGACCAATAATAAAACAGATTGAAGCTGTTATCAGAAGGCTCCCAACAAAGAAAAGCCCAGGACTGGACAGGTTAACTGCAGAGTTCTACCAAACATTGAAAGAGGAATTGATATCAATTATCTACAAAATATTCCAAAAAATTGAACCAGAGGCCATTCTCCCAAACTCATTCTATGAGGCAAACATCACCCTGATACCAAAACCAGACAAAGATACATCAAAAATAGGAAACTACAGGCCAATATCCTTGACGAATATAGATGCAAAAATCCTCAATAAGATACTAGCTAACAGAATACAGCAACACATACACAAAATTATCCATCATGATCAAGTGGGATTCATCCCAGGGATGCAAGGTTGGTTCAACATAAGCAAATCAATAAGTGTGATATTCTACATCAACAAAAGCAAAGACAAAAGCCATATGATCATCTCTATAGATGCTGAAAAACCATTTGACAAAATTCAACATTCATTCATGATAAAGACTCTCTACAAGTTAGGTATAGATGGAAAGTATCTGAACACAATTAAAGTCATGTATGATAAGCCCACTGCCAATATCATCCTGAATGGAGAAAAGCTGAAAGTTTCTCCCTTAAGAACAGGAACTAGACAGGGATGCCCACCCTCACCACTCCTATTCAACATAGTGTTGGAAGTACTAGCCAGAGCAATCAGAGAAGAGAAGGAAATAAAGTGCATCTAGATTGGAAAAGATGAAGTCAAACTGTCCCTGTTTGTGGATATGATCCTATATATTGAACAGCCTAAAGACTCTACAAAAAAACTCTTAGAGTTGATAAATGATTTCAGCAAAGTTGCAGGATACAAAATCAACACACAAAAATCAGTAGCATTTCTATACTCCAACAGTGAACATGCAGAAAGAGAAATCAAGAAAGCTAGCCCATTTACAATAGCCACCAAAAAAATAAAATACTTAGGAATAAAGCTGCCACAGGATGTGAAATATCTCTATGAAGAAAACTACAAATGACCGTTCAGAGAAATTAAAGAGGACACAAGAAGATGGAAAGATATCCCATGCTCTTGGATCAGAAGAATTAACATTGTGAAAATGTCCATATTACCCAAAGTGATCTACAGATTCAATGCAATCCCCATCAAAATTCCAATGACATTTTTCTTAGAAATGGAAAAAACTATCCTACATTGATATGCAATAACAAAAGACCACACATACCCAAAGCAATTCTGAGCAAAAAAAATAAAGCTGGAGGCATAGCACTACCTGACTTTAAAATATACTACAAAGCTATAATAACCAAAACAGCATGGTACTGGCATAAAAACAGACACATGGATCAATGGAATAGAAGAGAGAATCCAGAAATCAACCCACACACCTACAGCCATCTGATCTTTGAGAAAGACACCAAGTCTACACACTGGGGAAGAGACTGCCTCTTCAGCAAATGGTGCTGGCAAAACTGGATATTCATATGTAGGAGAATGAAA
Source organism: Cynocephalus volans (assembly GCF_027409185.1). Taxonomy (NCBI): domain Eukaryota; kingdom Metazoa; phylum Chordata; class Mammalia; order Dermoptera; family Cynocephalidae; genus Cynocephalus; species Cynocephalus volans. The sequence continues at coordinate 75,670,401 of NC_084471.1, read as the reverse complement.
CTAGACCCATACCTCTCACCACATACCAAAATCAACTCAAAATGGATTAAAGAATTAAATATACAACCTGAAACAATAAAACTCCTTAAAGGAAACATAGGGGAAACACTCCAGGAAGTAGGAATGGGTACAGACTTCATGAATATGACCCCAAAAGCACAGGCAACTAAAGGAAAAATAAACAAATGGGATTATAACAAACTAAAAAGCTTCTGCATAGCAATAGAAACCATCAACAGAGTGAAAAGACATCCAACAGAGTGGGAGAAAATATTTGCAAAATATACATTTGACAAAGGATTAATAACCAAAACATACAAGGAACTCCAACAACGTAGCAGCAAAAAATAAGTAACCCAATTAAAAAATGGGCAAAGGAGCTGAATAGGCATTTCTCAAAGGAAGATATATGAATGGCCAACAGACACATGAAGAAATGCTCAACATCACTCAGCATTTGGGAAATGCAAATCAAAACTACTCTGTAATACCATCTCACTCCAGTTAGGATGGCTATTATCCAAAAGACTGAGAATGATAAATGCTGGTGAGGATGCGGGGAAAGAGGAACTCTCATACACTTTTGGTGGAACTGCAAAATGGTGCTGCCTTTATGGAAAATGGTATGGAGTTTCCTCAAACAATTACAGATAGATCTACCATATGACCCAGCTATTCCAGAGCTGGGAATATACCCAGAGGAATGGAAATCATCATGCTGAAGGGATACCTGTACTCCCATATTTATTGCGGCACTATTTACATCAGCCAAGAGTTGGAACCATCCCAGATGACCATCATCAGATGGGAAGATAAGGAAACTGTGGTATACCTACCCAATGGAATACTACTATGCTATAAAAAAGTATGAAATACTACCATTTGCAATAACATGGATGAACTTAGGGAAAATTATATTAAGTGAAACAAGTCAGGCACAGAAAGAGAAACACCACATGTTCTCCCTTATTTGTGGGAGTGATAAATAAACAAATACATAAATAAACAAACAAAGAAACAAATAAAGGTTGGGGGGAAGAAGACACAACAATCACAACAATTCCTTGAACTTGTTAAGACAAGTGAACAGATACGATGTTCACTTCCGGGGGAAGGGGAGAGAGGTAGGGGGGAAAGAGGAAACTGTAAAGGGATACAAAAATCAACTACAATGTACATTGAGAATTTAAAATTTAAACAAAAATAAAAAACATGCTGATATTTCCGTCACCAATGGATTTATCAAAACCTTGAAAAGAGAGCATCTTCTAGGTCCTCAGGAGACATAGTTGGGACAGTGTGGGTCATTTTTTCTTTCCCTAAGTCTTTGGATTTCTTCCTGTACCTTTTACCAAGAAATTTCTGTTACTACAATCAGCTTCAGTTAGCACTAGATTTGACGAGGTTTTATTTATGAGGAAATCTGATTTTTCTCATTCGTAGTGACAAAAATGCAAATGAAGGCATTTTACTAATATGTACTTTGTCAGTCCTCAGCAATCTTCTTTTCTTTAGATTCTGTTGGGTAGGAGTTAGTTTAAAAATAATCTCTTCCATCATAACAATATGTTTGACTTCAGACGAGATGTACATTTTAAACTCTTAAGGACAGATTATTATTTAAAATAACCAAAAGATTAGTCTTTTGTTGAAGCAAAACTTCTCTTGAAAAGTTAATTGTATATAATGGTTATTACTATTAAAGCTTAGAATTTTGCATTCACTGTTTTCTTTCAACTGAATGGGACACCTACCTAGTGTGTTATTTTACTTGCTTCAGTGAAGGAAAGGAATTATATCCTTGTCACTGTTTTTTCATCTCCCTGAAAGGTGTTTATTAACACCTTAAATTAATTATCTTTGCACTTAGACTAATACTTATCATCATCTCTACCTTTTGATTCTCTGATGTTCGAACTCATAACCTGTTTAATGTTTTTGTACATATGCACAAATCAATGTATTGTTTCCATCAAACTGTTGAATTCAAGGTACATATTTCATACTCTGTTTAAACTAGGCTTAAAGTTGTCATCTTTTTTACAAGATCTTTTAAATCTTATAAGAAAAATATGATATTATTTCAACCTAAAGAATTTTCAAGATTGACATCTAGTCAAATTCTTCGTAAAAGATTTATTTCCTCCAACGAATGAAAACAGAGCTTAAAATAAATATATGCGATGGTCTTTGGGAAAGCTTAGTGGTGAAAATGTGTTAATGGATTAATGGTTGCTCCAGGGGAAGGTATAATTCATATTTTGAGAGGAGCAGCTGTTCCACGATAAATGTTCTGGGAGTTGTGCTTCTGATTTTTAATACTAGACAAAACATCTGATTGAAAACTAATGAGAGTTGACCAGATCATGATTTTTGTTTTGTTTTGTTGACGTTGTTGTCATTTGTTTCTTCCTATACCCTAGAATATGGCTAGTTACATTAGACTGAAGAGCCAAATCATTATGCCCTTCACATAGCAGTGGTATTTCGGCTGGTATTAATTTTGTTGTCAAAGATACAGCTGTTGTAGGAAATATTTTGAATTTTTAGTACCATCTGGTGTGCTGAAGGAAGAAGTAGTGCTCTGAGCATTGGCATCAATCCACTCTCTAAGTGGGTAATACCAGTGCTTTGAAAAAGGGCCTGTCAGAATGAGAGATGAGAGAGTCATTAATCTGAACTGTTTTCATCCTTGTATTGCACTACAAATACTGCAGTACACCAATTAAAACAAACATGTTTAGTGTGCCTGCATGCTAAACATTTTCACAATAGTTGATTATTTGTATGTACCATTGGCATTTTTAATAGTTCCTGTCCAGAAACTTAAACATCACAGTATATGATATAACTGAAATGAAGAAAGGAAGATGTATCAAGTTTGGTCTACAACTTGTTAAGAGAGGTGACAAATTGGTACTCATCAGCATTAAATTGATTTTCTCCTTCATCACTCTTTATCATTAGATATCCTATTCAGATGTTCACTGAACTCCCATCTTTTTTCCAAAAACGGTATTCATTTAGTTGATATAAACTAAAAACATGCAATTACTTATACCATAACTTATTAGATTTGGAATATTTTTTGCAATGATTGTTTTCAGCACCTGAAAGTTTCCCAAAGGTCAAAATATAGTAGATATAAGATAGCCAGGCACTTGCCCAGGACACACATATATACAGAGCACTAAAATATCATTGGTGTACAATAGCATCATAATAAATATAATTTTTAAAAAAGTCTTTACCAGAAATCCTTATACAAAAGAGCTTAAGTGTTAGGAGGGAATATCTTGGTAGAACAGTTGGGGAGTAGGGTGATGGGGGTCAGGGCCCCAAATAATGGCACCTTGGCATTTAAAAAAACAGCAGAAGCAGGAAAGCTCTCTCACCTTCTCCTCACCCTACTCTCCTGTAGCAGGTCATAAAACAATTCTCTGAACTTCCTCTGAAGTAGATCATAAGACCCTCATGTGAGAGGTGCTGACCCTATACCCCGAGGAAAGAAACATTCTTGTCTCTGAAGACACAGAGACAGAGAAGAACCTGAACAAACAGACCTTGCTAAGTTCCCCCAGTTAATTACCATTTGATCACACCCCCTTCTCCCAATCATACTTCTCCACAACTATATACTTTTCAACTATAAACTTGGCATAAAATATACAGGTTTCCCTGCTTTTTGAGTCTTCATTTCCTTACGAAGTTTTATATATCACATAGAACTTACTAAATAAATTGATATGCTTTTCACTTGTTAGTCTGTCTTTTATTATAGGTGCCTCAGCCACGAAGCTGATGATGGGTGAGGAAAGAAAACGTTTGCTCCCCTACAAGGGTGAGGAATGCCCCACAAGGGATGCTTAAACAATAATAGATTCCTATTAACATGATTTCTAAGATAAGTATATTGGCTTTTGTTTAGAGTTAGATATGATTTCTGGGTCCAGGGCTGAATTCCTAGGGAGAATAAACAGTTTGAAAATGGTGGTTTACCTCTGTTCATTCTCGCATGCAACACTCAAGCTGTTTTCCAAATAAACAGTGAAAACATACCTAAAAAGTAGCTTTTTGAAGAGGCAGAAGATGATTAATTTCCGAGTACTCACACGTTTTTTAATAACCCTGGGTTGGAGAGATATTACATACATGGTAAAGTCCTAGTGCACATCCCTAGGTTAAGGGGTACATGTGAATCCTAAAGTGTTATGGGGGTTCAGAGGATTTTGTTCAGTTGTTCAAATGGGCTCAATTAAGAAAAAATTGTTATAGAAGAACTGGCATGTAAGCTAACCTAAGTAAGAAATAATTGATTTTAGTGAGATGACATGTCCAGGCAGAAGGAAAATATGAGCTAAGACTCAAAAAGGAGAAAATTCAGAGTGTTTGTGAAGCTGTTGGTAGTCTGGCTTCACTGAGCTATGAAGTCCTTGTTGGAGAATAATGGGAAATAAGATTGGACAAAAATGGAAGGGCTTAAATGGTGAGTGTGACTATTTGTCAGGAAACCTATGAAGGTTTTGAAATGGTATATAGACAACATGGCCTCAGGTAGAAGGATAAATGTTGCAGGGAATAATGAGAGAATAGAAGCGGGGATCTCATTAGGTGGCTCCTGCAATTATTTAAAGTCGCTGATGGTTGAAGAGTTGAGGATGACTTGAATTAAAATAAATGAAAATGGAAATGCAGAGACAAACATAAGCAATATTTTGGAGATAGAAGCACTAAGACTCAGCAACAGAGCAGATTTTGGAATTGTAGTCAGTTGGAGTAAATCAAAGAATGATGGAAAGTCTATAATGTTAACTAGAATAAAACAATCAGAAAACGAAGTCATCGTGGAAAAACCATTGAAGTGATATGATGAGTAGAGTTTGGTACATATTAACTTGATTTTAATAGATTTAATGTCATTCCTTTCTTTGCCAGCGTATCTTGGTGGAAGGGCAGCTTGGTGAAATAATAACAACTACCATTTATTGAACAGCTATAATGCATCAGGTATAATGTCAGATGTTTTACATATGCTTCCCTCCTAAACACCAAAACAACCCTGCAATGTAGGTATTTACCCATCCCTATTTTAAGTTGATGAAACTAAAGTTCTGATAGGTTAAATTATCTGATCAAGCTGACATTAACAAGGAGAAAATGTAGAATTTGGACATACTTCTTTCTGACTTCACTAAACGGAAGAATTGAAGTATGATGGAAAGAGAAAAAGCTTAGATTAATAGAGGAGCACTTGACCTTAGACAGTCGTCCTTATCTTTTTAAACTAGAAAAAAAAAAAGGAGAGAAATAGGAGAGACTGAGCAATCTTCCTCGAAGACGTATTTGTTCTACACAGTTAATATAGCACACACTGTCATCTTCTGATTTATAACTACTCAGTTGTTTAGGTTTTCCAGTGATTATAGGACACACCTGATTTCGGAAACGTTAAGTCCTAAAATAATAGGCATTTTAGAACTGAGATTATATTGTATGATACAAGATTGACTGCTATTTTAAGACTGATATTTTCTATAGCTTCTTTCTATTCCTTGCTTAATAGATTTTTTCTCTTGTTGCTTTAAGTAAGAAGAGATATTAGCTTGAATTAAATAATTTTCTTACAGCTTTTAGATAATATAGTGTTTATTATTTTCTTCTTTTACTTCTTCTACTCTACCATCACTTATATTCAGTCAATCTTCATGGTTTCTGCATTTTACCTCCTCCTAGATATCTCGTAAATTCTCTACCTGTCTCAGTCTCCACTGCTATCATCCTCCCTAATCTACTACTGATCTTCAACACATTCTTGCTGTTTTACAAACCACTGTCTATACTGTGGCCCTTGGGATGGTTTAAAAGTGTAAATCACTCTCTTGGTTAAATCTCTTCAATAGATTCTCCCTGCACTTTAGGTAAAGAATTGAAGAAAAATCCATAAGATGACCCAAAGTAAAGCCTGAATGACTTAGGCTTTGCCAGTCTTTTCAGAGTCAGGCATAGGCAGTGAACTATGAAGAGTCATGCTGTGTTTTGGGGCTGTCTTTCTTATTCAGGATCATGAAGATTGGGTACATTTGCAGGCCGGAAAAAACATACAATTACTGTCCATTTCACCTGGATTTTTGACACGTCGTTTTTGCTTATCTTTACTCCATAGGGTTGAGGCCAGGTTTAGCCTTTTATGTGAACATTCATGGACATTTTAACTGGAAATCAAAGGAAAGAGTCAGGGTTGGGAGGTGGAGTCATGAACCAACGTTTCTGATCTGCTATATTAAACTAAAAATCCTCATTGTTGTCTCAAAGGCCAGCCTAAATTTAACTCTTTGGTGAGCATGTATTAGATAGCAGTAAAGACAAGTTGTTGAGGTGATGGTTCTGGGGGAGTTAACTTTCTTCTCTTACCATAGTTTTCTCTTTGAGATTTATTTGAGAGTTAGATTTAGGCCCTTGGGGCACACAGATTGGAGGGAATCATATTCCAGAAACAAACCAACAAAAAGGCTTTGCTCAGCTAAGACCTCACTGTGTTTCTGTATGTACTAAACTTCAGAGGTTGGTTGTATAAACAAGGATGCGATATGTTCAGGTTATTATATTTTATTATAATACAGCCTACATCTAACTTGAACTCAAAACATGAAAGCATCTCATTTTTTATGTGGAAATATTTACAATCTTTACAACCAACAATGTTTACTTTATTCCATGTTAAAACTATTTTCTGAGGTTTAAAATCGCCAGAACATAAAGATAAACTATGTTAGAGAAACATAACAGAAACTAAAAGAAAGGCGGCAGGAGGAGATAGGAACTAGGAGTACAACTTAACCAAACTTTAAACTTATTTTGGAGAGAAGCACAGTACTGAATTGAATTCACCAGAAGGAGGCTAGCAAAACATTGAATGAATGGATGAATTAATTAGGTGCCACTCTCTCAAGAAAGTCACCACCCTTGAGCTCTTAGAGCTGGGTGGATTTCCTGCAACATCCTGTGTGATAATACGCAATTTCCCAATCTCTGTCCTTCTCCTAAACACACTTGTTTTGTGCCCCATTTACTTCAAAAGACTGTCAGCTAATCTTTTATGCTAAACAATATAAATATTTCAGCTGGTTCTAATAGGTGAATGTTATTCCTCTTGTTAGAATTGAATGGCCACAACTCAAAGAATTTATTCTAATGATGCATATTGTAGGCACCATGGCAGGCCAATGGGCATGGCACTTCATCGGTGTCCCTTAAGTTATACACATAAGCAGTCACTTAAGCAAGATATGAAAAGTCACCCAGACCTCTTTGTTCAAAACCTCTGCCCTACAGTAGCTATGTACCCTTGGGTGAGCGAATCTACTGGAGGTATAAAGTGGTCCTCTAGAGATCAGCCAAGCTAAAGGATTTCCCTTCCCAGGTCTAGAAGAATTGATTAGTACTGATACTGTATCATTTAGGTGAAACTGAAAATTTCTCCTTCTGCTGGCCTCAAATATACCAATCTCACCCCACCCACTTTCTCCAACTTGTTTGTGACTGAATCTCAAATTATAGAATTGAAGTTTTATTAAATACTCACATGCTTCTCTACAGTGGAAATTCAAATCCAGATTCTAAATTTGTAAACACCTGGGAAAGACAACACATTAGATTACTAACAACAGAGTAGTATTATGAGAAAAATGGGGGCCTGCAAAAGCATTTGGAATATGCGGTAAGGTACAAAGAGAAAAGGAAAAAAATGCAGAACAGAACATGTCTCCATTTCTCTCTCTGAAGTATTTCTCCTCATCTAAAACTTTGAGCCCAATATAAAATAAAATGTCCTCAGATCTTTAGAGTCATCAGAGAGACCCCTTGAGAACAAAGAAGGGCTATGCGTGTGTGTGTGTGTGTGTGTGTGTGTGTGTGTTCGGGCATGCACGAGGAGGAAGAGGAGGGATGGCATGCCTGTATCCCACATAACTACACATACTTGAATTTCTGCTGTTCACCAAATCACTTTGCCTCTTATTGCCAGAGAAATAAGAGACACCTCCAGACAGAACACATAGAAGATTCTTGTAACAATATCTTAAGAAGCCTCAGACAGGGCCCAGGGACAGAAAAATAAATATAGGAGTTTAAGTGCACTTGGTTTCATGCAGGAACATCAGCTCAGCAGGGACAAGACATGAAACAGACCTATGGTTCAAACACACCACTGATTATCTACACTATTTCCTGAAATGAGCTTCTTGGGTATAAATACCATATAACACAAATATACATACTTTATACTAATGTCATTTTAACTGTTTCTGGACTCCTCCACTTTGCAATGACTCTGAAAATACTTGGTTAAGGAGAGTTACTTTTTGAGGCTTGCTGAACATTATGACTAATGGAACCATGCTTTAAAATTCCATTTAGAGATGAAATAATATTGTAAGATAATGTGTTTTTTATTGATGATCTCTTCTATTTTTACTTGTATTTAGCATATAGACAAAGCCTTTCCAAGTTAATATAGTATGGAAAAAAGACAGCAATAGTTAAGTAACAATGTGATCCCCATTCTTAACTAAATTAAATCAATCTTGTTGAACAAATGCGTTATTAGTCTAATGATGATGATAAACGACTGCGATGGTCTCTTGCATGTTATTAGAAAATTTAAAAAATAGATGGCATACAGAAAAAAATTCAAAAGCTTTCATTTTATGCTTTCTTCTAGAATTTTATGTTTTCTTCTAGAATCTCAAAAGCTTTCATTTTGTGTTTTCTTCTAGAATTTTTCCGGTGAGTCTATGTGTAGCTGGTTATTTGGTTGTACCTGTTACTTCTTTTTAATTTGCAATCATCCTGATATGAGCAAATAAAAATTTTTAAATGTTATGAGTCAATTGGGGAAAATTCATCACTGAGAAGATATTTGATCATATTTAGTAATAACTTAATTTAATAATATTATTAAAATTATATTTTAGAGACAGAAAGTGAGTAGTTGGAATAATATGGTGCCCTGGATTTTCTATAAAATAATCCAGAGGAGGATGAAATGATATAAGCTATGAGTTTGTAATTATTGAAGATGGGTGATGGATAGGTAAAGATTTATTGCATTATTCTTTAATAAAAAGTTTAAAATATTTTAATTTATAAGCCTTGATTTGTGGTATAATATATATATATATATATATATATACCTTCCTAATGACCTTTGTTTGACTTCACAAACTATATAACTTAAATTTTCTATACTGAATTTATTTTTATGTCAGTTTGACTTGTTCAAGGCTGAGGTAGGTGTGTACTGTCACTCAAAACCATTGTGTTTGGTTAATATATTCCTAAGGGTTTTGTTTAGCTTTTTGCTTTATCTTGAAACTAAGTTTAATTCTGTTAATATATGTCATTGCTCTTTCTTCATTCATGTGTATACATTTTTTTTGTCATATGTCTCACTAGTCCCGCTAAGTCTTTTTGCCTTAAGTTCTAACTTCCATACTTGTGTTTTCTTTCCTTTTGTTTGTCTTTGCTTGACAATTATTGCACTTCCCTTTGTTATTTAACATTCTCTAACATTTTGTATTTGGACTTAAAAAACATATAGTTGTTTGTTTTTTAAAAAATGTGATTATCTTTTAATTTAACTGAGGAGTAAAATTAATTAATGTTTTTCTCTTAACTTCTATCTTTGAAATTGCAGTTCTCATCTTGATTTTGTTTTTCCATTCCCTAATATGTAAGAGGGTACTTCAAGAAGTTCATGGGAAGATTCATATTATCTTTTTAAACATTTTTGAATTTTAATTTATCAGTATACAATATAGTTGTTTTTTATGTCCCTTATCAATTCCTCCTTTTCCTCCCTCCCTCTTCCCACTCCCCCCATCGACATCATATCTGTTCACTTGTCTTAACAAAATCAAGGAATTGTGATTGCTGCATCTTCTTCCCCCACACCCCTGGTTTGTTTGTATATTTACTTATTTATTTTTATTAGCTCCCACAAATAAGTGAGAACATGTGGTATTCCTCTTTCTGTGCCTGGCTTATTTCACTTAACATAATTTTCTCTAAGTCAATCCATGTTGCCGCGTATGGTAGTATTTCATTTTTTTAAGAGCAGAGTAGTATTCCGTTGTGTAGATATACCACATTTTCCTTATCCACTCATCTGATGATGGACATTTGGGCTGGTTTCAATACTTGGCTATTGTAAATAGTGCTGCAATAAACATGGGAGTACAGGTATCCCTTCAACATGATGATTTCCCTTCCTCTGTGTATATTCCCAGCAGTGGAATAGCTGGGTCATACGGTAGATCTATCTGTAATTGTTTGAGGAACCTCCATACCATTTTCCATAATGGCAGCACCATCTTGAAGTCCCACCAACAGTGTAGGAGGGTTCCTTTTTCTCCACATCCTCATCTGCATTTGTCATTCTCGGTCTTTCGGATATTAGTCGTCCTAACTGGAGTGAAATGGTACCTCAAAGTGGTTTTGATTTGCATTTCCCAAATGCTGAGTGATGTTGAGCATTTCTTCATGTGTCTGTTGACCATTCATATATCTTCCTTTGAGAAATGCCTGCTCAGCTCCTTTGTCCATTTTTTAATTGGGTTACTTGTTTTTATGCTGTTAAGTTGTTTGAGTTCCTTGTATATTCTGGTTATTAATCCTTTGTCAGATGTATATTTTGCAAATATTTTCTCCCACTCAGTCAGTTGTCTTTTCACTTTGTTTGTTTCTTTTGCTGTGCAGAAGCTTTTGAGTTTGAAATAATCCTATTTGTTTATTTTTCCTTTGGTTGTCTGTCCTTTTGGGGTCATTTTCATAAGGTCTAAACCCAATCCTACTTTCTGGTTTGTTTCCCCTATGTTTTCTTTAAGGAGTTTTATTTCTATATTTCCACAAACTTTTTGAAGTACCCTCGTATGTGTAGATAAATTCACAAACATACACACACATGTAAATACAACATATGGATCATTTTCATTTTCTTTTTAATTCTGTAGAAATTTGGTAGTTATATAAACTGCTTTTAGCTCTACTAGCCATAAAAATTAGGTATCATAAAAACATTCTTTAACCTTGTTTCTATAAATTTGAAAGCCAGGAATGAAACTCTACCTTATATAAGATGAGAAATTCAGCATATCTTTACTCCCCTCCATATCCTGACCATTTACCTATTTTTTATTTATTTATTTATTTTTTGGTGGCTGTCTGGTACAGGGATCTGAACCCTTCACCTTGGTATTATAACACTATTCTCTAACCAGCTGAGCTAATCAGCCAGTCATTTACCATTATTTATTGATATAATATAGGGTTTGGTTTCAAAGTATTATTATTAAATTTTTACATAAAAGAGCTTCTCCTTCAGGTTGCTTTGATTCAGAATTTATTTTTGTAGAATGCATAACAACAAAAATATCTGAGAAACATGTTTTATTAATTTTAATGTTCATGTATAATTTCACATTGTGACATATAGACCCTTTATATGAAACATTATAACGTGTATTTTGTAAAGCATTATATTATAAAACAGAACTCCAATCTCACTTTATAATGTTTACTCCTAAATCTATAGTGCTTATAGAATTTACTTTTTTCATTCAATCCCATGAGAAACTATAAGAGGAGGGAACACTTCCTATTTGTTCTATGAGGCTGGAAGTACCCAAATACCAAAACCACTCAAAAACATTACAAGAAAGCTATAGAAAAATATACTCTGTAAACTTAAACAGAAAATTTTAACAAATAAAATCCAGAAATAAAGTTTAAAAGATGATATATCATTATTAAGTGGGGTATACCAAGTAGTACCAGGGATACCAAGTAGTTTTATTAGTTGTAATCAATCAGAGACATTTACCATATTAAAAAACTAAAGAAGAAAAACGTATGACTTTCTCAGTAGATACAGAAAACCATTTGACAAAATTCAACACTCATTTATAATAAAAATTCTCAATAAACTAGAAATATAAAGGAAATTCCTCAACCTGATAAGGGCCATATACCATAAACCTACAACATCATACTTAATGGTTTCCTCCTATAATTAGGAACAAATCAAGGAACATGGCTCTCATCTCTTTATTCAACAATGTACTGGAAGCCCTGGATGGATTGGGAATGTGGAAGTAAAACTGATTTTGTTCATCAATACTATGATTATCTATGTAGAAAATTCTAAGGAATTCACAAAAAGCTGTCAGGCCTTAAAAACTAACGCCACCTTAAGTGACATTACAAGCAGTGCCATTATAGGCCCACAAGGGCATATTAACCTGGAAGCCTTGGCAACCTAAGATGGCGCCGGGAGGAAGTAGGGTGGGATTGTCTGCGGGAACCTTGCCTTAGCCCTTATTGGCCAAATACATGCTTCGGCGCTCGTGAACACTGCGTGATTGCAATAGCTAGGCATTGAGACAGGATGTGTATGCCCTTGACCTTTAAGCTGATAGGCTTATGTTAAAACCTCCCCTCCCCATCTGCCTATAAAAGCAAGTGCTTGTGTGATAATAAACGGAACTGCTCAACAGAACCCCCGCCACGTCTGAGTGTCCTTTAACTGGGCTGGTTGGGGCCGGCGGCTGTGCTCACCTCTTTTCACGGCTCTCTTCCCCCCGTCTCCTTCTAAAGGGGACCGGAGGGAAAGAGTAATCCGGGCCATTTGCTCGCCCACCAAAAGGAACGAGGCTAGGGCTGTTCGGGTCGGCCGGAGGTGGACCCGACAAAAAGCTACTAGAAATAACAAGAGAATTTAGCAAGTGCATAGAATGTAAGATTAATATAAAAACCTTTTATTTCTATGTACTAGGAAAAATTGGAAATTAAAAAATTTAAATACTATTTAGAACATCATCAATAACATGAAATATGTAGGAATAATTTAACAAAATATAGGTAAGACTTGCATTTGGTAAATAACAAAACGTCACTGAGACAAATTATAAAAGAACTAAATAAATGAAAATTTAAGTCATGTATATGGATTGGAAAACTTAATATTATTATGTCAATAATCTCTATTTTGTTCTATAGATTAAATACAATTCCAACCAAACTCCCAGCAAGCTATATTGTTGAATTTGACATTATATCTAAAATACACAGAAAAATGTGAAGAACACACAATAGCCCACATAATTTCAAAAAAGAAAAACAAATTTGGAGAATGTACCCTTCCTGTGTTCAGTACTTATTGTAAAGCTGATAATTGAGAAAGGATGTGATTGGCATAATAACAGACTTACGAATGGAACAAAACAGAAATATCATAAATAAATCCACAAGTTTACAATAAACTGATTTTCAACAAATGGTCCAAGGTAATTCAATGAAAAAAGGATAGTCCTTTCAACAAATGATGTTGAAACAGTGGATATCCATATGGAGAAAGAAGGTGGGGGTGGGGATGAGAGAAAGAGAAACCAGTCTTTACCTCACAACATACCCAGAAATTAACTAAAATTGATCATAGACTAGCAACTATTAAGCATATAGAAGAAAACAGAAGAAAATCTTTTGACACTAGATTAGCAAAGATTTCTTAGTGCATAAAAAGCACAAACCATAAAAATAGAAAATTGACACCTTGAACTTCACCAAAATAAAAAACTGTTGTTCTTTTTCTAATGGCACTTAAGAAAACAAAGGCATATCACTGATCAAAAGAAAACATTTTCAAAATATATATGTGATAAAAAAAGACATATTCCAGAATTTATACAGAATCTTTCAACTCAATGGGCAAAATATTTGGACAGATACTTTTCCAAAGACTTATGAATGGCAGTGGCAGATAAGCATATGAAAAGGTCCTTAGTATCCTAGCCACTAGGAAAATGCAGATTAAACACAAAATGAATTACCACTTCATACCACTAGAATGGCTAAAATGAAAAAGACTGACAATACCGAATGTTAACAAGGATGGGGAGGACCTGGAACTCTCATAATTGCTGGGAATGTAAAGTAGATAGCCATTTTGGAAAGCAGATTGGCAATTTCTTACAACATTGAATATTCACTTAGCATATGACCCAGTAATCCAACTCTTAGGTTTTTATCAAAGAGAAATAAAAACCTATATTTAACATAAAGATGTACTGCAATGTTCCTAGCATCTTTATTTATAATAGCCAAAATAACAAATGTCTATCAACTTTTCAATGGATAAACAAAAGATAGCATATCTGTAAAATTAAATATTCGGAAATAAAAGAGGAACAAGCTACCAATACAAGCAACAAAAGAGAAGAATTTCATGAGCATTATGCTAAATAAAAGTACATACTAGTTATTTTCACTTAAGTGACATCCTAGTGACAGAAGCAAATGAGCAGTTTCCAGAGGCCAGGGCTGGGAGGAGGGGATCAATTACAAAGGATATTAGGGAACTTTTTGCAGTGATAGAAATGTTCTGTATCTTGATTACATAACTGTATATGTTTGTCAAACTTATTGAAATGTGTATTTTAAAGTGTTGGATTTTATTATATGTAAATTATAGCTTAATAAAGATGATTTTTTTTAAGAAGAAAGAAGGCAAAATAAAGACATTTTCAGACAAAATAATTTTGTGAGGTGAGTCAGTGTGACTCTAAATAGGGCATAAAGAGCTTGAGTAACTTTACACAGAACCACAACAATGAAGGCAGGACTAAGAAATAAATAATAAACTAATTCATTTATTAATTTTTAATAAATTCACCAAATATTTATTGAGAAGTTCCCATGTGTGTATCACACTGTGCAAGCTAATTGAGATACAATAATTATTTAATCATAGAATTTATCTTCCTGTGCCTCAAATTGTAATTGCGAGGCAGACCCATAAACAAATACGTGTTTTACCATGAGGGCAAATGTTGACAATATTTTGGAAGTGCTGTGTGAGTATAGTGGACAGAGTTGGGATATGACCATAGCCTACTGGCCATTTTAGTAGGTAACTAAGTAGATATTTAGTGCTATGTTTATTCAGTTCAAATGCTTTTGGTTGAGGATATGCCCTGTACCTATCACTGTTCATATATTGCTTAGAGGAAGACGCCCATGAGGCACTCATTTTATTGTAAATATTTTATTTTCTCTGAAATTATTTGGAATACCTGCTATGAAAAATATACCCCTTATCTCTCATTTAGTAGGAGAGAATTAACAAGACGTGAAAATGGGAATAAGATACAAGAAAATTATTTTACTCTTTAATGTAAACATCTCAGTTTGTATTGGTTTTTCCCAGTCAGCAGTTGGCCACCATGACAAACTTTTGTTGGGTTGGCATTGTCACTTGGTCCCCTCCCCTGGAGAGAAGCTCTGCAGATTGGCTGCAGCTGTGCTCCATCAGATTCTTTTCCTGGAGGCTCTGAGGCTCCAGGGCCCTTTGACTGCTGCTCCCAATTCTCCTCCCTTCCTCTCCCTCCCTGCTCAAGTGTGTTTCATCTACAGTGCATTTCACATTGAATCTGACAACTTTTTTTTAACCCTGAAAAAAGTACAACTGCTTTTCTCTTTATGGAAATTTTCGTAGATGAATTGCTTCCTGTTTTATGATAAAATTTCTTGGAATGTCAAATGTATGAGGAGCACAAGGTCTTTAACTCCCTTCTGTCCCAATTAAGATTCCCAGGAGACTGCAGACTTCTTCCCAAAGTGCTGTCTGCTTTGGCATGAAACAAACGTTTCTCAAGTAGTTGAGTGATGATTCAGCAATTCTCATAGAAAATAAGAATCCAGTATTTTAAAAACCCACGTTTTAGCTGTAAAATTTTTTCGCCTTCCTCACAGAGATGACATAGAAAGACACTTTTGAAACTATCATTCCTCTTTCTTCAAGTGAAATTATAATGAGCCATGTAAAGCTTAATTGTATATTTCTGACTATTGGTAACTAAACACACACACACACACACACACACACACACACACACACACACACACACACACACACACACACACACACACATACACGTTGATCTCCCATAAGAATAGCTTCATACCTTTAGTTACAAATACAATCGCAACTCTTTTATGTTTTAATTCATTTCTTTGGTACTTACTTGCCCTATTAGCAGGAAGTTCAGTATCCTACCCATGTCTTGATTGTCTATAATCTCTAGGGACTGTTGTAAAGGGTTCTCACTCCATTTTACTGACAGCAAAAGAGAATACCAGTCTGACCAAGCCTCCTTTTTACGGTTTCTCACTGTCATTCGCTGTTACATTCTACTAAACGTCTTGACAGACAGTGCTTGTCCACTGCTGTGAAGGATGACTCCATCTTCTTACAGCCTAAATGGTAAAGGGACCCACGCATGAGCACTCAGGGGTGCAGCTCTAAGTGCTCATCACTTTCAGTTCAAATTTCTAGCAGCTACCTCTTCATAAACCTAGAATCCTCAGACTCCTTTTCTTGCTGGCAACCACATGCATTCCATTGGGGCCACTCCCCGTATTCAGAACTGCTGGAACTCTCCTTCAGATGATTGCTCTCCTCAGCAATTCCGAAGTGATTTTCTATCTTCATCTGCACCTTGAGATTGCTGGCAATTTTTCTCATTAAGAAAGAGAAACATACACAAATTTAATCTCTGATGAGACAATGCCTTTGATGGGATATCCCATGATTTGTAAATTTTTTGGTATTGTATATGTATGTATATATGTATGTGCACGTGTATAATATAATGTGTAAGTGTGTGTTTGTTGATTTTAGCTAATTAATAGACTAAAAAGTACACATTAAGTACCTATTATGTACCAGCCACTGAATACAAAGGTTAATAAGGCATAATCTCACTCTTCAAGAAATTAGTAAATCAAATAGATAAGCAATTATAATACTGTTTCAGAGTTATACATAGTTTATAGCTAATTGGGGCAGTGCTCAAGGATGCATTTTACAAGGATGAATTTTGCTCAAGGAGGGACAAATTCAATAGAATCATGTAGCTATCAGCAGATTTTACTCCATAATTAGGCCATGAAGTCATCGCCTGATTTTAGTCTTTTGTCTTGAATTCCTGACAGCCACAAAGTGGTTTTAGGTTTTTTGTTTTTGTTTAAGTTTTATTTATAGCAGCACAAATTATATTCTAGTTTAGTGTAATGCTTATACCTTTGTTCCTGGTATGAAGAAAAGCATACAGTATGATATCAAAAAAGATGTTTTTATAAAGTTTGGATAAATGGACAAATTGCATTATTGGCACAATGGTACAGAGAACGTGAATATTGTTTGTAGAGGTTTTTTGATCTAAGTGTATTTATTCAATTTAATTTCAAACTTCTGGCATAATCAATTTGTTACATCGAACAAGATCATTTGCCAATGAATGCGCTGACTTCCACTTAAAAATATGAAATATCACATGGCTTTGTAATAATCAACTTTTTTCTTTAAAAAGATAAAAAAAAATTTGCAAAATTTTATGTAGATTGACCAAGAAAAAAGAGAGAAGACTGAAATTGCTAACATCAGAAATAAAGTAGAGTCATTATAACATTGTCCTATGGCTTTTAGTGGTGGTAAGATTTAGTTTCTTTCATTTTCAGTTTTGTTCTACAAGTAAGTTTTGTTCTTTCTTGTATATTCGTGGTGGTGATTATTGTGTTTTAAATTCCAGATGCAGGACTTCCTTGAGGATTTCTTGTAGGGCTGGTTGTGTGGTGGTGAATTCCCACAGCTTTTGTGTGTCTGGAAAACACACTATTTTTCCCTCATTTCTGAAGGGTAACCTTGCTGGGTATAGTATTGTTGGCTGGCAGTTTTTTTCTTTTAGTATTTTGAATATATCATTCCATTTTCTTCTGGCCTGTAAAGTTCCTGCTGAGAAGTCTGCTGTTAGTCTGACAGGGTCTCCCTTATAGGTGACTTGACGCTTTTCACTTGCTTATTTTAAGATTCTTTCTTTGTCTTTGAGCTTTGCCAGTTTGACTATAAGGTGTCTTGGAGAGGATCTTTTTGGATTGAATCTGTTTGGGGAATCTTTAAGCCTCCTGGGTCTGAAAGTCTGTGTCTCTCCCTATACCTGGGAAGTTTTCTGTTATTATTTTGGTGAAAAGGTTTTCCGTGCCTCTCCCTTAGATTTTGTTCACTTTTTAAAATTCTTTTTTCCTTTTTCTTTTGGTCCACCTGGGTTATTTTGAAAAGACTATCTTCAAGATCAGAAATTCTTTCTTCTGCTTTTTCTAGCCTGCTGCTTAAGCTATTGTTTGTATTTTTTATTTTGTTGACTGAATCTTTCAGTTCCATGAGTTCTGCTACATTCTTTTTTAAGGTATTAATCTCTGTACATTTTCTCCTTCATATCCTGGATTTTTTTCCTCATCTCATCATGTTGTCTAACTGAGTCTTCTCATATCTCAGTGAGTTTCCTTAAGATTGTTGCTTGGAATTCCTTTTCAGTCATTTCAAGGGTTTCATGCTCTGTGGGGTCTGGTAGTTGAGAATTACTGTATTCTTTTTGGGATGTCATCTTTCCTTGGGTTTTCATATTTCTACTATCTCTACATTGATGTCTGGTCATCTGGGAGAGCAGTTGCTTCTATTACTCTGGAGTGGGCTTTAGGGAGAGAGACATCCTCTTTTTCCAGTCTCACTGGTGACTCTCCCTTTATCAATGCAGTTGAGTGGCCACCTGCACAGTGGCTGTGGTTGTTGCTGTGGCATTAAGCCACTTTTTCAGCAGCCGTGGCTGTGGCAGGGGCTGTGGTGGGGCACTCATGCAGAAGTGGTGTTTTTGGAGTACTCTCTTGCCTGCTTTTAGGTGAGGGGTACTGCCCTTGGCTCCTTGCCTAGGACCCCAGGCATGCTTTCTCGCCTGCTTCCAGTCAGAAGGGACTGTGGCCCTCAGCTCATTCTGTAATAATAAACATTGAAAAAGAAGTAAGCTTATCTTACTTTTTCTTTTTCCTTTCATACTAGTATCTTTAGTTCTATATAACACATTTATAGTGGCAAACACAGCACAAGAGTCAAATGGTATCAACCTTCTCCATGCACCGACATGAGACTCTACCAACAAATGCTGTTTGTCATTGTTGGGTTATTTTGATACATGAAATTTCAATAAAAATTGGAAACTTTAGTATGTCTTTATTTTTTTTAGTAACAAAGGAATTATTATTTTTAATGTTTTATTTTATTTAGGATTTTTATTATGAATGTTTAAATTAAAAGTGGAGAAGTAGTAGAAAAAGCACTTTATAATGTATTAGTACATATGGATTTTAATCTACTTTTGTAACTACTTTTTTTTTTTTTTTGTAAACTACTTTTGTAATTACTGGCCTTGGTTATTAAGTAGTTCTAGGGGACTTCACTTCATCAGATGCTGAGCAAGACCAGAAATAATATGGAAGCTGTTTATTCCCAGTCTGTGCATGTGCAATTATGTGTAAGTGTATCTTCAACTACTACACAGACAGGTTTTTTTTACATATGAAATGTAAATGACTGCATGTGAATTTAGCAGACCTTGAATACAATATGAAATAGAATAAACAGTAATGAGCTTTAGTGATTGTATGATGTCATCTGTCAAAGAGAGAACAGGTGAATTTGACCTCTCCAATCCTTAACCTAATTTCTTGAGTTTAATAACAGTTTTCAAAATATGCGAATAAGATATTGTGGTTTGCCTATTGTGACTCTATTTGAAAACCTCAATGTTATTGGTATCTATTTTACAAGGAGAAGCACTTCTGGAGAAACAAGAAGTGTTCTTAGTCATAAGCACTAATAAGAGGATTAGGTCAGAATGGACATATATAAGCAGTCCTGGGGGCATGTGTATGCTCCTAGTTAGACTACACTTTTTGTCAAAGTGAGCAAGTATTGGGCAACATGTTTACAGGTCTTGCAATAGAGCCTCCAGGAAAATACCAACAGAAATATTTCCCCACCATTATTTTTAATCCTTTTAATTTCTCTCCTTTCTTCTAAGGAGAAGTAAATAAAAGGCTTTTGGTAGTCGTTTTATTTTAAAGTAATAGCTACCTCATTAAACCTCCAGTTTGACAGTCAAGTTATGATAGTACAGCTTTGCTCTTCTTAAATGGGAATAATTCAAAGAAACTCCCCAAAGTAAAGCTCAAAGTGAAAGTGATTTCTCAAAGTACCAAGAAATATTGCTCAGAAAAAGAAAAAACTTCATTTGGTACAATTCATTTTGCCCATTTTCTTGAACCACATTAGTTTTATTAGTATTTAAAAATTATAGCCATGTTGGTTCTGCAGCTGATAGTGGTTTGGTTCAAACTAGAGTCAGCGGCAGCTGCAAAAATAAGGAAACATCTTGTCTGTTGCCATGAAAGGATTAGAGTGTAACTCAGAGCAAGCCAGTTTTATTCTGACTACCTTAAGTTTATCATGTAAAAATCAAAGTCACATGTCTCCACATGAGCTGTGTTAGCTGAAAAACTTCCAGCCTAATAAGCAGAGAAATGTAACCACAAAAGCCATGAAGCTTTCTACATTTGAAGGACAAATGAGTGGGGAATTCTCTTCTTATAGAGCAGTTTCACTCACAGAAGTCTGTCCCATTCTTGCAGCTCTTAATGGCTTCCTCATCCCTTGTCACGAAGTCCCTGATGAGAAAGTGGTTAAGTAGCTGCTTCCCACAATGTAGGGCTCCTCCAAGACCAGTGCAGGCTGTTCCTCTCAGGCTTCAACTGCTAATTCGTAACTGCTAGATCCAGTATGTATGTTGTGCATGTATGCATGTCTATCTATATATAGATATATTTATATATTGCATAGATATCTATGTATGTTTACATGTTATAAACGAAGCAAAAGCTTCATGAAAAGTATTCACCCTTATTACATGCAATGTACTCTGATAGTTTCTATTTTATTCTATCCTGTTTATTTTTATATGGTTGTTGCAGCCTACCAAATTGACTTCATGACACACAAATACGTCATGACTCACAGTTTGGAAAATACTTCCAAAGTTCAGCCCTTCTCACATCTAACTGTGCATCAAAACCACCTGGGGAGTGTTCTCAAAACCAGAAACCAGGGCTGGGGAAAGGGGAATTGGAAGTGACTGTCACTAAGGAAAGGAAGACATATTTTGCCAATAATTTGCTCTATGATCTTGGATAAGTTACTTTACCTTCTTGAGTCAGTTTCTTCACCATTGAAATATTATAATAATAAAGTCTTCTATACAGGGGTCATTGCGTACATGAAATGACATAATACCTGCAAAACATGTTGCTTTAAGTCCAAAACATGGTAAGAAGGCATTAATATTATTCTTAACAAGTCTTAAAATCATGCTATTTCTATAGTTGTATTGAGTTACTGATGTCTAAAGGGGATTTTTCACAACCTGTCCTAATCTGCCTTAAATGCCCTGCCTTTGCTAGAGCCAGAAGTGGATTAAAACTCAGATACCTCATTACTATCTTGCCTGGCTACTAAATTGGAGGTGTCTAAACAAGGTACTAATGAGCTCTCTGAGTTCTAACCTGATTTTGGCCCTCGCTAAAGGCCTTAATGAGGTGACCAGCTTTTAACCTGTTCTTGGCCTCATGTATATGTTGCTTTTCAAAGCAGGTGAGAACCTGTTTTTAAAAGGCTATCAAAATATGAAATCATAAGCCTAGTTGGTTTTTATTTTCCTTGTTTTTAAGTAAAATGAATGAGAGACATAAAAAGAAGAACTGGACAGAGTTAGTTAGAAACCCCTAACGTTCATCTTTCACATCTTGTACTGGTTTCCTGAAAAACTATAGTACATTGCAATTCACACTGTTTAGGTCAATATTGGGGGCTTTCCAGTGAATCATTTTCAATTTAGCACAATAGTATCCTAAATCTACAAGTCCAAAATTGAATCAGGTAGCAAGTATTTATAATAATTAATACCAACTACAGTAAATTAAGTACTATGGGAATATTAAAGAAACCTGAAATGCGGTCCCTTCCTTTAAAGTGCTTATGGTCTACTTGGAGGAAACTATTTTGAAAGATAGTATATCTATAAAACATTTGAGGTATAGTAAGGCAAGAGATCAGGAATAATTGCCATTAAAAAGACAGTTACTGCAATTGTTTGAGGAACCTCCATACCATTTTCCATAGAGGCTGCACCATATGACCCAGCTATCCCACTGTTGGGAATATACCCAGAGGAATGGAAATCATCAAGTCAAAGGTATACCTGTTCCCCAATGTTCATCGCAGCACTCTTTACAATAGCCAAGAGTTGGAACCAGCCCAAATGTCCATCATCAGATGAGTGGATACGGAAAATGTGGTACATCTACACAATGGAATACTACTCAGCTATAAAAACGAATGAAATACTGCCATTTGCAACAACATGGATGGACCTTGAGAGAATTATATTAAGTGAAACAAGTCAGGCACAGAAAGAGAAATACCACATGTTCTCACTTATTGGTGGGAGCTAAAAATTAATATATAAATTCACACACACACACACACACACACACAAACCGGTGGGGGGGGGGAGAAGATATAACAACCACAACTACTTGAAGTTGATACGACAAGCAAACAGAAAGGACATTGTTGGGGGGGGGGAAGGAGAAGGGAGGGAGGTTTTGGTGATGGGGAGCAATAATCAGCCACAATGTATATTGACAAAATAAAACTTAATAAAAAAAATAAAATAAAATAAAGAAAAAAAAAAAAAGACAGTTCCTCAGTTTCCAAAGGGGGTGTGTGTGCAGAAGGGAAACACCCGGGTCAGTCAGAAGGCAGAAGGCAAGAGGCAACTGTGAGTAAGAGCCTCCACTGTGTTTATGTGAGAAGGAACAGGCAAGGCAGGGTAAAAAGGCTTACGATTGGATAATGTGAATAAGTTCAAAATACTCATTGTCTGGTCCTGGTCCTGGGGGGATTAGGGCAGGTGAATAGTGGCCTGGAGTGTGAGAATCAAATAAAGGAGGTGATCACGGTGTGGGTTCTGGATTGTTAGTTTGCATTTGAAAAGTGTGCTTGACGGCAAGGCAAGTTGTTTACTATTGCTATGAATTGACTAACCCAGGCAGGGGCAATCCCTCTGGGGTCAACAAGGCCCCAGATAGCAAAGCATCAGAATTCAGAAAATGAAAGTCATGGTTGATACAGAAACAACCCAAAAGTTGGTAAATATTAATAACACAGTTGACCATTAATATACATATCATGTACCAAAAGAAGTGAAGAATTTAGGGAAATGATTCTCAACTTTGTGGATACATTGGAATTACCTGAGGAATTATAAAAGTACTAATACTGAATCCCCATCCAGATCCTGACTTAATTTGTCTAGGGCAAAACCTGGGCTTCAGGATATTTAAGAGCTCCACCAGGTAATTTCAATCTGTAGCTCAGGTTGAAAACCACTGGTTTAGAGCAAGAGTGAACAAGACGGGAGGAGACAGGCACATTTGTACCTTTAATGCCTTAGAACTGGCCCGTTTATGTCTCATCTTTTGCAATAGAGAGGAGGGAAGAAAGGGAGGAAAATAATGATATAGTACAGAATAATGAATCTAACGTGTATTGCGTACCTGCTATATGTCAGGCTCATTTTAGGTATTTTAAATATATTATCTAATTTCTTCCTAGAGTGTCCTAAGAGAAAATATAATACGGTTTTCATTTTACTGAAAGAAACTGAAACTCAGAAAAGGTAAATGATTTGCCTACAATCCACAGGTAATACGTTGGTAAATACTTATCTCTCCTCTACCAGAGTAGATTCTAGTTACTTTTTAAAAGAGGAAATACTATTCCCCTCCCCCACTCCCATAACCAATATTTTTCCTAATAACCCAAACATAAAATTTTTCCTTTGTATCCAACTTTAAATACTTCTTGCATTGACCAAATACCAATTTAATATTATTGCTTTGAAATCTGTAAACCCTTGTGCAGTTGACATTTATAATCTTTTTCTGCTTAACATTTCAATTTCTATTAGGCTTTTGCTCCACCTCCATGCCATATGGTCATGGTGAGCCTGTAAGTGACAGTACTGGGCATAGGACTAGTGGTTATCCAACCAAGTATTCCAGTGTTTTATCTTTGGTGACTGGTCCAAGAGGTGACCACATGAACTTAGCTGGGCCAAGCAGAGTGCTTCCACCGAGATATCCAATGTAGATGCTGGAGAGACAATGTGCCTCTGCCTTGTGAACTGTGGGCTGTAAGCACGTAGACCTGAGCTTCTTTGAGATCCTGTCTAAGGCCTGAGAGAATGAGGCCAACAGGAAGAGAAATGCAAATACAAATAAAACCAAGAGATAGATAAACTGATATCATTATTTAAGATTCTGGATTTAGTCAGGCTTAAATATAAACATCTCCACCCACAGACTTGACAATTGTATGAGCCAAAAATTTTCCATTTTACTGAAGCTGTTTTGAATTGGGTTTCTGTCACTTTCAACTATCCCGTATACATTCAGATGTTTCCAAAAAGTACAAATTATTTGGGGAAACAGTCCTGTTCAATTGAACCAGGTTATACCCAAGAAGAGTTTTAACTAGGGTATGCTTTTTCTTCTTACATGGAAAAATACTGCCTTGTTGTGTGTGTGGGTTCTCCAGATCAAAGTTTAAAAGAAAGATGCACTGCAAATTTAAAATCAATGACGTAAGATTTTCTAACAGTTTTTTATAAAAGACTAAGATCCCAATGACAAAAGAGCCAATCAATCAAAATCAATAGCTAATCATCTGCTGTGTATCAATAAATGTGAAATGTATAGGGAGGCGCCAAAGGTAAAGAGGACATGGTCACTACATTCAAGAATCTCAGTGCTTGTGGGGACAATATGCTCCCCAAATAACCAGTGCTAGAAGGTAATGAATTCATGGTAAGTTGCCAAATAAGCAGTATGAAAATATGTTAGGGCTACGTATGTTTAAAGGAATGAGCAATAACTGTTGAATGAAGGTAGTCAGGAACACTTTTTTTTTTTTTCTAGAGGAAGCATAACCTGACCTGTGCCTTGAAGAATGGGAAGATGGGAAGATTATAACACCAAGGTCAAGGGTTCAGATCCCCATACTAGCCAGACATGCCCCTCCCCCCACAAAAAAAGAATGGGAAGATTTAGCAGAGGGGCTTTGCCTACAAAGAGAAAATTCCACATAATATATTTGTGCTATTTCAACAGTCCGATACCAGACCAATGGAAGTTGAATTTAATGCAGCGGAAAACCATCTCTTTACCTCCAGGCTCCATGTCATTGTTTTTAAAATTTTTATTCATTAAAATGAAAAAAAAAAAAGATTTATTAAAAATATAATATATGGGTCCAAGCCCATGGCACCCTCGGGAGAGTGCGGTGCTGGGAGCGTGGCGACGCTCCCGCCGCGGGTTCGGATCCTATACAGGAATGGCCGGTGCACTCACTGGCTGAGTGCCGGTCACGAAAAAACGACAAAAAAAAAAAAATATATATATATATATATATATATATATATTTATATATAATATATGTCACATACTATTTGAGATGGTCATGGTTCTTGCCCTTAGGTGTTTTAATCTATTTAGAAATTTCAGATAAATAAGCAAGTCATTGTTTCGAGTAATACATATAGGACAGAGCACTTAACTCAGATTAAGAAAAAGCCAGAGTAAGATTCTTGGAAAAAGTGGCATCTAAACTAAAAGTCTACTAAAGTCTGAGTACAAGTTAGCAAAGGTTCTGAAATGAGAAAAAGCATGATACACATGGTGAATCAAAAGAAGGTCAAAGTGGTGATAACAATGTACTTGTGAGAGTAGAAGGGGCAACAGATGAGTTTAAACATTGTAGAGAAAAAAGGCCCTAATGATAACATAAAGCAGCTGTTGTCTAATAGCATGTACCCCTGTGGGTCCCTGAGATACTTTCAGGGAATCTGTGAAGTCAAACAATTTTTGCAATAATGCTAGTACATTATTTGCCTGTAAAAACTCATTCTTTCATGAGTATACAATGGAGTTTTCCAATGTATAATTGGAAGATCTGCATAAAAGAGTGAACAAATATGTTCCAAATAACAAATCATGTTGTTACAAAAATCATGCATGAATAAAAATGCATTCAAGGTGCAAGATAGTCCAATGTAACAGACCACAAAAAATGTATGAATATGACTTCAGATTCTATATTGCCACTAATCTTCAAGAAACTACCACATTTTAAATTTTGATGTAGTATAAATGATAGAATTTCACAATTACCTAAGATGGCTATTACTTCTCCCTTTTCCAATGATATATGTGTGAGACCAGATTTTCTTCATATACTTCAACCCAAACAACAAACCACAACAAACTGAATGAAGAAGCAGACTTGACAATCTAGCTAACTTCTATTAAGCAGACCTTAAAAACAGATGTTTAGTAGTGTATAACAATTCCACTCCTATAACTACTTTTGGGAGGAATGTAGTTATTTTTCATGATAAAATATTTATTACTTTTTTGACATGAATTAATATATTTTTTTCAGTTTTAACTTCTGATATAGTACATGTAGATAAATATAACCCACGTAAGCTCTTCGGGGTTCCTAATTCTTAAGAGTGCAAAGGGGTTCTGAGACCAAAAGTTTGAGAATGGGTGCCACAGAGAGCGTCCTGAGGATTCTGTTTCAAATCTTTGAGATCTTTTTTTTTTTCTTAACTCTGTGTGATTGGTGAACATTTAGGAAGGGCTCTCAACAAATGTTGTCACCTCTAATATTTAACATTAATATACAGTTAATGTTGTAGCCCTAACCCTTACCTCTCCATTTCCACTCACTCACTTTCTCCAACTGCCTATTTTTATAAGCCTCAATGAATAAAAGAATCTTACTTCCACATCACTACCTGACAATAAGACTAGCTCCTTTTTGTTCTGAATCTTCACTTCATATTGATAATGTGTCAGAAGTAATAGCTCTTATTATGACAATTTAAGAGAATCGTGTAAAGATCAATAAGCAACAAGATCAAATTCACAAAAGTATCTACCTCTCTGCAGAGTACTTTGCCTTGATAAAAACTGACCTTGACTGGGAAACAGTTCTGTTCAGCAAGTGACTACCCAGTGGGCTTCAAGTGTTTTACATTGTAAGAGGCAAAGCTTTAAGAACATAAAAACATTAGAACATTTTGAGACAGCAAAATGTATGACTTGTTCTCAAAGTCCGAACTAAATACTTGTGAAAAAGATTATCATGAACAATCTCTTATCTTTAGGGGGGAAAATGTCTGACTTCTTTCTTTGCTTTGAAGCCTCTGATTTTTTCTGGCTGTTTGCCTCGCATTTTGATCTTGGGATAAGAATGCTGTCCCCTGGGATCTTTTCCTTCTGAGATCCACTAGGAAGATCTTTCTGAAGACTTTTACTGGGGTTTGATATTTAACATTTGGCTGCTGATAGATTCCAGGAAATGTAAGAATCCATTCAATTGCAAAATTCTAAGATGCTTTACAGTAAAATGCTCTGGACACGTAATGGAGTGGCACTGGTGACAGAAAGTGACAGTAAGAGCAAGGACTCAGGCAGGGCAGGCCCTGTATCTTGGCTCCTTCCTGGTCTATGGCATCACTGTTCTTCCTGCCTTCAGCCTCCCCTCCATGCAGACAGCTCAGGGGGCCCGTTCACAGGAGGCCACTAGGTTGCAATTTGGAATGGGAGTAGTCCTCTCATTGGAATTCAGTTGAAACCACCCCATTCTCTTCAGTTACAAATTTTGGCATTTTTGAGTCCATGTTATAGGTCAGAGGACATTATTCTTTTCAAGTCAAAATCTAGCTCTTGACAAATTTAGAGGGTTTTTTTTTTTAAAGTCTCATTCTTTTCAAATAGTACTATTTTTAAATGGTTGCTTATTTCAGATTGAATTAAATCAAGCTTGGTAGAAAAGGATTTTTAAGTCTTTTCTTATTGGAATTTGCTTGTCGAACCCCTTTAAAGTGATTTATATGGAAATCTTCCACAAATTCTCTTTTCCTGCTTGCTTTTACTAATAAAAAATGGTATGTTTGTGTCAATGTTTTATATTAATTTTACATTTTTTCCAATCCTTTTTAAAAAATCATTTCTCTCTAGTCAATCCTTTAGCTGCTGAAAAATTTATGCATGATTACATATGAAATACATGAGTGCCCTCTCTTGTCCACCTCAAAGTAAAACAGTTTTAGTAATCAAAGTGTTTCTCTCTTCAGTGGAAGAAAGCAAAATCAGCCACGTGTAATAATATAAGCTAAATTAATTTCCTTCCCTCTTTGAAAATTTGATGTATAGGTACATGATATATTTCATTAAGAAGACAGGAATTTATTAGAAGAAAATAATTTTAAAGTGAATACAACTTCTTCTTTTATGAGTTAAAATAAAGTCTTTATAAAACAACATTAAAACCAGTTTTGATTTTTTTTTTTAATCTTATAGGGTAAATTGAATTCTAGTAAACCTACATTTTAAAATGAGTTTCATTTTTAAATTGAAAATGTCACTGAAATGATTGCACTGTAAAGAAGTTGTAATTACCCAAACTTGAATCTATATGTAGTAATATTTTGATTTTCACTTTTTAAAAAACAGAAGGAAAAGCAACACAAATATGCCCGTTGTTTGGAGTCAGTAATTTCTTACTGTCACTCAGTAACGGAGCTGCACAAAAGAACATACTATAGTGCTATTAATTTTAAAGAAAATTTATTTTTCATGTCTATAGACTTGTTTGAACCACACAAAATGTATGTAGGTTTTTGTGTTTGGTATGACAGGCCAACTTTGGGGTGAAGATTTCAGGATAAAAAGATCTTAGATCAGAAGAAATCCAATGAACAGGACTAACATTCATGCTATGCACAATGAGGATAATGAGGAAGGTCTGCTGTGGTTTTAGGAATCTTATACCATTTTAACTACATTTCCTTGAAAGTTTTGAGTGGGTAAAAACACATTGGGATCTGCATAGATGCCTCCTGGAATCCCAAATGAGGCAGTTTTCACCATAAATCTTTCATATCCTATGAAAAATGTTTCCTTAAGGCACAAAGGGAAGTTATTTTTATTAGAGGAATTTTTCAAAACAGCAGCACAAATTTCTAAATCTCAGAATATACACCTCCCTCAACTCCTCTCCCCAACCCCACCAACGATATACATTCTTGTCAAGTGTGCTGGCTGCCAAATGTTGAATCTTAGTGTTACGACCACCGCAAATGTTGTGATGACTTCCACCAGGTTACAGAAGTACTGCTAAGGATCAGATCTGGACACACAGGACAGAGAGAGTGTCTCAGTAGGTAGCTGCAGCTGTTTGCAGAGCCTAGTGTCTCATGTTCAAAGATGGTCTGATGTTCATTTCCTAATGAGATATGCTGTTGGTGATGTTATCTGATTACTTTCAATATTAGATTTCACTGATGAAGCTCTGCCAAGTTTTGTAAGAACTAGATCACAAGTTGCTAGGGGTATCTCTCAGCTGATATTGTGCCTTTAAAGAAAATCCATAGAGCAACTAGAGTGAGCTTCACCACTATCCTCTAACACAGATCTGTTATCATCTTCCATTTTACCCAGAATAGTTAAGTAACCACCCATGATACATGGCTAACTTCACTAGATGGAGTAGAATTTGAACTCAGGCTGTCCAGCTCCAGAGTCTATGCTATACCCTATTCTAGCCCTTCTCACCACACAAACTCATACCTATTCTTCAGGGCTCTGTGCATTACCTACCTCCTCTCAGAAGCTTTCTCGATTCTTTTAGCCAGTCATTATCTCTCTCTCTTCTGAACTCTCATAGCACTGTCTTTAATGCCAACTTTGTGGTGGTGGTTTTATTATTTATCTACTTATATCTTTTCTCTCCAACTAAACTATAAGGTCATCAGGGAGTATCCATATATAATTCATTTTTGCAGGAGAGGGCACTTACAAATTTGGTGGTAAGGACTGCAACCGCATTTTCAATAAAGTTATTAGACTTATAAGCTTTCATCAATACATTCATTCATTCTACTAATATTTATTAAGATCCAATGTTATGAAAGGCCTGTTTCGTGGTTCTGGGGTTACAGTGGTAGATAAAGAAATTAAACTTGCAAACATAATTTTATGATATAACTAATGAATTAAATGTCATAAAATTTCTAGTAATGAGTCTTTAATTAATGCACAATCTTATTATTAATGGCTGGTAATTAGTAGAAAAATAGCTTGTCGGTCTGCTTTACATCATTATTGACAGAGTAACTCAGAGAATGTCCACTGTACGTAAGGAACTTTCTGTGGAGCTTCATAGTATAAAGCATAAAAGCATTATAGACAGAAAAAGGAAACAAACCATGAATACAATAGCAATGGACCAACAGTGCAAAGAATACGGAACTTTCTAGTGTTTGAATATAAATAACCACTTGGAGTGAGTTTCAGATGATATTGCAAAATCTTTGGCAGAAAGCATGTGGGGATGTGGAGTTCTTTACAAGCAGGATCCAGTTCTGTTTTACTCATCCGATAGATCAAATACCTGCCTCCATGGATTCAACTTGAATGGAAAAATTGTAACTTATTTAACATCATTACTTCCTGGGTTAAGATTTTTTTTTTTTCCCCCTCTGAAGAACTCTCTTTAAGGTGTTACCCAAATATGACCCTGTTTATCAGATAAAATTAAACCAAATAACTTCAGGTTGTTTTCACTACTGATAGATGACACTTGGAAAATGACAGTCTGGAGTCAATGCCTGAGGAATTTCATTTACCCTGAGCTGATTGTGTCTGTGTGTGCTCCACCAGTTTGATTTCTTCTATTTGGCCCATCTCTATGGGTAATTTCTGGAAAATCCAAATTTGCAGAGAAAATAAAATAACTTGACAGCTTGTAAGGGTGGGGAAGGATGTTGGTTCATTTCCCTAAAGACTTATCTCATAGAAAGGCCATATATTACATGAAAAAGAAATATAATTCAACATTTCTCTGCCAGAAAAGGCAGCCAAAATTTTTATATTGTTCCGGGAAAAAAAATGATCTTTCTGCAATTTCCATTTACTCCATCCTCACCAAGCCTAGGACTTCATCCTTTTGGAGATAGGAATGGGATTACAACATTTTCATGGTGTGAAGCTTTAAATAAAGTACAAAGAAATGTCACTGCACAAACCCCCTCCCTCCCTCTCTTTTTTCAGTTGAGACGCATTGTTGTCTTTAGCTTCCCTGCTCTCCGTTTTGGCTTCCTGATTACCTACATCATTTGTTCCTTTGTCTTGTCTGACCCCTCACCACAGCACTGTGGTATTCACTGCAATAACATGTGGGCCAAAATGAGCTCACCCCGATTAACATAGAGTATGTAATTCCATAGGAATTTTATGATAATTGAGCAATAATTCTTGTATACTTCTTTCAAAAATTTATCTGGAAAGCAAATTATAGTAGAGTATTCCCCTAAGGTTCTTACTAACATTATCTATTTTTAGGAATTCTCTCTTCATTCTGGTGCTCTGAACTTATTAGTTCAATAGTCTTGACAAGCAAAAGGATGAAAGACGTAGAAATGTTTAAAAGTTATTTTTAGTCTAAATCTGGGTTTATTACTAGCAATATGTCCCTATTGTGCCACCCTAGAGCATCCAAAATAATCAGAGTAGAATAGATGGAAACATAAACTGAAAACCAACAATCTGCTACATACATATTTCTCTATAATTTTGCCGTACCTCAACCTTCCTTACATATTCAGCATAGGTCGAGTGTTTAGTTCTCCTGTTCTGTAGCTTACCATGGATTTGTTTTTGTTTGTTTTCTCCTGAATACATCGCAGAAGGGGACAGCTATTAAGAGTAGGTCTCAAGATGGTAAAAAGGAATTAATATTTATTTGTCCCTATATGGATAGTAAAACATGCTTTACACACATCCTCTCATTCAATGCTGATATCTAACCCATGAACTGGTTCATGTGGCCTCTTATAAATGAGCAAACTGAGTCTTCAAGAGGATAGTGTATCCCAAATCCACTGTTAATAGTTTTTGCCTGTTTAAATGCTACAATTCCAAGCAATGATTTGTGCAATAGAAATTCTTCCCTTCTCCACTTTACCCTCTCCTCAAATCACTCCTCTGCACACATACACAAAAAGACCCACACATGGGCATGTGCACACACTTAGTACCACAACTCCCAAGGATGCCGTCCATCCTGAAATTGAAATGTCATTAAGTATCTCAGTGAGTAACCCTTAATAGGCGAAGTTTAGACATCAATGTGATTAACTAATTAGCTGCCCCAAATGGTATTTCTTCGCCCCCTAAGGCTAGATGTATCCCTATTATTTCTCACCGTCCCTCTCCTCTCTCCAACTCCTTGAATAAGTTGTCATGGCCATATTTGATGATTTTCTTATAGCTTCTCATAATAAGTCAGTTAGAGAGGCCTGGAAGTTGGGGAAATGACATTGGTCACACCCTCCTGCACAGCGTGAGCCCAGTTAACGACAGAACAGAACATTTCCTTTCTTTTCTTTGTTTATTTTGTTATTTTTCCTGCAATCCAATGAACCCTTTCTTTCCTAATTAGGTTTCTGCTCAGCAGCTTATCAAGTTTGTCTCTTCCAAAATAAATAGATCAAACAACTCTATATCATCAAGAGACAAAGGTAAATCATTTGGGGAGGGGATAGAAATAGCTCTAACTGAATCTCTGTACTGGGCTTTGGGGAAAACTAAAATATGTTCCTTTTTTTTCACATTGGCTGGCTGGTTTCATTCTTTGCTTTCTAGCATGACAGTAAAGTGCATTATTTTTTTTTATCAACTGCATGCAGTGTTGAGATAAGACGGGGGCAATCCTATTTTCCTCTCCTGGATGAAGACAAGTAAAACAGTATGTTTTGTCAGTATGGATATTTTTCCACCAAAATAGTCCCTAACACAGTTCTACATAAATGTTATTAAACTCCACATTAAACAGCCTGTGTGTGTGGGTACTGAGCCCAGAAGTGCCTGACAGCTAATGAATAAACATATACTTTATTTCTAGCAAGGCTTTCTGTAAGGCTATGATGCCTGAATACTTTTGGCAAAAAGATCCATTTATTTTGTTTCAAAAACACATATGCTCACATGGAAACACAAGTAAACCAGGCAGAGTGTTATTCCATCTCCTGAGTTTATAAATAGGTAAATCTGATGATTTTGCCTGAAGAATTTCAAAGGGACTCAGCCCCATTTAGTTCAGAGAGAAAATGCTGCTGCCATATTTCCTGCTCCAATGCAGCTGGTGTCATTTGCCCACCTCAGGCACTCTCCAGAATGCTTATCTCTTTTCAAAACACGTGGATTTGTGAATACAAAAGTTCAAAGAGCTTTCCAAAGCACAGCCATTTTTGTCCTTATTTGGAAAGAGAGACATGGTTAAAATGTGTGTGTGTGTGTGTGTGTGTGTGTGTGTGTGTGTGTGTGTGTGTGTGTGTGTGTGTGTGTGTGGTGTGTGTGTGTGTGTGTGGTGTGTGTATGTATGTGTAAATAAATATAAAACAAAGAGCAGGTATACCCAATATAGAGTTTAGAGCTAGAATTTTCATTCCTTGTGTGTGTGTGTGAGAGTGTGTGTGTGTGTGTATGTTTATTTTGCATTTGTGGGCTTATACTGTTTTATTGCCTTATAAGATATCCATATACCTGGAATAAAAAGCTTGCCTTCTTTTAGCATCATGGTGAAATGAAAGATTAGTTATTACTTTTTCATCTCATTATTAATGAATTTATTATACACTTCTCCATAATTTATCTGTGGGATCTCAGGTCAATGGAATTAGCACAGAGTGTTCCCTACTCTAAATGTATAGCACAAAGTTTACACATATAAATAGTGTATACTGAACTAGTAAAACTAGAAAGGCAAGTATGATGTAGGTCGCTGTCTACATGGAATTTTCAAAGAAGACAGCTACTTCTAAATATACCATGATGTTGCTGGTTTACCAAAGTAAGAGGAACTATTATGAATAGCTGAAACTTACAACACCCACCACATACAACAAGGCATTCGAGGGCTGACTCCCTGTAATGACATGTACACACTGAGAAGGAAGTCCAGGGCTGTCAAGTTTGGGGACTTCTCTGTGGACAATGTCTTGGGCTCATCTTTGCATGGTCACGATGGCAGTGGAATTATGATTAACAACTGGTCGGACTGGGACTTTGAGCCTCTTGAACTCTGCTTTAGAACAAAGCCATCATTCTAAGGAGTACTTTACTGTGTTATAATGAACTGGAAGAAAGCAGAACGTAAAGGCAGGAAGATATAGGCACTCTGCTGGAAAGCAGGGTCATTAAAAATAATGAGCAGTCTTTCACTTCCTCCTTTTTATTAACTTTCTGCAAAGGACAACCTGACACTTTATTTTTTAACAGAGTCTCCATTTTTACTAATACCCATTAGCATATGGCTAAAAATTTTTCCACAACATGCTTTGGAATACCTGGATCCACGCTACAAAACACTCAGGGTTTTTTCCTTTCCACTTTCGCTTTGTATATCTTAGAACTGGCTTTTCTAATAACTACCTCGAAGCTAAACAAAAATCTGTCATCCCTCCCACCTCTAAAAATATACAAAAGTACCATTTTAGGGGAGAAGAGAAAGCACAGAGCAAGGGCAAAGAAAAAGTTTAAATGCCCATCCTAAAGTTCCATTCACTTCAAATATCTCCCTCAAACTGGCCCTGTAGTACCAATTCATGCCTAGGAATCTCTAGGAATGGTTTTGACACTTAATTGTTGGCACAATTTTGCACTCAGCATTCTGATAGGAGAAGGGAAGGCTGAATGGCTGAATGAACCAGATGGTTGGTAACAGGCCAGAATTTTAGTCTTGAAGAGATTTTTAGAATGAATTATGAAATTAACTACTATGAGTTAGTACTCTGTTGCCTTGGAGAACTGCTGCCTTAGTGCCAAATAACAGAACTGAACTCTGATTTTTTTCCCTTTTAGTTAATAACTTAAGCCAAGCTTTTGATCAAAGGGAAGGAAACACAACTGCTAAGATCCAGGGAAATTGTGAGCCTGACAATGAGTCTCTATGACCTGTGGATCCAAGTGACCCAGATTTCCATTACTCAGAGGGTGGGATAGGAAGTAGTATTCAAGCACCTATTATATGCCAGCCACCTGTCAGGTACTTTATTTACACTATTTCATTTAATCTTCACACTAACCCCAAGAAGTTGGCATTTTTATTTATGAGTAATATAGAGAAAGTTGTTTTATTTATCAATTCATTCAACAAAAATATATTGCACAAAAACTATATTCCAGGCATGGAACTAGACACTGAGGCTACAATGATAAACCAGATAGATGCCGTGATTGACTTCACAGGGCTCACAGTTTAGGGGGGATGGTAGATATTGCAGAAGTACTTACAAGCCTGATGGGCATTATCAAAGGGGAAACATAAGATGCTAAGCAGGTATAGAGAGATTGTTTGCTCAACCATTCAACACATGATTATTGGAATCCTCAAGATTCGACTAGTTTGAAGTCGATGGCAAACTTTTGGCTTATGAAACCAAGCAGTGCTCTTATCAGGAGAGAGTCCTCGGGCTGAGCCTGTGGCGCACTCGGGAGGGTGCGGCGCTGGGAGCGGGGCGACGCTCCCAGCGGCCGCGGGTTCGGATCCTACATAGGAATGGCCGGTGCACTCACTGGCTGAGTGCCGGTCACGAAAAAGAAAAAAAAAAAAAAAAAAAGGAGAGAGTCCTCCCTCTCCTAGGTGCTTCCTTGATTAATATAATACCACTTAATAATTTCAAAACATGACTGGAAGACATATGATTATTAATATTGCCACATACAGTTTTGCTCACTTAGGTAGAGCAAAGCTAAAATTTAATTAACAATTGAGATCTATGATTATAGATTTGTACTAATAGAACTTTCTGTGTTGATGAATATATCTTATATCTGTGCTATACATGGACATGTGGCTATGGAGCATATGAAGTCACTCCGTGTAACCCAGGGGCTCAATTTTTTATATCATTTAATTTTAATTAATATAAAATTTAATTTTAATAGCTATTTGCCAGTAGTAGCTACCATCTTTGGCAGCATAGTTATAATTTCCATGGGGCAGAAAGTACTCTCAAACTTGCTCCGTCCTCCAACACCTTTGGAGAGGTTTGGGTATAAGTCACTCCAGGAAGGCTAAAGGAATTTTTTCTGCTGGAGTCATATTGAGAACCCTCTAGTCTATAGGAGCCTATAGAGATGGCTTCAAAGCAGATATAAGGTAGCTATAAGAAACAAAGTCCAATTTAGATGCCAATTAGATGCAACCACAAATGGACCCGATTAGTTCTTAAACCAGACTATCCTACTGGTGTTAGTGAACTGGGAGATAGTCCAGCATTGGGCTATTTCAGACAAAAGCGGAATCCCAGGTTCCCCTGTAACCCTTCAAATACGGTGGCTACCAAGTCCACTTAGAGCAAGAGATAAAAGGGCTAATCTCAAGTTATCTCAGTTACATATAGGACAGGAGGATTCACATTCCACCCAGGGTCAGAGCAGCGGCTGTAGGAAACATCACATATACACACATACACACACAAACATTCATGCAGGCAGGCATATACACACAACTGCCTTTGGGTGTTGGTGTCTCTTCTAGACTTAGTGACCATATGTGCTTGACATAGTTTTAAGAGTCCTAATCAGGGAATGAAGTAGAAGAGACAAGATTTAAACCTAAAAAGAAATGAAACTGAAATTGCTTTAGATCCTTTTACCAAAGCACCTAACTCATTATGTCAGCTTGATTTAAATAAGGAAATGCTACCCATCAGGCAATAAATAAAGTTAGTCCTCTCAGATATTTAATTATTCAATGATAGAATTTACTACCCTGCTGCTGACTTTAAGTTCCCATGTTTGGTGAGTCTCTTGGCCTTAGAGACATATTCTTTCAACTCTAGACTTTTAAAAATAGCATACAGCCGGATATACTTCAAATTTCCTCTTGGATGACAACTTGACTATTGTTTTTTTCTCTGCTTTGAGTCTACAGGCTGCTACCTCTTTAGCCAGCTACTTGACCTCACACCCCCCAACTATGAATTGATGCCCAGCATTTCTGATGAAACTGAAACTTATTACTCACTCAGGCATTACTGACAGACTGCCTCAGGCTTACCCTGGGATCTGGCAGCCACATCAGGAAGCAACAGGAATCAGAGTCACAATTACCTCTTGCTTTATTCTTAAGGAAAGGAAAAGAATCAGACCATTAAAAATATGATACATGTTGTGTTCCAGTATGCTTGCTAGTTGCCAATTATCCTTTTGAAAATTAGTCTTATGCAAGCACTGTTCAAAAGAAAATTGGCTCGGAGCATGACTGATATTAGATCATTTCATGAGATAGTAATAAAAGCTTCCCTTTACTGGAAGCCAATCATGTGCTAAGCATATTTGTTACACACATTCATTGTTATATTCAGTTTTCACAGCAACCAACAAAATAGAAACAATTATTCCTGTTTTTCAGGTGAAAAAACACAACATCTGTGAGCCTAAATAGCTTATTCGAGGTCACATAGTTTAGAAGGCACAAACCCATGTAACTCTGCTAGCTGGTGCTATTTGCATTTTGTGGTGCCACCTTCCCGTGAGTAAGGCCGTGGGAGGAGAGAGAGATGGGAATGAAAAAAGGGGGGCCACGAATGCCGAATTGTCTAAGTTCATCAGGTTAGTAGAGAGTGATCAAATGTCTACTTTTCAATATACGTCCCTTAACTCTACCTAGTACAATACTAGGCACAAATGAGATATTTGCTGAATGAAATAAAATTTGAAGAGTCCATCCTCAAAATATTCATTTGAAATATATTTTTGAGCAAGTATTATGTATAATCATCATATTTGCACAAGACAGTAAAAACTAAGTATAGCAATGAACAATATAATTCCAGATGGTGTTGAAGCATGTGAGGAAAGTAGAGCACAGTGAGGTGACCCACTGCTCCGGAGGGACCATGAAGGGGCAGGAGCACTAATTTAGACTGAGTGGACAGGAAGTGCTTAATGAGGAGATGGTCTTTAGCTAAGAGCTGAACGCCAAAAAGGTACCATCAAGATTTGTAAGGAGCAAAGGAAACATCTCATTGAATGAACAGCAGGAAAGGGAAGAATGAGAGATCCTTCCTGGAGTTTGGTTCCAGCAACTGGGTAAGACATGAAGCATTTACTGAGACTAAAAGATAAGGCGGAGGCAGACTGTGTTGGGGGGTGGGGCAGAAATCAAGAGTTCTCTTTAGTTTCCAAAAGGCATTTCTATAAAGCTTAC
Source organism: Cynocephalus volans (assembly GCF_027409185.1). Classification (NCBI taxonomy): domain Eukaryota; kingdom Metazoa; phylum Chordata; class Mammalia; order Dermoptera; family Cynocephalidae; genus Cynocephalus; species Cynocephalus volans. The sequence continues at coordinate 75,632,057 of NC_084471.1, read as the reverse complement.
TTTTTACCAGGTAGACTCAAAATAAATGTCTTAATTCTGGTCACTTTTTATGAAGATTTTACACATTTAGTGAACCCATCACATATTTCCATTTTTGAATCAAAAAACACGAGAAATGTTTATAACTATTCTTTCTTAGTTCTATTTTACCAATCTTAATAAAGGAAAAGGGAAATCTTTAGAAATGTCATTTCTACTTTTTCAGACTCTCTCAGGTATTTTTACCTACTTAATTGTATTCCCGAACATAGTTCCAGAAGACATATTGTATGCAGTCAAAATTCAGGTTTTTGTTGGAACTACTCAAAAAGGTGCATAAAAGCTCCTTGGGCTTGAAGAAGACTATGAATTAGTAAAGTTTTTCTAATTTAATAAAGTCAGTTATGGAAAAAAACGATATCATAGTTACATCATTACAATGCAATCATTGCTACAAAGGTGGCAAGAAGAAAGACACTCCGCTACCCTCTGTGGGGAAGGGAGTTATATCTCAGCACAATCTTGGAGAAAAAATCATTTGAAAGCCTTGAGATCTCATCCATCTTGATGTTTTGTTGAGTTTTGTAAAAGTGCCTTGCTTTCCCAGTTTTAAGACTACTTCAGAACCTCAGAAATAATAGCAGAATTTTAAATGTGGATTGACTTTTGAAGTCATTATTTGTCACATTGAAATTATTTGAAAATTATGAACTTAATTATTACATATTTAGAGAAATGTTCTTCATTTGTCAGAGTTCTGATATTTGTTTAGACAGAATAACGGGGGAATTTGCTGAAGTTTTATTCTTTAAAAGATATTTTTAATTATGCAGCACTATTTCCTATAAATATATTATTTTAAGCTAAATGCCTTGCAATTGTAACTTTTCATGTTCTTGGAGATTCTTATAAGTAAAAAGCACATTCTGATACAAATTTAATTTGAATGTAAAGTGTATCTTAAATATTTCCTTGACCTAATGATTTATTCTCCATAAGTTCCTAGGAATACTGATTTTATTTAAAAATAATTATGAAATCTAAATTCTTTAAAATGTGAAGACTATATAAATCAGTCAATTTCTGCAGACTAGTAATTATATAAATTTAAAAAATTTGTTAATGATGGTGCTCTAGATAAATTCTAATTTCCCTTCTACATTCGATTTAGCTGGTAGCCATTGTTTATAGAGTGATGATTTCTCATTATCCTTATTGTGAAAGCAGTAGGGTATGCAAATTAGTAGAAAAATCTCCTACTGATAAACTATGCAAATGAAAAGCAAGTGAGTGGATATATTCTTTTGTGTCATTAATCAGTTGATTAAACTCTCCTAAAATGCAAGTTGACATGGCTGACCCCACCTCCAAAGCCTCCAAAGAAACATTAATGTTGTCAATAATGTAGCCAAGGGAGCAAATGTCTCTTCTCTGCATTTGGATTTTAAAAGCCTGGAGACTTTCAGTTGTTCTTGCAAGGACCCCAGATTACAGCCTATTTATATCTGTTTTATCTGTACTATCTATAACAAGCAAAACCTGGGGTGAGTTTGAACAGCTTCAGTATGCAAAGCAATAATAGATGAGTTTTCCAGAGGACAGTTCTGGAAAGGAAAACCTGTTGGAAAAGAAAAAATGGAAGGATTTCAAGTGTTGTTTGTTTTCTTTTTCAACTTGACTTTTCTATACTCCTTTTTTTTAAGATGCCATTTGTACATACAACTCACTTCAGTTTATTTTTAAAACCCACCCAGAGAGATACTGTTTTGTTGTGGTTACATCCTAGTCGGGGGAGGTGAGGCGCTGGACCTCCCGTTGTGAGAGGAAACGCAGGCAGGCTGGCTGAATGTGTAAGAGGCTTCCTCAGCACACGGGTTCCTTCCATCTCATGCCTGGTGTTGCTGGGATGCAATCCTGAGCTTATTTCCAAAAGTAGCCTACTGAGAAAATCCTCAATATCTAACCCAAGATACGTTAAAGAAAGTTGGTCCCACAAATGGAGCGAAGTTTGCATTTTTATTAACAAGTGAAAAGACAGAGTAACTTTTCCCCTTGTCTGAAGCTCTCAGGGGCTCCAGTCTGCTGACTTGCTGAAGTAATCCTACAACTAGGGGAGCAGAGGCACTTGATAAAATGCAGTAAGATGTTGAGAGGGGTCAAAGGCATTGTTTTAAGGTGCATATACCAGGGAAGCTGAAATTGTCCAGTCATGTGGCACATTATGTTCCAGTTTCATGTCTCAGTTCCTGTGTTGGCCCAGAATGCCCTTCCCACTGCCCAAATGAAATAGAGCTCCTTACACCCTCATAACATACGGTATCTGCTTCTGTAGAATTGCTTGCTTAACCTAAGTAACTCCATTTTACCCGCTGTCTGACCTGCAGACTACCCCCGCCTTCTGCATGAGAAACCACTGGCCTTCTCATAGAAATAAAAACCGTTACATGGGAACAGGAACCATACACAGTGAAAACTTGTCTGTTTGATTGCTCTAACGGCTCATTCTTGGCTTCTGTAACCTAGCTACCTAGCTTGCTTTGTGCACCTGGACAAACCCGTGTGCCAACGGGATGTGGTTTTTGCCTTTAAAAACCTCACAATACCAAGGCCTGGGGTCGTTCTCCTTTGGTTGCTCCTTGAGAGACGGTCGCTGGCCAGCTGGAGTGAATAAACTGCCCTTTTCTGCACGAGTGGCGTGTTTAAGTGCATTCTTGCAGGAGGGTGCCTCACAACACTAATGCTCACCTGCTAAGGACATGTTTTTTCTTCCAAGACCAGGCTAAGAGTCTCCTCAGCTTTGATTCCCATTCTTCTCACCACCTTTGTAGCCATTGTTACATTGTGATGTTACTGTTTAGCAGTTAGCTGGTGAGCTCCATGGGGACAGAGACCTTCTTGTCACATTTGCTTCCCTTGTCCACAGTGTGGTAGACCTGAGTAGATATTTGATGAACTGTCCACATTTGGGTTCAGAAACCACGTGTCCATGTGTGACCATGTGTCCACATTTGGGTTCACGCTGGCTCAAATCTCTTATTCTGATGATACATTTTCTGCCACTTAATACTACCAAGTGAATATCAACTTGTAGACCCTGAATGGGGAATTTAACCACCTCAGAACGGAAATGTTTCTCAGAAACAGAAGAGGAAACTGTTAACTAAGGAAAGTAAATTGGGAAAGGAGGGAATAATATTATCAGAGAAAAGAGAATAATGTGAAAAGTTTTAAATAAACTCATTATCAGCCCTTACACTGTCATTTTTAGAATATTTTGTGAGGTTGACAGATTTCCCCACCTTCCTTCATCCTTTTTTGAACAGTGCATGTGCAAATTGCCTAGGAAATGATTGAAGTTGTGGGTTATTTGGAAGAGATTATTTCATACTTCTTTGAAGACATATGCTTTAAAACCTATATGGGACATTGCTGCCCTTGCATCCTTGTCTCTCTAATGCCCATAGTTAGGTATAATAAAAAATATTTAACAACTGGAAATCAAAATTTAACATAGAAATCAATTGATGAATATTTTAAAAAAATATTTCCTCTTATTGTCCAACAAAGATATAGATAATGTAGAATTGTTTACCAAGTGCTGGTTCATCAAATCGTTCTAATAAATTTCAAGCTATCTGTTGCATTTTAGGAATTATTAGTGTGCTCTCTTGTTTGATACTATTGTTATTATTTAAAAAGATTCCCCCTTCTGCACTATGATTAGACAAACGTAGCCTGACTTCCTCCCCGTTCAGGGAACAGTCATTAGGTTAATGCTGGTACTTTGTTGCTGCCAGTGAGAAGCAGATCTGAGTCTAGATCCAGACAGCTTGCTCCTCAGCCCCGCCAGCATTACTGTCATCACTAACATCCACACTGTCTTGTGCCTTACCTCCCTTATCAATGCTGAGACCCTCTGGATCAGGAGATGGGATCTGCAGATGCCCGTGCCACTTTCTATCTCAGACCACTCTGCACCTTCCAGCAACACTCCCGGGCCCAATTATGCATCTTATTAGATGACACATGGGCTCAATACCTTAAACCATATACCATCTGGTATGGAAGCCCTGTATTTCACTATTTCAATGAGTGGTGTGTTTGTAGAAGTGGTGCTTACCAGCTGAATATCAGCCCTGCCTAGAATGTTCTGCTCTTTATAGATAACTAAGTAATGAAAGCCTAGTTCTCTTCAATTAGCCAAATAACTATCTGGAGCTGTATCATAATTTCTAGAAACCTGGCTTTGATACTTGTGAACATGAAGTCAGAAGGAAAAATCGATGACTCCTTACACCACCCAATTTTCATGAGTTGAATAAACTGAGCACTTAGTACAAATCAAGCACTGGGTATATTTTATTTCATTCAATCCTTATAGCAACTCTGTTTTGAGATATTATCACCATTTTATAGGTGGGAAAGCTGAAGCACAGAGAAGTTAACCAAGTTGCCAAGGACTAATACTTGAAATGACAGAATCCAAATCCTCACCATGCGGCTTCAGAGTCTGTACTTCCAACCGCCATGATATAATATCTTTCTATTAAGTAAATGGCTGATGTATTTTTCTCTAAATGAACAGCTTAGTGTAGTGAAATAAAAAGAACTTTAGTTTGAATTCTGGTTTCATCATTTACTAATTGGACCTTTAGCAAAATTATTTTATTGCCGTAAGCCTCAATTTTCTCACCTCCAAATTGGGAAGAGTATAACCTTCCCATGACATAGTTATTATGAGAATGAATTAATATAGTAAATATAGAATGACTGTTATTGTACCTGAAACATAATAATTCCCTGATGAATGGCCATTCTGTGCTGTAAAATGCCTCTCGTTAGCACCACGAGGGCGGCTACCATATCAAGCTCATTGTCATAATTTTAATGAGAATATTAGCTATTATATACATATGCCTCATCATGTGGCAGGTGCTATTCTCAATCTATTACTCACATTAATTCATTCAATCCTATCAACTACCTTCAATAAACATGAGATTAGTATTATTATTATTATTATCCCCATTTTACAGGTGAGGAACCAAGGGCAAGGAAATCGGGTAACTTGCTCGAGGTCATCCATAGACAGCAAGCAGTGGAGCCTAGATTTTAACCCGGGCACCCTGGCTACAGAGTTTGTGCTCTTAATGACTATTCACTCTTAGCACATCAGGGTTTCAATAAATTTGTGCAGAAGGAATGTATAATTCCTGAAATTCCACAATTATTATTTCTTTTTTTAGCTTTAAGCTTTCTGATCCCTAAGAAATATGAAGCTTAATGGTAGATCACTATAGTTTTTTCACTTGAACTTTTATGGATTTGCTTTTGGACTTATAAAGATAATAGGTGTATTAGTCCATTTCTGTTGCTTATAATAAAATACCTGACACTGGATGATTTATAAAGAAAGCAAAATTTATTGCTTACAGTTTCAGAGGCTGGGAAGTCCAAAGTCCAAGGAACACATCTGGTGAAGGTCTTGGTGGTGGCAGTGCTTGTAGGGGTCTCACATGACAGAATATGGTGGAACAGAGAGAGGGAGAGACCAACCTCCTCATTCACTTTCCTTTTAAAGCTCTCAGAACCGCACCCCTGATCACCATTATTAATCCATTCACTACAGCATGGTCCTACAACTTAATCACCTCTTCAAGGCCCCACTTTTCAATTGCCATAACAGGATTTCCCACCCTCAACAGTTACAGTGGGGATTTAAGCTTCAATGAGGTTGGCGGTGGGGAGGCATCCAATCTACAGAAAAAGGCTTTTAAAAAATATTTTAATATTTATTTATACATATTTGTGGGGTAGAGTATGCTATCTACCCTAGGGTAATAGGTTTTGATAGGAGAGAGAAAATTACAAACAACAACAACAAAATGGCTAAGGAAGAGATCTACTTAAGAAGTTATACTAAACATGAGACCTCAAATTGGGGTTCCATTTCCATTAGCCTACTCAGAATATGCATTAAGTATTAAGGCTCAGATATAATCTCTTTAATTAAAAAAAGAATCCATTTTTTTCTAGGATTGGAAGCAAAAGTAACAATGGTCTTTCTTTCTAGAGTATTTATAGAAGTTTTCGGTGGAAAACTAAACGGATAAAATAAAACATGAAACAAATTAATTCAATTGCTATTTATCTTTTGGTCTGAATTGTCCCAAGAATGCATAAAATATAATCAATAATTTAAAAAATGGTATGTGCATCTTAGAAAAAGAAAATCCTTTTTGATAAAAAATATTTTTGAATACTTCATCTAGGTTGTCTTTCAATCTACTGCCAGTTTAGAATTTGTTCAGATGTCATTGTATAAGTAGACCATCTGAAAACTGTTAGACACAAATACTAAGGAATTTAGTTCTTCTTAGTACCAAAAACACATTGTTTAGTACTATTGTTTAATCTCTGTTATTGATTTTGAGAGTTTACACAAAAATGTAAGTCTAAAACAAACTTCTAAGTATCTTCAATGATTTTCAAGAAATATAACTTCCCTGTTAAGATTTATTTTTTCACCATTATTGATACTATCAGTGAAATAATTTCATGCAATGAATTTGCCACTATATTTTCTCACATTTACTATGATGAGAAACCACGAACCTGACAAATGGGACACAGGTTTAACTATTTTGTTCTTTATGGTGGTAAGAATTCCTTTTAGACCTGAGAGATGGTCTAATTGACCAAAGTCACATAACTAATAATTTTTGAAGCTAAGAGTCCTACCCAAAGACATCTCAAGTTCTTAGTGTATCAAGGCTTGACAGTCTTCAGATTTTCCCTTTCCCACAAAACACCTTTTGGATAGTCTGATACTTGGTTGTATGAATCATGGTAGCATGATACATACAATCAATTTCAGGGATTATACATCCCTTCTACACATATTTATTGAATCATATTCATTATCATGGTAGCATGATACATACAGCCAAATATCATACTATCCAAAAGGTGTTTTGTGGGAAAGGGAAAGATCTGAAGACTGTCAAGCCTTGATACACTAAGAACTTGGAAGTTGGCACACACCAGTTTTGAAGCTGAAGTTCTTCAGGAGAAATGTAGGAAGTGCTCACTGTCTAGGTCTAATCTTGAAATCCTGGGGAAGGATAACTACCTTGTACCTGTTTGAGAGTTAGCAAATGAGAAACCAAGATATAACTTATTCTGGGCTTTAGAAATGTTCTCAAATGGGAAGCTCAGATGCTGTTTAGAAAGACAGAAACTATATACTGTAAAGATCATGTACTCTGAAGTCAGACAGACTGGTATGAGTCCTGCCTCTATCTTTACTGAGTTTTCTCTTAAATTTCTTTATTGTTAAAGGGCTGCTGAAATGATTAAATAAAGTAGAACATGTAAAGTGTTTAGTACAGTGCCTGTCAAAAAAAAAAAAATCTTCCCCCAAATCTCTCATTTCTCAGCTGTTTGAGCAATTCACTTTTCTGTGCTTCTACTTGGTGGTTGTTGTTGTTTCTTTCTTTGGTGGCTGGCCAGTATGGGATCCAAACCCTTTGACCTTGGTGCTCTAACCAATGAGATGACCAGCCAGCTGTCATTTTGCCTCGATTTTAATCCTTATGTAAAAACTGGAAATATAACACAAATTTTGAAGGATTGTTACAAGGCTTAGGAAACACGTAAAATTTCTGACATTTAGAAGCTACTTAATAAATGGTAATTGTGATTAATATTAAGTAAGTCTTAATTCTGCAATATATTGTTAAATTAAATTAAATTTGGCCCAAGTCTACTTCTGTAACTTGAGTCCCTGGGTAATGAATTGCAACCTAACTTAGTACATGAAAAAATTGAAAGACGAATTTAGGAATATATTTTTTATAAAAAAAAATAGCTGAATCTCAGCAGTGGAGCTTTAGTCAATCACAGGATCCCAACACATCAGACCATGCCTAAATAAGGCAAACGCTGAGCTGTAACCAATCAAGCTGTTTCTGTACCTCATCATTTTCTCTCTGTAAATGCTCCCTGCTCACATTGCAGAGCAGGAGCAGAGCTCTCTGAACCTCTTCTGGTTTTGAGGGCTGCCTGTTTTGTGAATTGTTCTTTGCTCAAAAAAACTCTTAATTTGCATAAAAATTTTCCTTTAACAATATATAGCATATGTATATCGTATGTTACATTTAAGTTTTATTCTACAACTTTTAAAACAGCTGTTGGCAAAAATAAAACGTAGCAGGTGTAAATAAACTTGTACCTCTGAGATGTTGATGTGTATTTGAATGAGGAAAATAGCTAAATAACCCATTATTTTAGCTTGAATTTATCTAGATGCAATCAAACTAGAGTCCCAGAGTAGCAGCTGTTTTTTAGGTCCATCATCCAAATGGTTTCTTTTAAAGTATTTTCAAAAGTTCCACATTTTAGACTCTTCCTTCCGTGTTCTGAGCTAGTCAAGCTGAAACTTTTATGATCTGAAAAGCAATTTTTATCTCTGTATATTTGGGCTATTACTTTTGAATTCATTTTCACGCTTTTTTTCCCTTTGAGTTTTGGTCCATATTACAATGATTCACATTTTTGTTCCAGTGAAGAAAGATTTCTTGAAGTCCTTGTTTGTTGGGTTTACTTCTTTTCAACCCAATACCATCTGGCAATGAGCACCATCTGAGCATAAAAAACTGTTTTTAAAAGCTTGCTATAGAAAAAATATTTTAAAGTTGACTTGTAAAAATAAAAGCCTATGTATGTTCCCTCAAAATTTAAGCAAACAAAAAATATATGCAAACAGCAAGCTGGTGTGGTTTGATTTTCTGTCCTTGTGTCATCACAAGATGGCCACGGCAGATCAATATTCTTCATATACACCCTACAAGAGTGTTTCCAATGCAAAAAGTTCTTAGATCCACTTGGGTTGGCACTTCTGCGATTGGTTTGAGTTACATGCTCATCTTTGAACATGTGCTAGAGGGATGGACTTTGTTCATTGGTTTAGGCCTACGCTACAACTCCATTTCTTAACTGGACAATGGGACCCATCAAACCACCTGGTCAGGAAATGAGAAAGAGTTGGATCCCTAAACCCAAATCAGGGTTGATGGCCAGAATGAGGATTCGGGACTACAGGATAGCCAATGATCAATGTCTGTCATTGAATATTTGTACTCTTTTACAAAATCAATTTGAGCTTCTTTCCCATGACTAGATGGTTAATTTCTTGAGAGCATGGTTACTGTCACAGCCCCTGACATGCAACAGGCATTCAAGCAGTGTGTCTGCAGGCGTGATTCCCCTGTGGTTTCTTCTCAACACTGCAGGCATAGTGATCTTGTGAGGATTTAAGTCAGACCATGTCAATCCCAGTGTCTTTCCAGCTCATACCAAGTAAAAACCAAATTTATTACAGTGACCAAAAGGTCCTCTCCAGTCTCCCCACTACCTCTCTGTCCTCACTCCTCCTACCTCTTTATCTCAATCTTTGCTCCAACGATGCTGGCTTCCTGGCTGTTCCTCGAAACCAACATGCCCTCTGCTAGTGTTCCTCTTCCTGGAACACTCTTCCCTCAGACATGCCTGAGGCTCACTCCTTCTCTTCCCTCAGGTAGTTACTCAAATTTACCCCAGTAAATCATTCCCTGGCCAGCCCATCTCAGTTATATCCTGTTCCCTCTTCCCTGCTTGATTTTTCTCCATAGCATTTATCATCACATAATATACTTATGCTAGTTACGATTTTTCATTTTTTGTTCTCATCACTAGAATACAAGTGCTATAAGGTCAGAAGCTCTGGATTTTTTTCTTCCTGACTGTATCTGCAGCACTGTAACAGTGTTGAGCACGTAGGGGTGCTCAATAAATATCCATCAAAAGAATGAATGATGTTCCATTTCTCTTGCTTATCCTCTAGGTCTTAGTATGGGAGACTATCCCTGGCACCAGTACTCCAGGGAGGGGAGGCATCCTCTTCTGTCTTTCAACAGCTCTTTCTCCATCACTCTGGGCTGCATAACATAGGTGCTGTTCATCCCACTCTTATTTCCCCAATGCCTAGCACAGAGGACATGCTCAGTAAGCAAGTAAATAAAGCTGAGTGGCTAATGAATGTCTTGAGCATGGCATTAACAATGAACGCTCAGAAAGACTTCTGGAAATCTTATATCAAACCAAATTGTTATTTATCCCAGAGGGAAAAATAGGTTCACATAAAATCAAATTTTATGTCATTTTTTTGGCTATTACATCATTCCACTCATGAGAAGTTAAGTGTATGCCCTGATAAGCCTGTCCTAAATCACACCAAATCCTCAAACTTTCTTCAGCCACTTGTGTTTTCTAGTTTTTTAAATTGTTCTCACCTCCCCCAAACACACCCAACCTGACACAGTTTACCATCCAGTACACACATCACAGCAATATATTCATTAATGTGAACATATTGGCAGGAATTATAAGACTTCTAAGTCTCCATTTCTCTTGCAAAGTTTCCTACGGAGTGGAATGAGAGGCTGAGCTAAGCCAGCAGTGGGTGGGAGGGAGGAAGGAAAGGCCCAGAGGTGACGCAGCTACACAGACCCCCAGGGCCCCGCTCTGGCCTCAGTACACCGGGACGTCCTGCCAGCACGACTCAGTCTGAAGCCCCCTCAGAAAACCTGGCCAACTGTTCTTCCTGCCCCAGTCAGACTTGGCTCACAGCTGCAACAGGCCACAGCCTGCTGAAGAGCCCATTAGTAGATTCAACAGTAAGAAGCCGGGGGAAGAGAAAGAGGAAATAAGGCAAGGACTGAAACCTTCTGTAAAAACAATATCAATTCCCCGTTAAAGTCATCTTTTATCAACAGGGCTTACACTGAAGACTTGTAAAAAGTTTGAAACTCTAAAAAGGATTTTTTTGTCCTGGACACTCTTCTATATTCAATGTAAGACCCAGAATTTTGTGAAAGTTCTAACGATTACAAATTTAAAGATATTAGAACATTAAAACTTCCAAAAAACAAAGTCCAAAACGTTTTTACCCAATTGTTCTAGTCTACCAAGAGTATATACAAGGGATATGAATATACTTTGTTTGAATATTTGACTTAACTTTTAAAGGAAAAAATATCCTTACAAATGTCAAATGAATTGAGACAAAGGCCAGATATATATGGAATCACACTTAGAAATGCAAGTAGGTAGCTCAGACATCAACCTCCAATACTATTTTTTAGAACTTCTAGTTAAATATTAATTTTAAAAAATTCTAGTACTGCCCATACATCAAGTATTATGGAACTTTCTGATTTTCATGGATGCTAATAATAATAATATAACTAATACTGAGTACTTACTATACACCACACAAGACATTCTGCACTGTTGTAGATAATTAATCCTCATGACAGCTCTATAGGGTATTATCTTTATTCCCACTTATACAGCTGAGCAAATGGAGGCACAGGTAATTTAAGTGGCTGTCCTAAGTCACACAACCAACAACCTGCAGAGGCAGGATTTCAACCCACACTGCCTGGCTCTTGAGACCACAACACTAGCCACCTCACTGTACTTCTCAGTGAGTACAGCCATTCTTAGTGTCACTGAGTTCTTCTAGCCTGCAGGCCAAGTAACTCTTGGGTTGCAAGTAGAAGATACTGCTTAAACATTCAAGGTCTATCCTCCCCCCTTTAGAAGAAGCTCAATCTGATAAGTTTCTGCCAGCTGCAAGTAGTGGGACCATCTATGTTTCCTTCCCAAATTCCCCTTCTCTAGTGACTTGTTACATTTAGGTGGTTCTTGGGCTTGACTCTTACTTGTACATCTGACTATAACATTTATCCCATATGGCTCTTTGATTCTCCTATCATACCAGAAAAATGACTTTGCTCTGTACTTCTAACATGGTTTATCTCTCAGAATAGGTTTAAGATTTGCTATTTTGGTACAAACCCAGAATTGGCCCTGATTTTTATTTCACTCTATTCTGCAGCTGGAATACAACAGTCTGGAGGCCTAGAATCAATTTAAATATTGACAATTCCATAAACAAGCACACCATATGCTGGAGTATATAATGTCTTGAAGACACATTTTGCCCACCATGGGCCGTGATCAAGATTATTTATGTTTAGGAACATTCCAGGTGAAGAATGTAACATTTACTTAAAACAACTGAATGCATCCTTAGGCTCTTCTCAGATCTTCTGAAAAAAACAGGTATTTGCAACACACAACTTGGCAAATGCTATCCTTTGGCCTTTTAAACTTAGTTGAATTACAGGCTGAAGACTTACTCGGATGCTACTACCTACCATACATGATCCTAAAACAGCCAGTGGATTGTTGGAGGAGATCAGGTAGCCAGTGCTGTAAGCCTTCTTAATATCCCAGCCGTGGTTTCATGAGCAGCACCACCAGGGAGGGGATGTCCACTCATTGTTCTCTACCTGTACTTAGTTAAAAACTTAAAAGACAGTTAAAGATTTGCTTTTGAGATTAATTCAATAATACTTATGAGGTATAAATTATGCACTAGGTAATGTGGTAGGCTGTGAGGACATAAGAACAAATAATAATAATAATAATAATAATGGTTAATATTTTTGACCTCTTTCTATGCTAAGATCTATGCTAAGCATTAAAAATTTATTTATTTCACTTAATCCTCAGAACATTATGAAATAAATCCTATTATTATCCCCATTTTACAGATAAGGAGACTGAGACACAGTAAAGTAACTTGTCCAAAGTCACACAGCTAATATGAGGAGGATTCTAATTCTAACTTTAGTCTGAATGAAGATTCCTCACTTTTGCCTGTATAGATTTATAGAATAGATCAAGCGGATATGCAAATAAATAATGTTAGTACTGTTTGTGCTGATTCTTGACCGTGAACTTAAAAAAATCCCTCTTTGGCAAACCCTCTTCAGCTGCATCAGCGTGGTTGGGGCTCAAGGGTTCTGCTGTACATCAGCTAAGCTAATGCAATACTCCATACAGAGCAATATCGGAGGCGTTTCCTCCAAGATTGTTACAAAGCAGCAGAACTAATAGAAACATCTTGTTCATGACCATGTGACCTTGAAATTTTTATTCTAACTCTAATGACTAGAGCTGCAATGTGAAGGGAACAGTGGCCGTTTGTTCCTTTACCACTGCAAACACTGAAGTGTAGAGTCACATGATATTTCCTCTCCCATCAGGGTTTCGCCATAAAGTGTCTTCATTTTAAAAGTTTTTCCTAGGAGACAGATAACTACTGACTACCAGGAAATACTGTCTCTCATTGGTAATGCTTTTATTCCTTTTCAGTTCTTGGAGCTGTTGACTAGAGAGTTCAAGTCTGGATTGTGGGTAGATAATGAAAGCCTTATAAGCCATGTTAAAAATCTTAGACTTTTATATTTCATATTATTACATCTGCAATGCTCCAAGCCCTAACATGATTTCTTCCCAAGGTCTCGCTATCACAGTTAGCTGACTTTTAACAAAGACAGTCTCCTGGACCAAACGACCAAACTTGAGCAGGTTCCCCTGAGTCCTCTTTCTGATGAGGCTTGAACTTGAGGCTCTGTCCTTGGACCACTTAGTCCAGTTTTAGTAAGAATCCTGCTATGTCAGTTTAGGGAAAATTTCTTACCCTTGATATCTGGTCACCCTGCACCACCTGCAGCAAGAATCCTGTCATGTCAGGTCAGCCAGAATCCCCCTACCCTTGATGTTTCTTTCCTCTCAGTAATTTTCTATCCACTGACTCCCACCCTGCTCCTTGGCTATAACGCTCCACATGTCCTTGTTTCTCACAGTTAAGCCTGATCCCTCCCGCCTACTGCAAAACTCCCATTGCAGTAGCCCCTCTTGAATAAAGTCTTCCTTATTGACTTTAACAAGTGGCCAGAAAAATTTTTCTTTTACACTTTTTAATGCCTTTCTTCTATTTCATTAAAAGTATCTTTTGGAATCAGCTGGCTTTGTGAATTTTTTATTAATCACAACAGATATGCCAGGTGTTTCTACAGAAATTTAAACTTCGTACCATTATTTTTTCAAATATTCATGAAAACCAAAATAAATCGATTTTTTAAAATATTGAATTATACCTAGTAAAGTTGCTTAGGACATTTTATAAATACATGGCCTGAAATGTCTCAGAATGAAGTTCACAAATGAACTCATAATGAATTTTAGTTTTCTTTGATAGTGAAGTAATAGTGTAGAAAAAAATCAGCCTATAAGTAAACTCAGAGTAAAGTCAAAAAGCTAAGCAGCTTTCATTGGGAAAAGAAATAAGAAATAAGTGATTGGTAACCATTAGGGGTTAGATAAACTTGTAAGCTTACTCTATTTTTCTTGATATAAATTGCTGCAGAAGGAAATTAGTTTAAAAATCTTTTTAACTAAAATAAATTCAGGTATTAAATATGTTTGGAAAAGCTGAATTTCACTCCAGAAAGTGAGATTTATTATAATTAGGCAAAAAAAAATATATATTATTTCCTGTCCCTAAGAAGGATTTTCATGGTTTTCCTAACTTTCTGAAGATATATGTTGTTGGGTTATAACTAGATGGATTAAACCCAGAGAGTGGATCAGACCAGTTGAATTGTTAGCATTCCACCCTGCTGCCTTAATCTGATAATTCAGATCACTCATACATGTGTCCTAAACCACATGTGAATTACTACCTGGGGGGGCATTTCTAACTGCTAATGAGATAAACAGGATGTTAGCTGTAATTCCAAAAGGCTTGCATAACTTAACTAGGATTTCTGGCAGTTAGCTTACCAAGCTGTTTGCTTGTTTTTAGACTTCAAGATTTCCTCCTCCTCCTCCTCCTCCTCTCCTTCCTTCTCCTCTTCCTTCGAGAATTTCAAGGATAGAAGCAAATTCATTTTATTTAAACTATCTAAAATCTACCTTTGATGCTGGCATAAATTGAAGAGACCCCTCTTGGAAAGATATTATTTTTCACTACAGGGAGCTGTGAGTAGATTTTCTCCAGGTAAATGGAGGGTGAGAGAGAAAATTCTGAAAGATTTTGCTGTGCAAGCTTCTGAAACTATGATTAATTCCCTATAATTATGAAAAAAAGTCAAGCATCAAACACCAAGAATGATAGAACAAGCACCCACGTACACATAAACCAATTTTATCAAATGTTGACATTTTCGACATAATTTTAAAAAAAAATTTTTAAATGAAGTATTTCAAATTGTGGAAGCCCACAGTGGACCCCTTCCTCAGTTCACTTTCTTTCCTTCCCAGATGTAACCACTATCTTAAATTTGTACTTATTATATCCATAAATATTTTATACTTTCATCACAACGATGTGTCCATTAACAATATACTATATGTTTTGCATGTTTTCAAAAATTCTATTTTGTCTATATAATTTTTGTACATTTAAAAAATTATGTGCTGTCTATATAATTTGGTTGGTGTGTTTTTAAAAAAATTCTATATTGTTTTATATTCATTTTCTCCTGCTGATGAATATTTCAGTTGTTTCAAACTTTTTCCTATTGTAAATAGTTAGGCCTTGGTGCTCTCAAGTTGAACATAAACAATTCCACACAACATCAACATCAAACAAGGCCATCTGTGACTGTGTTAGATCAGGACAAAAAGCAGGAGTACTATGTAATCATGTTTGAATATAGACAAAAACTTGAACATTGTTTAAACAACAAACACGACCAAACCCACCTCTATCCCAGCTAGTATGTGTACTGCTACTTCTTTATTAGTTATAGTTTTTGATTCGCTTTAGGTTTCCCTCCTTCTAGATAAGATTTATAAAATACCCAATCATACAATTACCCCGCTTGTGGACAGCATCCGATGAAGAGCAAAGCTGCACTTCCTCTCCTCAAAATCACCTAACACAAGGCCAAATCCACAGCAAGTTTCTCCCAAAACCATCTTCCTGAGATGCCTCACAGGGAACTGCAGGGAGCCTTCGCCCTCAGTGGAACAAGCAACCCACATTGTCCCACCACAGCTATGTTCCCAGTGGCCCTCGGCTGCAGAGCACTGACTCTCATGAGTTTGAACATCTTCCCACATGTGTATTGGTTACAACAACCATCAGAGGTGCAAGTTGATCTTGTTCCCAAGTTAATAAGACAGGGTCTACATTCTCTATAGTTTTTCCTTTTTTCTTTTTTTTTTCCTGAATTGCCTGTTCATGCTCTTTGTCAATTTTTCTATAGCATTTTCTTCATATTGTTATATACATATAGGAGTTCTTTATGTTTTCTGGCTATAAAACCTTTACATGTGCTGCAAATATTTTCATATCTACAGGTTGTACTGAAAATTTATATTTTTTTTATGTAATCATGTTTATTGGTTTTTCAAAATGATTTGAGATCTTTCATGACTTAAGAAATTCTTCCTTATATAAAGGTCATAAGTATATTTAAAAATTCTTTTCCTATTTTTATTATTTTTCTAATTGACAAATAATAATTGTACATACTATATATTTATGGTGTACAATGTTTTAGTATATG
Source organism: Cynocephalus volans (assembly GCF_027409185.1). Classification (NCBI taxonomy): domain Eukaryota; kingdom Metazoa; phylum Chordata; class Mammalia; order Dermoptera; family Cynocephalidae; genus Cynocephalus; species Cynocephalus volans. The sequence goes on along the minus strand of NC_084471.1, from coordinate 75,615,606 downwards.
TTTCCTCTTTCTATTCTATTTCTAATTTTGAAGGTTTGCTTTTTTATACTTTGACCACTAAACTCCTAGAATTTATTTTGTGTATGGTAAGAGGTAGTATGAATTAGTCTATTTTTTTTTCCAATCTGGATGGATAACAAATTATTCTGATAAAATATATTGGAAAATCTTTCCTTTCCTCACCCATTTATGAAGCTATACTTGACACTTATCAAGGTTCCAAAGGTGTATGGACTTGTCCCATTATTTTATCTATCCCTGCACCAGTATACATTGTTTTAGTTTAATTATTGTGCCCCATTTTTTCCCCCAAGACACTTATTTGTAATTACATGTGTTATTCTATAATGTCAAACTTTCTCATTAGACTCTAAGTTCCATGTTGTAGGCTCAGTGTTTTGTACAGTGCATAACACACAGGGCTGTCAATATATATATATACAGAAACCCAACATATATGTGTTGAATTGCTGGATGAGTGAAAGAATAAATTAATATTAGAAGATAGCCATAACTCTAAATCAAATGATCTGAACTTTAACTGCCATGTGGCCTCCCTGCACAGGTCTTAATTCTTCTCATTTGGGCATATTGTTGGGGTTCTATAAAGGTCTACTTTTTACGGGGCACACTCTTTTTCAAAGAGTGGGCTTTGGGAATGGAACACGAGAAATGAAAAGCAGGAGGGAGGGAGACGTGAGCTGTTAGGGCTTCATGCAAAGTCTCGCCAAGACTCCGTCTTGGTTTCTGCTCTCATCTTTGCTGCTGTCTCAGGATCTGGGTAGCATGTGGAAGTCTGTAGTTCCAGGATGGCTAGAAAACAACATTACATTCATGTAAATGATGTCATCTTGCCCCATAACCAAGGTTCAAAATATCATATAAGCATGGGAAAAGGGGGAATTCAGAGAAATGCATGCCAATAAAAAAAAACACTGTGTCTTTTAAAAATTTCCCTATGGCCTATGAAGATTTAGATTTCAACATAACTTCAGTCCTGCTTACTCCAACATTCTCATTTTCCTTCTTCCTGGTTTTGCTGCTCCTCAGAAGAAAGAATGGCAAATTTTTCCTTATTGCTTTACTTTGATCTCATCCTACCTGTATTTTTTCAAATAGAAATACTTAAAATTGCATACATGGGAACATTTTCTTGTTGTTTTTTAATTTCATACTCTTTACAGTTTTTCCCAATATTTACATAAACTTTTTCCTGTCTTTCATAATAATATTCGTAAGAGTAAATACTTATATTGTGAGTACTATGGGTCAGGCTCTGATCTATAAGTCACCTAAATATATTAACTCATTTAATCTTCACAAATATGCCATGAGTGTGTACTCTTACTATAGCTATAAAGATGAGAAAACTAAGGTACAGAGAGTTTAAGCAGCTTGCCTAAGGTCATTCAACTAGTATGTAGTTAAAACAAAATTTGAATCCAGGCAGTCTAGTCCCAGGGTTCGTGCTATCAGGGAAGGAGAGAATTCACATGTCTGTATTTATAGTTTATTTTATATAGACATTGCTGATTCTACATTTTGAAATATACTTCTAATAATCTTATTTTTATAAAGGTAATTTATTAATTCCATAAGGAAGATATTCAGGGTTGTGTCTTGCTTCATTGGTGGGACCTATGGAGGTAGCCTTTCCAAGTCTGCAGAGTATGGCTTGAAATCCAAAAGGATATAAAATGTTCCGTCTTTCAGGATATATCAACAACTGCCACTAACTACACTAACCTCCTTACTCTCCCCTAGCATAGCTTTTAATCTCTTTTAGAAGAAGATTTTCGTTTAGCTTGCAGTTAAAGTGTTCATATCCATGAGAGTTGAGATTGGAATTAGATTTGATTTGTGTTCAATCGTTCCATTTTCAAGCAGAGTCCTTTAATCAAATTATAGCCCTCTCTTTCTTTCCATAACTAAAACAGAGCTATTAGAAGCTCAGTCAGCAAAAGCGGGTTCTCATTGGTTTATCCTTCAGAAACATTTAAATTTCATATCTGTCTTCCAGCTGGGATTCTTCATAGTCTCTGGACTACTGAAGGCCTTATACTGTTATGGAATTATTTTCTTTAGTACACTGTGATGGTTAATTCTAGGTGTCAACTTGATTATACTAAGGAATAACTAGAAACCTGGTAAAGCTATCTTTTGGGGTGTGTACATGAGGGTGTTTCCAGAAGAGATTAGCATGTGGGCCTAAGTGGACCAGGTGGTAAAGGTCCACCCTCAATATGGATGGGAACCATCCAATCCACTGGGGGCCTGGGGAGAACAAAAACAGAGGAAAAGGCGAATCTGTCTCTCTGTCCACTAGAGCTGGGATACAGTCTGCTAGATCTCAAGATTCTTCAGCTTTAGGTCCCAGGAATGACACTAACAGCACCAGCATCGGCTTCCCTGGTTCTGAGACCTTCAGACTTGCACTGAGCCACACTACCAGCATCCATCCAGTTTGCAGATGGCCTGTTGTGGGGCTTCTCAGCCTTCACAGTTGCATGAACCAACTCCCCAAATAAGTCCCCTCTCATATATTTATAAAGATATCCTAGTGGTTCTGCCTCTCTGGGGAACCCTGACTAATACATACACCTTTACTATAATTTAATGCTCTTGAGGAGGAAGATAAGTTAAACACAAGTGTCCTGTCTGCCATCTTGAACTGGATATCAGAATAGAAATCATTATGAATTCTTGAGAAATATTTCAATTTTCCCTAGATATACTGCTTGACTTTTACAGGTATAGAAAAATTAATATATATATGAATACCCCAAACAAAATAAATAAAACTATAACATAACTAGAAGTACACCAAAGATTATGAACTAGGTAGTATCTGCAGGAGCTTTTCTTGGTTTCTCACTTGTCAGTGTACATTCTGCCACTTCCTTTCATTTGTTCATTTCATTTTGAAATCAGTTCACCCGGGCAGTGTGATTTTTTTTTCCAGATGAGGTAAAACATAGAACAAAACTTTTTGGTAAAATATATTAATATAATATACATATAGTTTTAAAAACTTGCCTATATCCTTTTATATAATTAGCTTGATCTATCAACCTTAAGGCAAAGTATGGGAAATTATTATTATTATTATTATTTTTTTTTTTTCTTTTTCGTGACCGGCACTCAGCCAGTGAGTGTACCGGCCATTCCTATATAGGATCCGAACCTGCGGCCGCTGGGAGCGTCGCCGCGCTCCCAGCGCAGCACCCTCCCGAGTGCGCCACAGGCTCGGCCCATGGGAAATTATTTTTTAATAAGGTTTTGTAATAATGATAAAAGTAGTTCATAGTCATTATAGAAAATTGAGAAACACATTCAAGCATACTAAATGAAATAAAAATAAACATATCTCCTAATCCTCTCTTTAGAATAGGGAGTTTCTTGAATCTATGCTTGGCCTGTGATTTCTCAAAGTGTTTAATAATGGAACCAAAAAATGTGTCAAACATTTCACTCATCTGCTCTACTAATCATCAGTTAGTAAGTTGCTTTCTTATGATAATTTAGAAAGATGCCCTAATGAAGACTTTAGGATTACTTTTCCTTTTCCAAAGCATAATTTAGGCTCTAAAAGATTCTTCAAATTGTAATTTTTTTCATACATACTTTATTTGCTTTTAAAATTTTTGTCAAAATAGGGATTCTTCAGCCATTCTGTGCTAACTCTAAAAGTCAGCAATTTCAAACCTGGTTTGTCTGTATTTTTCCTCTTTTTGTTTGTGCAAGTAGGATTTGAAAAATGCATGTGGGTTTTGAAACTCCTGCTGCGCCAGCCATGGTTTCCCATAAAAGAGGGAACATTTATTTGTGTATATGAAGTCCTGGACAGCAATACTTGGTCAGACGTGAGACAGATGTATGTGTGCACAGCTGTTTGTGTTTAAGGACAGAATACAGACATAAATAAGGTTAGATATTCTTGGTTTGGTGCTAGAATATTTTCATATACTATATTCAAAGGAATATCTGTCATAACTGAAAACAAGGAGAAATTTATCAGAAACAGAGCACAGAGCCCTTCCTCAGAGCCAGGATAAACAAAACCAATATGGGCCTCTCAAGCTATAGTCTTATAAAATAAACTACATCATAAAAAGAATACCACCTCATTTATTCATAAATATATTGTAAATATTTTCCCAAAGGCAGAAAGTACTGTCTTCTAGGAAAGTAAAGGGTACAGGTAGATTTTTCTGGCGTGTCTGTCACTATAGGGATTGCTATTATTTAAAGCTAATAATATTAGAAAAGAATGCTTTGTGAAGAATTGAATTGCTGTCTTTGCCATTCAGCTTCCTTCCCTAGCTGAGACAGACTAGCAAACTTCTTTTTTATAAAGAAAGTTTATATTTAAACAATACTCACACTTCTCCAGTATATTTCAATGGCAAAATGATTCCCAGAAAGATGTTTTTCTCTGTATGATAGTGAAAGTGTAGAATAAAAAATTACAAGTCTGAGAGCCAAGGTCATAGAGATTTCTAGAGAGACTCTTAGAATTTGTTTTATGCAGAACTTTGAGAAAGTACTTCAGGAAAGAGACTAACAGAATGTTGCTAATTCCTTTATTTATTTATTGTTATTCTAACTATTAAGCCTAGACCAATTAAGAAAAATCATTCACATTATGAAGTATCTGAATGAAACAATTTGCTTGTAAATCAGAATTCATTCAAATAAATTTTGTTAATGGAAGTTATGATTGAACTCATTTTCACATTTTATCTGCCAAGATTTTTACATCTCAGTCCCTCCTTACCCTCTCCCCAGGTCTTTCCTTCAAGAAAATTCCTCTAAAAGTTCAGAGCAGGTCTTCAAAGTAACTACGTTCTTTGTTTAGAAGGTACTCTTGTGTTGATGAAAATCCTAAAACAACTCCTTTAAAGGGTTTGTTTAAAAGAATCCAAGACATGGAGCTATCCATGAGTCTGAAATGCTACACTTTATTTACATAAGTTTGGACTTTGAAGAAGTGTTTTGTTTTGTTTTGTTGTCAACCCAATAAATCATATGAGAATCAAGGGTGACTTACAATGTTCAAGACCCAGAGAAGACAACTGAGAGTAGCCTGTCCTTTTAACCTTTACTCTGGTAACTTAGCCATTATTAAAGTCATATGATGAAACGAGGATTAAAAAATAGAATTGCTTCTAGAAATAAAGTATTCCTCACTATGTCTATAAGTAAATGTACTTGCTCAGATTTAATAGGTTTTCAAAAATTGTAAAACGTCTTTGATACATATATGTAGCATTTCTCTAGTATAATTTTTAGAATTTTTTTATTTTTCACCATTATGCACACAGAGAAATCTAATAGAAAAACAATGGAAAGAGAAAAAGATTATGAAAGCAATGAAAAGTGCATTTTATTCTTTTTATAAACTTGAAATTAATGCATGAAGCAGTGTTTATACTGTAAAATACAATGTGTTTTTTAGTTGCTTTATATATAGTAGCATCATAGTTTAGAGGGGAAAAAATAGCCTAAAGAGTTATACATTTCCAAGAGGAAGATTTTTAAATTAAACTGTACTTTTTATAAACTTTTTTAGAGTGTCTATTAATTTTCTGATCTGCTTATTTTGTCCTCAGTCTTTTCTTTTCTTTCTTTCTTTTTTTTTTTTTTTTTTTTGGTGACCGGTGTCGTCCGTACTGCGCTCAGCCAGTGAGCGCACCGGCCATCCCTATATAGGATCTAGGATCCGAACCCGCGGCGGGAGCGCCACTGTGCTCCCAGCGCCACACTCTCCCAGCGCCACAATCTCCCAGCGCCGCATTCTCCCGAGTGAGCCACAGTGTTGGCACTGTCCTCAGTCTTTTCACTCTGAATATTATGTCAAGAATAAAGACTGAAAACTGCCAGCAAAGAAAGAAAATTACCAAATTTTCACATTAAAACTCTAGTGCAAGTCACAGGAAAAATCATACAATGTATAACAATGTAAAGGTTTTTTTCCCCTACACCTGCTTAGTGCAATGCTCACCAGGATAACACCTACGAGACAACATAAGCTCCATGAATGATGACCAGACCATATCTTGTCACTCTTTTATGCCATACACTTGGACAATGTTAGTTTTGCAGAAGAAAGTGCCAGTTCTGCCTACAGGAAAAATAAGAACAAGAACTCATATTCTAACCATTGGCATGTCTTTGTACCTTTACTATAGTTGAATACATCTATAAACATTTTATAGTATTGACTTGCTTGTTTTACACATATAACTGGTGCCATATTTTACATTTACTTCTGCGACTTTTCTATCAACATTATATGGTTGAGATTTTCACATGCTGATTTTGAGTTATCTCTATGTTTGTACTCAGAAATATACAAATAATTTAGAATTTAAAACGTGCTCCTTATAATGCTTATGCATTCTAGAAAGAACATATACATTGTAAATAATCAAAAAAATTCTCCAAAATACTGTGTAAAACTACAAAAGCACTCCAAACTATATCATGTTGCAAAACCACCAAATTAAACTCCACATTTGCCCATTTTTCCAATAAAGTGACTACTTTGCAGAAAATTTCCTCAAAAATGAACAAGTAAGTTGACATAGGAGACTGCATGGCGTGTGCATTCTTCACTTGGTAAGATATCTAAATTCTGGACGACTGCCAATATTCATCAGAATCATTTATACAGAAGAGTTTTCTTTAACAAAATGATTGTTTTAAGTAAACAGGAAAAGGACAGGCTTAAAAATATGCATACTTCTTGGTATTGTTAATATTTAGAATGAAAAACATTGTCAATATTAATTTAGATAATATAAATGCTGAGCCTGACACTCACAGAAAAATATAATGAACTTACCTCAATTTTTGTGAAAGATTATATCTAATACTACTATTTTTGAAAAATAAGGAACAAATTGCTTACATTTCCTAAATAAGTTGTAAAACTTACAACCACAAGAGGGAGACGAGTGAAAAAAATTTATAGATTCATATGCTTCATTCCTAAATTAGTGTTTCAATGAGTTAATGTGCTGAGTCAAAAAATTTATACATTGTCAGGTGTCAACCAACATCAATATTTGTTAATCAGGCTTAGAAGCTCCCTTTGTCTTGTAACATATTTGTATTATCAGCAATGGCAATAGCAATAAAACATATTATTGAGCTTTTAATACATGCCAGGCACTATGAGTAGAAAGATTACATAATAAATATAGTATAATTTTCCTAATAATTCATTTTAAAGTAGGTTTTTGTAGGGTTTGTTATTTTGAATTTCAGGAAAAAAAAAGTTTTGTCTAAGTACGTCCCATACAATATCTGAGGCACTCATATACTAAACAATTATTTGCTGTTTATCTGAAATTCATGTTCATCTGGGCATCCTGTATTTTAACCCACAACCCTACTCTAAAGGTGGTCTAGGGTCTAGGGTCTTAACTCTTTGCTATTCTGACTCAAAAATTAGGAAGGCTGCCCTGGGATGAAACAGGAGACAGACACTATTTTGCTTTTCTAGACAATTAAAGGTCAATGACAATCATCTAGTTTCCCTTTCAGCATTATCCAATAGTTTGATGGTTTTCAAACGTTAGTGAGTATACATATCATCTAGGGTGCTTATTGAAAATGCAGATTCCCTGCCAGAAACTTTGGTTAAGCCTAGAAGTATACAAATTTAACAAGCACCCAGATATGTTTTCATTCCTTTTTAGTAAAATACATTCTAATAAAAAAAGTACACAATAACTCTTTCAGAATACAGAAATATTTAACCCTTTACCCACAAATTAGAACTTGCTTTCTCCTAAGAGCATAGTTATAGTGCATGCTCGCGACCCGTCTCACAAAGCGTTCGTTAGCCCGGAATTGCAGTGCAGGAGACGGCAGCAGAGCTGCGCAGGAGAAATGGACAGGAAGAAGCTACACCTCTGATGGATGGTCACTTGGAAATTCCACATCTTTCTCATTCTATCTTGTGATTTTTCATTACAAATTATTCTTTATAATAATCTGTCTTTTCAGGGAAGAGAATTATTAATAGAATCTTTCTGTCCCACCATCACTGCAAGAGCCCAAAATGTTCTTGGTCAAACCCACCCACCCACCTCCAGAAACTTGTCAACTGGAGTGATCAGTCTATCACCCGAAATTACCCTTTCTCCCAGTACACTGTGCTACCAGATTCTCTGAATTCCCTCAGCCTCAAAATTCCAAGTATCATGGCCAGCGCCTGGAGTCAAACCTGAAAGAAAAGCAGAGAAGGTCCCCTCTGCCAGTGCTAGGTTTCCTCTCATAAAAATAATAATTATTATTGTTTTCATTATAACAATAATAATAATAAAAATCCTGGTTCTCTAATTCTGGAAAAGGAAAGACTTTTTGCCAGGATCCTCCCCTTCCCTTTCCTGGGTCCCGCCCCCCGCACCCCGGCCGGGTGCCACCTGCCGCACCGCCTGTCTTAAGAGCACTATGCAGTCACCCTCTGGCGAAGCGGGACAGAGACGCAGGGTCTCCGCGAACTTCCTATGACCCTCCAGAGCATCCCAGTGAATTTCATGTCCACCCGCCACCGCTACCTCCTGCCCTCCGCCCTCCAACGCTGGGGGCTGAGCGAAGGGGACCCAGGAAAAGGGGGGAAGGGGCTCTTTCACAGTCAGTGACTCCATCTCAGCTTGGGGAAGGACTGCAGCTGGAGCTTCTCCACCACTGCCCCAGTCCGTTCCAACAAACATAGAAAGTTGGTGTTCCTGACTTTCTTGGATAGTTCCGGTCACCGGAAGGAGGTTACAAGCCATGAACTGCACGCTCAGGTCGTCGCTCGTCTGCCGGGCGCGCGTGCCCACGAGCGCGCTGCCGGGTGCGCATGTCCACGAGTGCGCTGCCGGGTGCGCATGCCCACGAGCGCGCTGCCGGGTGCGCATGCCCACGAGCGCGCTGCAGGAGCCGGTGGTGGGCGCACTGCGAGGAGCCTTCCTGACGTCCCAGGCGCGCACCGACTTGTCCGTGGAGGCGGAGGCCGCCAAAGCGCTGACCGGGCTGAAGGCCAGGCTGCTGAGTTGCCTGTGTGGCCTCTCAGCTCTTCACACAAGGTCGCAGAGGCCAAGTCCCACAGCTTCAGCCTCTGGTCCTCGCCAGCAGACACCACCGTTGGCAGAAGGGGCGAGGGGAAGCCCAGGGCCGCGCTGGCCTGTGAGGAGCCTCACCGAGTTCCCCCGCCGAGTGCCGGTGCCCACATAGTTTGAATTCGGGTGGAATTTGACACACTCCACATCTGCCAGGTGTCCTGCGTATACCTCAAAGGGTACTTCCGATCAAATGACCACAGCCTGATGGTGCGGTTGTGGGACCCGCTGGCGAAGTACAGGCTGCACAGTTCCCACACCGGGTACGCGTGTACTTGGTACGACAAGGTGTTGATGAAGCTGCTCAGGTCCCAGTACCTGATGGACATGTCTTCAGAGCAGGAGAGCAACTCGGAGCGATCCACGAGGAGCCCCCCGCTTTCCGGGCTCACAGTGTCTGCGCAGGATCTTCATGTCTGTGCCTGCGCTATCATCCTCCTCGTCGTCCTCCTCCGGAATGTCACAAGCTGAGTGGATGCAGGACATGCGTATGTGGTGGGGTTCTGATTTTAACTTCTTGGATCGTAAAGTCCAGAGTTTTATACGGGAGTTGTCAAACCCAGCAGCCAACAGCGTGCTGTCGGGGGACAGTTCTGCAGTGTTCAGCAGCTGCTCTGTGTTGTAGAGGGCATAGAAGCAGACGGTGGTGAGGGACGGAGGTCTGTCCTTGATGTGCTTTATGCTCTCCTGTAAGACCTCCAGGGCAACCTCGTTCTGCAGAATGTGGCTGGGTATGTTGGGGGACTCCAGGCCATTGCTCTGGCTGCGGGAAGAGCTGCCACTGGTATATAGAGCTATAGTCTGTTCTCTTGGTGGGCTGCACATCCACGTGACCGTGTAAGGTGAGGACTCTGCACAGGGCGGTGGTGTTGTCATTTGGGAGGTAGCAGATAAGGTGGTAGTAGTTGTCTTCCTGGAGATGGACCAGGTACTTGTATCTAGGAATACTCAAAGCTTGGAATTAGGATGTCCTGGATGGTCTTAGTGGTCTGCAGTTGCTCACTGGCATCCTTCTGTCTGGTGTTCTGCAGGATCATCCCATGGAAGGCTGTAGAAACTTTCCACTGTGCTCTTGGGACTGTTCTGGACCAGATGGAAATGGAGGTAGACAAAAAGGGTAAATGGCTGCTTTTTAAAAAAAGTATTCACTCCCAGCAGCAGTGCCACTGCCGCTAATTTGCTGTTTTATGCCTCCTAGGAAAAACTGAAGACTATCAGTAGACAACAGCTGACCAAGACTTTTTTTTTTTCTTTTTTTCTTTTTGGTCGCTGGCTGGTGCAAGGATCCGAATGACCAAGACTTTTAAATGATAAATGAATCATCTTGACATTAATTATTATCCAAATGATTTCCCCAAATTTTCAGTTTGTATGCTGAAAGACAACATTAAATAGGTTTGGATCTGCAGTAAATCTCAGAGCCATGCCTCAAGTAAATAGGCAAAGTCAATCTCCAGAGAGATTAATTAGGTCTGAATTATTTTCCAGCCCTGTTAGACCCTGAAATTCATTTTTTGAGGTGCTGTCGTAGGCCTGATCTTCCATCAAACACACATGCACACACATACAGCAACTCGAACTTTCTTATTTACATTAACATGCCCTGGACTAAAGGTGTGAGGGTGGCTCCTCGACTTTCATGGGTAGCTTAGAGTAGGAGCAAGGTGTGGCCGTTTCCTTCATCCACAAAGACACTTTCTTACACATCATCCACCTTTTCTACATAGCTGAGTTGCTGGGTAAGTGGGATGGTACTGTACAGTCCTTGTTAAGAATTATACATTCCCATCAGTAGATAACATGCGTAATTCCACTTACCTAAAGAATTCGTGGTCCTTTGCCTTCCCACATGAATTTTAAAATTGGCCTATCAATTTCATAAAAAATACTTGTTAGGATTTTGAATAGGATTGCACCAAATCTAGAGATCAGTTTAGGGAGAATTACCATGTTAACAAAATTGGGTCTTAGTCTTTAAATTCATGAAAATATTTTTCCATTTGTTTAGGTCTTTATTTCACAGTTTGTTTTTTGGTTCTAGAATTCTCATTTGGTTCTTTTATTATGGTTTCCTTTTCTCTGCTGAATTTACCATTTCTCCACTGAGATTTTCATTCATTAAAAATATGTTTTTAACACACTGTATGCCACAAAAATCTACAAGTAAATGTTGAAAGAAAGATTTTTTTGTTTGTTTATTTTTACTTTATTGAAGACAGGAATGATATCACCTTAAAATTCTTGTCTGACAGTTCCAAAATGCTGTTCATTTTAGACTCAGTCTAGCTGGATTTTCTTTTCTTTTGAGAATGTGTTTTGTTTTCTTTGTTTTTCATATTTTGGGTAATCTTGGATTGAATTCTAGACATTATGAATTTTAAGTTGTAGAGATTCTGGATTCTGTTATTTTCCTTTGGTGGGTTGTTTCTTTTTGTTTTAGCAAGTAATTTTCTCAGCTGCTTGAACTTGAACTTCAAAATCTTCTTGATTTCTTGAGTGGCATCTCCAGTCTCAGTTCAGATCCTTTTACTGCTTGCATGGTTCAAGGGTTAGTTGAAAATGTGAGTGACAGATTTTGAGGACTCTTTCTGGCTCTTACCTTGTGAGATTTACCTCCTCTCTTCAGTGTTTAGGATTTCGTGGCTACATGTTTCTGGTCCCCTGGACAAAAAGATTGGCTTTTGTGTGTGTCCCTGATCTGCAACTAGCCCAGGATAATAGCTACAGAGAGGGGAACCTACTTAAGGAGCTCCCCAAGTTCCCTCCTCTGAGCAAATGCAGATTACCACCAGATATGTCTTCTGTTCACTCCCAGTACCTTCAGGCAATTGCTTCATGTGCTACATCCAGGTTTTCTAATTATTTTCTGCAGAATGGTTTGTCCCATAGGGTCTTAGTCTATCATACCTGGAAATGGAACTTTCTACCTAAAAAAACTGATCTTCCAAACTGCATAGATAGTATTAAATATGTGAATTAAATTTGGACTTGTTTGAAATACTGCCATTGCCCCACTAGAGACAACCCCCTTAATTACTGGTGAGTGCAGCATGTTTAGACTCTCACAATTGGTCAGTGTTAGTCATTCCTGAACATCTAGATTTCAGGAATTCTTTATCTATTGTACCTATATCTGTTACATCCTTTCCATCATCAGTATGGACGTTAGCCTACAACATCAAATGGTGAAGTTGGAAGTGACACATCCCTGGTCATTGTTTCAAAAAACTTAAAACAAACAAACCCCCAAATAGAACAGAAACTGGTTAAAATGAAGTTAAGAAGTTCCACAGGATCTGTTTTCCCATGCTGCCCACCATGACCCCTGTCCCTGTTTTAGGTGTGATTGCTAATATAGCCTGCTCTTCCAGGTTTCCTCTTGAAACTAATTTTAATCTCTTTTTTTATATGGTGAATTTACGAATTTACTAATGGTGTATTTATTTTCTACACTTTCTCCTTCTCAATTGTATTTTTTCTCTGCCACATATCTGCTTCCCATGTTTTCTTCTCTTTTGATGGACCACCCACTGAGCTTCTAGTTTACCCAACAGTCTTAATATAACTTCTTAATTGAGCAGATCTCAAATCCCTCTTTCATTCTCAAATCTCTACAGATTTGGGGCAGGAACAGTTTACAAAAGCCTAAATTTCTTTCTTTCTTTGAGTTTGTCCAAAAGCTGACTTAGAGTTCTTCTTGAAATAGTGTAAATATTTGCTTAGGATTTTGTCTCAATACCCAACTCAGTAAGACATCAGTGCTAATAAAACAGCAGGGAAATGTCCCAGAGAGTTTTCTGCATTCTACAACTTAATGACTAAAGGAGATCTTTATTTAATTACATTTTATATCTATCTTTTTTCACTATTAATGCTATTTCTCAGGGCCCTTATTTGCATTTTCCATTTCCTTTAAGTTAATGATATTTTGAATTCTTGGCTAGGCCTCAGCACAGAAGTCATTTTCCTTCGAGTATGAGCAGCAAATGAAGTTTACCTCTAGACATACTCTAGATTGCCCAACGGTTTCAGAGTGAAGCCGCTCACTGGTTAGGGCCGTCATCATCCAGGAGCACCTAAAATCCCACAGGCCTAGGTATCTAATCAGAAAGGGCAGACAAGATACAAATAAGCTGTCAGTGATGATTTTTTAAATGTTCTTTACCTGCAGGTTGAAGGAAAGATAATTTGCTGTGTTATATGGACCAAAAATAGTTCTGCAGTACTTACTCTCTGTCAGGCACTGTTCAAGCATATTTACCCAACTGTGGTGGGTTCTGTTAGAATCATTATTCTGATAAAGTTCAGAAACTTGTGTAAGATCATACGCCTAGATTTTGGCTTAGCTGGGGCTTGAACCGTGGTATTTGGCTATATAGTCTGTGTCCTTAACCACTACGCACACTGTCCTATCTTAGTATATGTCCTAATACAGGAAAGCGATCCAAGAAAGGACTTTTACAACAAATGAAGCAGAATAGAGAGGCCAGGTTAAAAGAAGGTGCTTCAAAAAAAAAAAAACTTAGAATATACAGTTATATACAAATGATGACAAAATGAGTGAGAGTGCATCATGTATTAGATCGAACCATATGAAACTGCAAATTTTGTATATCAAAAATGACTGAATATCAAATGGTTCAATATAGTATTAAATCAGGATATTTGAAATCAATTCTCAAAGGGAAAAATCTAACAGTAAGTTGGAGTTTAAAAATTCAGCTGTTTTGACAAGATCTAGGAGTTAGTGAGATGTGGCTGGGTGAGATGGCAGAAGAGAATGTTCTTAAAGGTCTTCTCTGTCAATGAGAGAGTGAAGGGAAGGAAAAATATGCCGAAGGTCTTAACTTCATGAGGAGACACACAGCTGGGAACAAGAATGCCTTGGTGTGGTGGGCAGTGGGTCAGTCTTATTTGTGTAGAATGCTGTAGAAATGTGTTTGATTACAAGCATCAGAAAAAGGAAGGGTGCTCCTGGGAAACTGACCTTCACTGCAGGCATGTAGCCAGAGCCGGCAGAACAGGCAGGTCAGGAAGAGTGGTGGGCGCTCAGGAGTATATAAATCCCTTTGGGAATGGCAAAAGGAATTTCTCACACCTGGTCAAAGCCTCACTCTCTGTGGGTGGTATCATCCACAGCTGTGCAGAGTCTAAATATGCTAGTGTCTTTTATGAGCCGCCTCTGGTAGAACACAGCAATGTGAAAATATTGTGACCTAAAGAAATTGTCCTACTCTGAACTTTTTGGGAAAAGTTGTAAACACTGCTGACATTTCTTGAGGTCAATTTTATTGTACTCTAGCATTCTTTCTTAATTGGCTTTGACTAGACTGACATGTACTCATAATTACAGCACTCTTAATAATTAAATCTGCAATTGTCCAAATTCTTTAAGAAACGACCACACAACTAAGACTGCTTGAGAAAAAAAGCTGAAAAAGGACTTTAATGCTCATGAAAATTCATTGTTAGAAGAGAGTTTTAGGTAAAATCTTAAGAGCCATATTTGCTTTTACTTTCCACTTCTTTCCCCTTGTCTGTTGAATGGGATGCTCTCTGAGCATCTCATGTTCTGTGCCTGTGTAGTGTATACTGTACCCTTGGAGAAGGTTGGGATTTCCTTTGTACTCTTCATACAGATGCTTAGTGGAAATAGCACATTTAGATCTAGCACTAGGGTAATTGAAAAAGGAAATGGAGAGTTCAAAATTATGGAAAATACTGTAATTTGAACACATTGTTTGATATGTTTATTTTAGCATGGTGTACCGAATTTAGTGGAAAGAGGTGGAAATGCATCAATAAGCTCTTACATTAGAGCAAAGTACAAAGAAAGTTACTTGAATTAGAAATAGCAGCATGACAATGACCTTCTTGGAGAAGAGAGCTAAATGGAATTGGTTGAGTCTGTGACAGGACTATATGCATGAGGATGCCTGAAAAAGACAAAAAATATAAAGTATTCTAGTGAAAAGTTATACCTACCTGTGGGAGTCCAGTGGCCAGTGCGCAATATGTACTGAAAATGGAGAAGGTTAAGAGAAAACAAATCATTCTACTAATAACCATGATCAAATACTCTAACACGTCTAATTGATAGATTACATTCTCCTCCCTATTGTCTGGCTAAGATGTGATAAATATTTTTAAAAACAATGAGCCAAAGAAGGAGAGAAAAAAGGAAAAAGAAAGATAGAAAAAGAGAAGAAAATATAAGGCCTGCTGAGATGACACAGATTGAATTTTGGGTTCTAAAATGAGTAGCAAGAGCAGACCTCAGAAAACCTGAAGCCTGAATCTGCTGAGAAGTGCTGTGGGTTTTTGGAAAATTAATCTTTGTTTTGTCCAATATCTCAGTAAACACTCTGGAATGTGCTGCAAATGTTTGTTATCAGTTGCTCTGGTGAGTGGGTTGGTCTTCAGAACAGCCAGGTATGAAGGAGATCTAGAAATAAAGCCCTCCATGAGAATGGCAAAAGAAACTTCTCATGTCATGTAGAATCCTCTCTCCTTGTTGGTGACATCATTCACATTCCACATGCTTTATCCTTAGAGACATTGTATACCCTCTTCTGTTGGGATCTTTTCATCAGTAATACCATCATCCCATTGTAACAAACTTGGTAAAATTTAACTACTAGCAGAATGAGATAGCAAAATTAACTTCTAAATTAACAAGGGGGAAATTTTTAAAAATAGCAAACTCAAATATATGGTAATATAAAGAGGGAAGAAATAAAATAAAACATATAGTTGAAAACTATAAGTGACCAAGATAAATTTCTCTCTTAAAAGACAGAGACTGGGAGATTGGGTTAAAAACAAACAAAACAAAAAAAACAGCACATATTTTTTAGGTGAAACATGCTAAAAATGAAGTGATAATAACTAGATGAAAGTAATGGAATGAGAAAAACTAGTATCATGCAAGTGTAAACAAAATGGGAGTAGAATGGCTATATTAATAACAGATAAAGTGGAATTTAAGGTTTAAATTACTAAAAGGATAGTGACATTATGTACTAACTAAAAATCATAACTTATATGTACCAAGAAAACAGATAAATATATAAAACAAAAATATCAGAAATATTTGTAGAACATGATAAAAAATGAGCTTATAGTGCCAGTTTTTAATACAACTGTTTCAGGATCAGACATACTTGGTAGAAAACAAACTGAATGATAAAGAATTAAAATAAAAAATAACCTCAATTTAATGTGTGCATGTGTATGTGGTGAGAGTGAGCATGTGAGAGAGAGAATGTTACTTCCAAATATTAGAAAATATACGGTTTTTAACTTTTACTGGTATCCATATAAAATCAATCAATTATTATTATTATTTTTATAAATATGATCAATAATTTTTTAAAATTTTATTTTATTTCATCAATATACAATGTGGTTGATTATTGTGGCCCATTACTGAAACCTCCCTCCCAACAACCTCATATCTGTTCGCTTGTAGTAACAACTTCAAGGAATTGTGATTGTTGAGTCTTCTTCCCTCCACCCCCAGTTTATTTGTGTATTTATTTATTTATTTTTAGCTCCCACAAATAAGTGAGAACAGGTGGTGTTTCTCTTTCTCTGCTTGACTCGTTTCACTTAATATAATTTTCTCTAGGTCCATCCGCGTTGCTGCAAATGGCAGTATTTCATTCTTTTTTATAGCAGAGTAGTATTCTATTGTGTAGATGTACCACATTTTCCATATCCACTCATCTGATGATGGACATTTGGGCTGGTTCCAACCCTTAGCTATTGTAAATAGTGCTGCAATGAACATTGGAAAACAGGTATACCTTCGACTTGATGATTTCCAGTCCTCTGGGTATATTCCCAACAGTGGGATAGCTGGTTCATAGGGTAGATCTATCTGCAATTGTTTGAGGAAACTCCATACCATTTTCCATAGAGGCTGCACCATTTTTCAGTCCCACCAACAGTGTATGAGAGTTCCTTTTTCTCCACAACCTCACCAGCATTTATCATTCACAGTCTTTTGGATATTAGCCATCCTAACTGGGGTGAGATGCTATCTCACTGTAGTTTTGATTTGCATTTCCCAAATGCTGAGTGATGTTGAGCATTTTTTCATGTGTCTGTTGGCCATTCATATATCTTCCTTTGACAAGTGCCTATTTAGCTCCTTTGCCCATTTTATAATAGAGTTACTTGTTTTTTTGTTGTAAAGTTGTTTCAGTTCCTTGAATATTCTGGATATTAATCCTTTGTCAGATGTATATTTTGCAAATATTTTATCCCACTCTATTGGTTGTCTTTTAATTTTGTTAATTGTTTCTTTTGCTGTGCAGAAGCTTTTAGCTTGATATAATCCCATTTGTTTATTTTTCCTTTGGTTGCCTGTGCTTTGGGTGTCATATTCATGAAGTCTGTGCCCAGTCCTTCTTCCTGGAGTGTTTCTCCTATGTTTTATTTAAGAAGTTTTATTTTTTCAGGGTGGATAATTAGTTCTTTAATCCATTTTGAGTTGATTTTGGTTTATGGTCAGAGGTATGGGTCAAGTTTCATTCGCCTGCATATGGATATACAGTTATCCCAGCACCGTTTGCTGAAGAGGCAGTCTCTTCCCCAGTGTATAGGCTTGGTGCCTTTGTCAAAGATCAGATGGCTATAGGTGTGTGGGTTGATTTCTGGATTCTCTATTCTATTCCATTGCTCAATGTGTCTGTTTTTATGCCAGTACCATGCTGTTTTGGTTATTATAGCTTTGTAGCATAGTTTAAAGTCAGATAGTGTTATGCCTCCAGCTTTATTTTTTTTGCTCAGAATTGCTTTGGCTATGTGTGGTCTTTTGTTATTGCATATCAATGTAGGATAGTTTTTTCCATTTCTGAGAAAATTGTCATTGGAATTTTGACGGGGATTGCATTGAATTTGTGTATCACTTTGGGTAGTATGGACATTTTCACAATGTTAATTCTTCCAATCCAAGAGCATGGGATATCTTTCCATATTCTTGTGTCCTCTTTAATTTCTCTGAATAGTGGTTTGTAGTTCTCATTATAGATATTTTTCACATCCTGGGGTAACTCTATTCCTAAGTATTTTATTTTTTTAGCAGCTATAGTAAATGGGCTAGCTTTCTTGATTTCTCTTTCTGCATGTTCACTATTGGAGAATAGAAATGATACTGATTTTTGTGTGTTGATTTTGTATCCTGCAACTTTGCAGAAATCATTTATCAACTTCAAGAGATTTTTTGTAGAGGCTTTAGGCTGTTCGATATATAGGATCATATCATCTGTAAACAGGGACAGTTTGACTTCATCTTTTGCAATGTAGATGTCCTGTATTTCCTTCTCTTTTCTGATTGCTCTGGCTAATACTTCCAACACTAGTTCTTGTCTAGTTCCTGTTCTTAAGGGGGAAGCTTTCAGCTTTTCCCCATTCAGGATGATATTGGCAGTGGGTACGTCATATATGGCTTTTATTATGTTGAGATACTTTCCATCTGTACCTAACTT
This sequence comes from Cynocephalus volans, assembly GCF_027409185.1. Classification (NCBI taxonomy): domain Eukaryota; kingdom Metazoa; phylum Chordata; class Mammalia; order Dermoptera; family Cynocephalidae; genus Cynocephalus; species Cynocephalus volans. The sequence continues at coordinate 75,596,996 of NC_084471.1, read as the reverse complement.
GTAGAGAGTCTTTATCATGAACAAATGTTGAATTTTGTCAAATGCTTTTTCAGCATCTATAGAGATGATCATGTGGTCCTTGTACTTGATTTTATTGATGTGGTGTATCACATTTATTGATTTGCATATGTTGTACCAACCTTGCATCCCTGAGATGAATCCCACTTTATCATGGTGTTTAATTTTGCATATGTGTTGCTGTATTCTGCTAGCTAGTATTTTACTGAGGATTTTTGCATCTATATTCATCAAGCATATTGGCCTATAGTTTTTTGTTGTTGTTGTATTTTTATGTGGTTTTGGTATCAGGGTGCTGTTTGCCTCATAGAATTAGTTTGGAAGAATTGCCTCTATTTCAATATTTTGGAATAGTTTGTAGAGAATTGGTGTCAATTCCTCTTTCAGTGTTTGGTAGAATTCTGCTGTGAACCCATCTGGTTCTGGGCTTTTCTCTGTTGGGAGCCTTCTGATAACAGCTTCCATGTCTTATTGTTATTGGTCTGTTCAGATTTTCTGTGTGATCTTGGCTCAGTTTTGGTAGTTTGTGTGTGCCAGAAATTTATCCATTTCCTCCAGATTTTCAAATTTCTTGGCATGTAGTTATTTATAATAGTCACTAATGATTTCTTGTATTTTTGAGGTATCAGTTGTAATATCACCTTTCTCATTTCTAATTTTTGTTATTTGGGTCTGCTCTCTTTTTTTAGTTAGCCATGCTAATGGTTTGCCAATTTTATTTATCTTTTCAAAAAACCAACTTTTTGATTCATTGATCTTTTGTATCGTTTTTTGGGTTTCAATTTCATTAAGTTCTGCTCTGATCTTAATGATTTCTTTCAATCTGCTAACTTTGGGTTTGTATTGTTCTTGTTTTTCTTGTTTTTTAAGGTGAAATATTAGGTTGTTTACTTGCCATCTTTCCGTTGTTCTGAAGAAAGCATTTAATGTGATACATTCCCTGCTTAGCACTGCTTTTGCAGTATCCCACAGGTTTTGGTATTATGTATCATTGTTTTCATTAGTTTCAATAAATTTTTTTATTTCCTGTTTAATTTCTTCTTGGACCCATATGTTGTTAAGTAGAATGCTCTTTAATTTCCATGTGTTTGTATAGTTTCCAGAATTTCGTTTGTTATTGATTTCTAATTTTAATCCATTGTGATCTGAAAAAATACCTGGGATAATTCCAATTTCTTTGAATTTGTTAAGACTTGATTTGTGATCTATCCTGGAGAATGTTCTATATGATGATGAGAAGAATGAATATTCTGAGGTTGTTGGATGGAACGTTCTGTAGATCTCTGCCAAGTCCAATTGGTCTAGAGTATTGTTTAGATCTTGTGTTTCTCTGCTGATTCTTTGCCTAGATGATCTGTCCAATATTGACAGCTGGGTGTTCAGGTCCCCTGCTATTATGGTATTAGTGTCTATTTCCATCTTTAGGTCTAACAGAGTTTGCTTTATAAATCTGGCTGCTCCAACAGTGGGTGTGTATATATTTTTGATTGTTATATCTTCTTGATGGATCAATCCTTTTATCATTATGTAGTGGCCCTCATTATCTCTTTTTATGGCTTTTAGTTTAAAGTCTATTTTATCAGATATAAGAATAGCTACTCCAGCTTGGTTTTCATTTCTATTTGTATGGTAAATCTTTTTCTATCCTTTCATTCTTAGTCTATATATGTCTTTATAAGTGAGGTGGGTCACTTGAAGGCAGCATATAGTTGGGTCCACCGTTTTAATCCCATCTGTCAGTGTGTGTCTTTTGAATGGGGAATTTAGTCCTTTTACATTAAGAGTTGTTATTGAAAAGTGTTGATTTACTCCTAGCATTTTTTCTATTTTTGTTTGGATGTCTTAAGTGTCTTTTGTTCCTTTCTTTCTCATTTACTGTTTGTCTTCTGTATTTGTTTGTTTCTTGGGTCGTAGATAAACTTTTTATTTTTTTCATCTTTAGCATTTTTATTTTATTAGTGGGTTTTGATTTTTCTTGAGTTTTTATGGCAGTGGTAGTTATTTTTCAGGTACCAAACCTAGTACTCTCTTGAGAATTTCTTGTAAGGGTAGTCATGTGGTAGTCAACTGCAGTTTTTGTTTGTCTGAGAAATATACTATTTGCCCTTCATTTCAGAAGGATAACCTTGCTGGGTAAAGTATTCTTGGCTGGCAAATTTTTGTCTTTTAGTATTTTGAATACATCATCGCAATCTTTTCTGGCTTTTAGGGATTGTGATGAAAAGTCTGGTGTTAGTCTGATTGGGGCTCCCTTATAGGTGACTTGCCACTTCTCTCTTGCAGCTTTTAAGATTCTCTCTTTGTCTTTGAGTTTTGCCAATTTGACTAAAACATGTCTTGGAGAAGAACATTTTGGGTTGAATATGTTTGGGGATCTTTGAGCTTCCTGAATCTGAAGATCTGTGTCTTTTCCTATACCTGGGAAGTTTTCTGCTACTATTTTTTTGAATATGTTTTCAATGCAATCTCCTTTTTCCTCCCCTTCTGGAATACCCATGACCCGGATATTTGAGTGCTGAATGCTGTCTGATATCTCTCTTAGATTTTCTTCACTGTGTTTAATTCTTTTTTCTTTCTTTCTTTTTTTTTTTTTTGTCTGCCTGTGTTATTTCAAACAGCCCATCTTCAAGGTCAGGAGTTCTCTCTTCTGCTTCTGCAAGCCTGCTGGTTAAACTCTCTGTTGTGTTTTTTATTTGGTTGAATGAATTCTTCAGCTCAGCAAGCTCTGCTACATTCTTTTTCAGGGCATTGATTTCCTTGTACATTTCTTCTTTCAGGTCTTGTATACTTTCCCTCATTTCATCATGTTGTCTAGCTGAGTTTTCTTGTATCTCATTCAGTTTCCTTAGAATTATCACTCGAAATTTCTTGTCAGATTCTTGTTCTATGGGATCTAGAGCTTGAGAGATATTACCCTTTGGTGGTGTACTATCTTGATTTTTCACATTTCTGGTATCTTTCCTTTGGTGTTTAGTCATTGTGGCAAAGGATTTCATGGTCCACTGGTTCGACACTATTGTCTGGCTATGATCCTGCCGGGACTGCCAATTTGGCATGACTGCCTCAGTGCTTGTGGGTGGAAGGTTCGGGCCTCTCTGGTCAGCACCCACTTGCCTGGGCCAGGGACAGGAGGGTCCAGCAGCAGCAACACCTACCTGCTTGATTGCGCTGGCACCTCAGGGTGCGTGGTTGCCGCAGGTCTCGGGCCTCTCTGGGGGGTGCCTCTCTGGTCAGTGTGCACTCACCTGGGCTGCAGGTGGGGTCCAGCAGCAGTAACACCTACCTGCTCAGTCCCACTGAAGGCTCAGGGTGCATGGTTACCATAGGTCTCAGACCTCTCTGGGGGAATCAATTATTTTTTCACAAAGGAAGCCAACATAAAATCAAAATAGTAAAGATTTTTAAATCCACATTTTCTGATCATAAATCAATAAAATAAAATTCACAAAAGTAATGGAGAAACTTAATTATACAGAATTATCTGGAAATTAAAATTATCCTTCTAAAGAACTTGTAAATCACAAGGTAAAAACTAAAACTACAAAGCTATATTCAATAAAAGGAGAATATGTTACACCAAACTTTATGGGATAATAGCTGAAGCTGAAATACCTTCTATTTTTAGAAGAAATGGAATATAAAAATTTGAAAAAGACTTACAAATTAAACAAAAATAGGTACACAAAGTTAATAACAAAACTTGGAAAAGCAGAAATAGAAAACAAAATATATAAGAAAGTGTAAGTATAACCAAATTGCATTATTTGAAACAGCCAATAAGAAAACAACTTTCCCTAGCAAGCTTGATTAAGGGAAAAGTACAGAAAGAAAAATGATACAAGTTTAGAAATGAGAAAAAGACATCATGCAATTGGTAACACAAGAATTATAGAAGAACACCATCTATAATCTATGGTAGGTATTTTTAAGACCTAGAGGAAACCGATGATTTATTTGCAAAATATAAAAATTGGTCCAAGAGTAGAATGCTTGCATGAACTGATTACAAAAGAAGGGATTTAAAACCTCTGTTAGTTTTCTTATTTTTCATGTATCTAGACCCTGGTCATTGTGTATTTTTTCACATCTTGGCTTTGGACTTAGCCATGAGACTTTCTTTGGCCAGTAATATATAGGTGGGAGTGACAGTGCCAGTCTGAGCTTAGGCCTCCAGAGGCTTTGGGTATTTCTGATCCTCTCTTTGCCTCTGACACATCCATGGAGAGGATATGCCCTGGCTAGCCACTGCTCTTACTTAGAGGATGTGAGAGATATGTGGCATCCAGTTGATAGCCAAGACCAACAGAGATCCATGATCCCCAGCAGACATGTAGATGAATAAGTAAGACCTACTGAGATGAGCAGAGTTCCTCCACCGGATCTGCAGACTGGTGAGAAATAAAACACTAGTTTAAGCCCCTAAGTTTTGGGTTTGTTTGTTATCAAGCATTACTGAGTAAAAGCTAACACATACCAATGTTCTTAAATTCATTCATCATTAAAGGCACAAATGCAGGAGGTCTTGCAACTAATTTTTCTCTAATCTTACATACCAATAATTTCAGGATCTAAAATTGGATCTTTCTTAGACATAGTTAAAAGATGTGGGGTTTCTTTGTTCATTTTCTAAAACCAGACACCTTAATATGAAAACCTGATATAGTACCAAAAAAAGAGGAAGAAAGAAAGAAAAAGACAGAGAGATGGTGAAAGAGATAGAGAGAGAAATAGGGAGGGAGGGAGACAGAGAGGAGGGGTGAGAGAGAAAACTATAGGTCAATGTAATTTTTTAATACAGAGCAAAATTTATAAATACAATGAGTTACAAATTTGATTAGTAACTCAAAATATTTATTTATGAACTACATTAATTTATGACTAAGAACATTAGTTCTAGCGACATTAGTTCAAGTCTTTCTCTCTTCTTCTGGCATACCAATTCTATGTATATTAGATTGACTGAGAGTGCACCAAAACTTTTGAATGCTCTGTTCTGTTCTATTCACTCCTTTTTCTCTTTATGTTTCAGTTTGGGTAATTTCTTTTTACTTATCTTCAAGTTCACTAATACTTTCCTCAGCTTGTTGAATCTATCAATAGACCCATCGAAGGCATTCTTCTTTTCTGTTACCATGTTTTTTATTTCTAGCATTTCTGTTTGGTGTTATTTTAATAAATGTACCATATGTACTTGAAAAAATGTGAATTATGTTGTTGTTGGGTGTAGTGTTCTTTGTGTGTTAATTAGATCTTCTGTATTCTTCCATATCCATTTGAGAGACATGTTAAAGTCTCCCAGTAAGATTGAAAATTTTTCTATTCATGTTTTACAGCTGTGTTAGTGAATGTACACAGAATTAGGATTGTGGTATCTTTCTTCTGGAAAATATTCTTATAAGATGTTCTTAATCTCTAATACTGCCTTGTGCCTTAAAGTCTACATTTTCTCTAAGTGTAGTTATATCAGCTATCTTTTGGTTAGGTTCTGTACAGTAGTTTTTCTTATTATTTTCTGTGTCTTTATATTTAAGAGTTCTCTTGTAAGATGTCTCTGGTTAGCTTTTGGTTCCTTATCCAGTCGGACAATCTCACTCTTTTACTTGAACTCTTTAGTCCATTTTCGTTTGTGGTAGGCACTTACATGTACTTTCCAGATCTTTAAGAAAGGCCTTGTTGCCCTGCTGCAGGGAGCTTTATGAGCAGACAGCCTCCTGCTGTCAGTTCCTTCAGGCCTGCCTCCTCGGCAGAGAGGCACTTCACCCAGGTCTTTCTAGTGCAGCCTGCATCTGGAGATCGAGCAACTTCTAAAGGCCTGGCCCTTTCAATTGACAGAATACAACTCTGATGGCAATGTCTGCTCCAGACATCCCTGCTGAGTTGGCTGAAAATTTGATGGACTCTTCCCAATTCCTCTACCTCTAGGTTTCTCCTGTTCCTAAGGCTGGACTTATGACAAAGCCAAGAGGTCTCTGTCATCTCAGCCCTGACTGTTGCAGATCCAGCTCTGCAGTTTGGAGTTTCCGGCCCTGTTCTCCTGCCTCCTGCCCAAAGTAGCTTCAAAATCTGTTAGATGTCTTGAGTGGGTAGGCCTGTGGAATGCTTTGAGGTGGGTCTTTAATATTGCCATTGATTTCACCCTGCCTTTAAAGCCTTTAGGCCTAGCTCCTGGCTTCCTGAACAGAGCCAAATTCAACAAATAGGCTGTGGGGCAAAAAAACCTGGTGAATTTGAACCATCTTACGTGATTCTAACGTGTCACACCTGATCCCTAAAGAAATCCAAGCTTTGCTGATCTCTCTTTCCCCTGGCAGAGGCTTTCTCTGTTTGAGAAGCCAAAGTTTCCCATGACCAGGCTCAATCAGCAAAATTTCCAAGCAGAATAAGAGAAAATGTCCTCTTTGGGATTTTAGTTATCCTAATAATTCTTACATAGCTCTCTGTTGCCTTTAAAAATAGTTTTTATTTTATTTTTAAAATCCATTCTTTTCTCGTTGTTGAAGTAGGAGCATTGGTTTGCTGTGACCTCCTACATCCTACTTGAAGTGGAAAGTTATGTATATTAATCCTCCTCCTTTCATTCTCCCTCTTCATCCATTCAGTTGTCACTTCCCTTTGATTCTATTTCTGCAAAGTGCCTTGAACCCTGTTTTGTTTTTTCTTTTCCACAGCCACCACTTTCCTTTATTCAGTAATCGTTCCAGGATGATTTCAGTGGCACCTAATTTCCCCACCTCTGGTCTGTCTCCTGTACAACCAATGCTCTAGACAATTCTGTAAATTAATCATTGGTAAGCATAGCTCTAATGATGTTGGTCTCCAGTTAAAATATTTCCAGGGTTTTCTGCCACAGCTTAATGTTGATTTTTCCCCCCAAGATATCTCTTATTTTGACTCATATTGCTTATTCTTCACCCAAACCAGACTACTTAATGCTCTATTAACGTACCCATACATTGCCACTGCTTGCCCTTTGCCTATGCTATTCCCTCTACTTGACAAGTTAAAATTACAAGTATTTCATCATTTTTCCCTAAATATCTGCTTATAGAAATCCTACAGGTGATTCAAGTCACTGTTTAAATGCTGCCTCTTCCATGAAATCTTCATTTATACTCCAACAGGCTCTCATGATTTTGCCTGCCTCTAAATCTTCCTGGTATGTAGTTTTTACTTGTCTTTTGGCACTTACTAAATTCTGTCCTACCTTACTGATATATCGACTACTAAAATGTGAAAGAATCGAGGTCAGGGACCTATTTGCATTATCTGATAAAATAAACTTTTATTAATCCCTTTGTACAACAAAAGAATAAATATTTGCAAGTGAACAAAAGAATGAGCCACATAGGTGGTCAAAGAATAAGCTGATGTCTAATTATATAGGGAGAATTTCTAATGTGGAAACCTATTCTCCCTTTTTTGCTTGGTTTCTCACCATATTTCTGCAATACCAGACATAGGAGGTATTCAGATCAAAGTAAACCTCCTGCTTGGCTTTCTGTTTTAGCTTTATTACCTTCAAAGCCATTATGCAGAGAGTCATGATTTGGAACAAGTACAAAATATTGCTCTAAGCAGCATAATATATTTGTTTGAATTTATAATTCAATCTTAAAGTTTAAATATTCAATATTTGTCCACAGAGTGCTTTCATCACCTCAGAAGAATAACATAATCCAAATACAGAGTTCCATTAGGTTGTTCCCCTCAGCTTCTCAGTTTATGAGGTCATATTTATTACTCATGTAGTTGGATACTTTACATTTCTACAAATGCTTTCCAGAAATAGTCCCACCCTAAATAAAACTGTTTGAACTGAAGATCCTTAGTTTTAAAGTAAAAATACGTAAATGATGAAACTGGGTAAAATGATCTGTTAAACCCCATTTGGAACAACAAAGCATCAATGAGAAACTTTATAAATGAAGCAGAGAAACATTTATTTGTGCATCAGCTAGGCTACTTTCTCTGTCACCTGCAAAGTATCAACTGTCATATTCTATAAAACTCTGAGTCATGCGGTTCCAGCAAGCACTTATCACCACCTGTCATCAGCCTATGTGGACTTGAAGCTTACAGAAAATAAGCACAAGGGTCTCAAGTTTGAAATAATTCCTAACATACTTGAAAGAGATTGCAAAAAGAACGTTCTTTCCTATCAGTGGATAATCTTTTATCAGCTATATTGATTGTATCCACATAAGAAAAAATAATACTTAATTCAGTAAACCTGGTTTAAAAATAAGCAAACTAATAAATGTAAATCATGTAAATTAAACAATATATATGTTGTGATTTGTATAATTCTGAATGAAGCACTCCCCATCTCTAAATTCCATGAGTAGATTGAGCAGCAGCAGAGGTGAACAGCAGGGGTGAGAGCATGGTCCCTGAGATCAGACTGCCTAGGGTTAGATCCTCAGCTCAACAATTAGCTATGTGGATTCAAGCAAGTTAATTAAAATCAAGGTTCCTGTATCTCATTTACCTTGATTGGGGTATTGGTTACTGAATGTATACATTTGCCAATACCCATTTAACTTAACACTAAAGATCTGTGCATTTTATTTAAATTATATCTCAATAAAGGAGAAAACGTTCTTAAAAATCAGCATCCATGGGGAAAATCACAGTAGTTATTGCATATGTTTGTTGTATGAATTAAATAAAATGATGCATATAAAATGCCCCACAAATCATAACTATTTTTATTTAAATAAGTGACCAAAACTTTGCAAGGTAAATATTACTGTCTTTTTGTTGTTGTTGTTTTAAATTAATGGGGAATTAGAGTCTCAGAAATGTATACTAACTTGCCGAAGATTTGAAGTTGAGCTTTAAATCCTGGTTATTGAATATCAAAGTTTTCTCTACTCTGATAGAAAGTTACAGTGTGGACTCTTCTGAGGAAGTTTGGTGGGATACAATGAACAGTTTGGTATAGATCCTGTTCTTTTCTTGTAGTTGAACCATGAGAAAAGAACTCACATGTTTCAAATGTTTTAGTAAAATTATTCGGAACACAGAAATTTGAAAGTTTATAATTAAAATCTCATAATTGGATACAGAATAGGAGAGAGAAAAACATTATGGAAGATGGTAACTTCATTTCTGCTGTCATATGCTATGAGAATATTTTGTTGTTTCAAATCTGTTTAGAACTGGTCCCTTTCAAACTGACAATGTAATGGATGATTCTACAGAACAGATAAAGAGACTTTGTATGTCTTCTTTGGGCATGTGCAGCAATACACATAAACATGGAATTGGCTTCAAAACATGTTAGTTATATGGTTTGAGTAAAATGAAAATCACTATGAACTACACACTTGTCCATGTAAATCTATTTCCAAATGACACTTTGTAGGTTATAAAATATTCACCTAAAATTATCATTCCTCTATAAAATACTTCTATAAAAATGTCCCCAAATTTCTGCTAAATCACAGTTGAATTTAATTTTATTTTTAGCTTATCACCTTTGCCATACAATGAATGTGCTCCTGAGAATTAAGAAATATTTTAACTAATAAATAATCAGCTTTAATTCCATACCAGTATGGTAGACTCATTCTCTCTGATTTTTAAAATTCTGACATTTTAAAGAACTTATGTAAAAGGTTTGACCATTCTTTCAGAAACTTTGTTTAAAGTACATTATAACAGAATCTTCATATAAAAAATTAATATGATTCTTTTATTCATTCATTAAAATAGTACTAGTGATCACATTCAGAAAGAAAAAAAACCTGTGCTTAGTGTGATTGGCATACAAAGGCATCCTCAAAGAACTTTCAATTTAGCAAAGGGATATAGAATTTACATTAAAATGACTATCATAGAAATCAATATTTAAGGATGTCATTTAATCCAAGAGTAGTCGGAGCAAAGTAAGGAAGATATTTCTGAAAAAGCAACTCATTCTAAACACAGAGAGTTCAAATTTGAAAGTTTATCATTGAAAAGCTCATATTTGATACAGTGAAGATATAGAAGATTTGACAGAGGGTGACCCAGTGAAACAAAATAAATTGAGCAGAGATCCAAGAGCAGTAAAAGTTCTTTGCAGTCTTCAATAATATTTAAGAGTTTAGAGAGATTCTGAGACCAAAATGTTTGAGAACCATTAGTCTAATAGTTGGTAATTTGGTCTTGATTTAGACTCAATCATGACCTCTAGTGGATACATCCAGCCTTTTGCACACTTGTGGAAATCTGATTCAGTCACCAAAATAAAAGGACATCGTTTGAAATTCCACTATCATTTCTTCTTGAGACTTCATTCAAGCTCTTCTAGTTTAGGTGCCAAATCTAGTTTGGGTTTCGTTGACTAGGCCCAGTGTTTTCCAAGGTATCCCTGGACCACCTGCTTCACAGTCACCTGGGAAGCAGGCTTCCAAGGAAGACCCGCACGGCTTACCCAGAACTTCCAATTGGAGTCTCTTGTGACAGAGACCCTCGACATTTTGTCAAGAGTACCACATTGCTCTTATGAACACTGACATTAGGATTCTTATTTTGGTGAATTTGTGGTATACTTAAGAGTTTAGAAAGAATCATAAAATGGGGGTTGCGATTCATATAAGAGTCAGACATTTTCGCTCTGCTGTAATTTCAGTTCCCACAAACTTAGGTGCTTTTCCACTGGAAGGTATCTTGTTGTCAGGCAGAAACTGAGAACCTTGAAGTTTATGGGGCTTGTCCAAGGAAGAAGAAGTACCCACAAGTCCCTACTGAGACCCTAATTCAGCTAAGACACCATTCTACTCACACCCTGTGCTTCTAAGACTTTAATGTGCAAAAGAATCACTAGAGGCAGCAAAGCCTAAAATATTTATTATTTGTCCATTTACAGAAAAAGTTTGCTGACCCCTGTTCTAGATCAGTGCTTTTTGAACTTGAACAAAAAAATCAATCTTCCAGGGATCTTGCTAAAGTGTAGATTCTGATTCAGTGGATCTGGGGCCAAGATTCTTATTTGTAATAACCTCCAGGAGGTATTGCTGGCCTGCCGGCCACCTAGGTGCAGGTTTGAAATGCAAAGCCCTGGTCCCCAGGGCAGTCCCACTGACTTGGAATCTGTGTTTCACCAGGATCCACAGGTATCCTCATGCCTATTAATGATTACACCAAAAACAGTGGTGTAGACTACACAAAAGAATGGCTTTTGATTCCAGACGAAGCTGGATTGGAATCCCATTCTCATTTATTAAGCGTAAGAATGTAGCATGCTTAATTCACTTAACATTACATCCTCCAAGCTCATCCATGTTGCCGCAGATGACGGGATTTCCTTCTTTTTTTATGGTTGAATAATATGTCATTCCAATGGCATATTATTCAGTCATAAAATATATAAACCACATTTTCTTTATCCGTTCATCAGTTGATGGACACTTAAGTTGATTTCACATCTTGGCTATTGTGAATAGTTCTGCAATAAATGTTTGAGATGACAGATATAACAGTTACTCTGATTTGATGGTTATACCTTGTATACATTTATCAAAATATGACGTGCACCCCATAAATATGTACAATTATCGTGCATCAATTTCAAAAATTTTTAGATTAAAAAATAAAATTATGAAAAAAGAATGCAGCATGCAGTTCAATCTCTCCAAACTTCATCTTCTTCATCTCTAAAGGAGGTACGAAAATACTCTGTCCACCCACACCATAACCTTATTGTGAAAATCAAATGAGATAATGGAAGCGATTTGTGAGTAATAGCTGACAGGTATTGACAGCTTACTATATGTAAGCCACTGCTGTGAGTAATTTACAAAGAAATTGAAGTGAGAATGGTGAAACAACTTGTAGCTAGCTTGAGAACTGGTATCCAGTCTCAGCCAGCAGTTGCCTGCTCCCACACTCTATGAACACATAACGGTGCCTCCTTAACGGCCTCCCAGCCCTAAGCAAATGTTTGCATTGATGATTTCTATTATTTTTTTGTGAATATATTCCAAGACACATCTCCATTCACAAATGGAAGAAATATGCATTATGGGACAATAGGAAAAATGCTGCAAATCTTAGTACTCACCCTGGACCTTGCCAAAAAGTCAAAAAGCAATGGAGTAAATCCAAAGTTATCCTAACCCATATCCTGTGGTAGAGCAATTTTGCTTAACGAAGATCAAACTTCCAGAAATCCAGGAATGGTTGTTAAGATCACTAAATCACATACTGGAGGAGTCAGTGTACAAGTACCTCAATAGCATAGTTTCCTTGCCTCTATTGTTTTTGCTTTGTTTTGGTGGCTGGCCAGTACAGGTATGAAACCTTGGACCGTGGTGTTCTCAGCACTATGCTCTAATCAAGTGAGCTAATTGGCCAGCCCTTCTTTGTCTTTAAAATCACTTTAAACTATTGCTCTCAGGACAGTTTTGGTACCAAAGCCTCCAGTTGCTTATAATCTCCTTGTGGGCTTTTTGTTCTTTGTTTTTGTTTTTGTTTTTGGTGGCTGGTCAATATGGGGATCTGAATCCTTGACCTTGGTGTTTCCCTTGCGTTCTCAGGGATTTTGCAGTCTGTGCTGTTTGGCCCAGCAGGAAGTTCCCATCCCTGCTACTCACTTTCATTTTCCCTTCCTGCCCTTAATAGAGGTCACAGCCCTTGAAAGCTTTCTTTGGAAGAGCACTTTGTAAAAGATGCAACAGCATCCTCTACTGACCGTGACTCATAATGTCAAAGGGGCACCAACTTCAGTATTTGAGCGTATTCTGGGTAACTTCTGCTTCAGTGCACTTATCAGTTTTTTAGTTTCTTATGCTGGTTTTGGTATTAAAGTGAAACTCTGGTGTTTACGCTAATTTTGAACAGTAAAATAAAATGGCTTTCAGCGGAATAGTACACCAAGTGCTGTTTCGGAACAACATATAATTCTTCTCTGCACATGGCGTGGCCTTGCTTCAGAACCTCAGGGGCTCGCATTATGATTTGTGACAAATTCCACATGACATCTTTTCCCACCATTGGTATTTCCAATACTATAGGGTCTGTCAGATCACATCATCCAAGTGGCAGGGCTGCTTGTACCCCTTCCTGGATGGGCTGATAAGCCATTTCCTGCTCTAGACAAAATTCAGAGAACTCTCAGACTGTCACTTAATCCAGTATAAGGGCCAAAGCAGTATTCTTAGTTGTGGAAAAGGCTGCCTCTAGAACCCAAAGAAACCCATCAGGTATTTTGTTCTCTTTTTTGTGATAGGAGCTGTAAGATGCAAAACTTTGATTTTTTTCAGGATGTGATGTCCCTGCACACCCCTGATCACTGCACCCCTAAAATCATACATTTGTGGCAGGCTCCTGAACTTTTACAGGGTGTATCTCCCATCTTCTAGAGTATATGTGTCTTAAGACTTTCTGTGTGCTAGCCACTTCTTGCTCATCCAACCCAATCTACGTGTCATCATCTGTGAATTGGATCAGTTGGAAGTTGTATAAGATGACTAGATTGTTCATATTTCTTTGGACTTCATCACAGTTAATACAGTCCTGGGGCAAAAATGTAAAAATATATTTTTGTCCAGTCCATGTGATTGTGAACTGTTCATAATCCTCTTTCCTTTTTGGGATAGAAAAGAACACGTTTGGTAAATCAGTGACTATGTGTCTGAAACCAAATTGATCTGCTCTAGCAAAGATACTACATCTGGCACCAAGACTGTGTTCGAGAACTACTGCTCATATTTAGTTGAGTATGTGGTAGTCTGTAGTCATCTTCTAGAATCCATCTGGATCTTCAGGGGATAGACTGGTGAATTAAGTGGAAATAAGATGGGGAAGACTGCCCCTGGATCTGTTAGATCCTTAAAGGTGGCACTAATTTCTGCCATCCTCTACAGCACCACCACCAACATAATGTAATAATGCCTCTAGGCTGGGTGGTGAAAGTCTGGCAGGCTTCCATTTTACCCACTAGGACAGATCTTACCCCACAGACCAAAGACATGATGTGGAAGTTCTACCAACTGCCAAGTATTTCAGTCCTAATTATTCATTCAGAGACTGGGAGAATGATCACCAAGTGGACTGAGTGGACCCACTACAAGTCAGAACTGAGCCCGAACTCCATTTATTATCTGGACCCCATCCTAACAGTTGTGATGACACTTTGAGGTCTCAGATACTATTATCAGCTCAGGCTCTGTATCCAAAAGTCTTTGAAATGTGTGGGCATTTCCCTTTCCCTAGTGCACAGTATCTGAGTAAGTGTCCATAGGCCTTTTGGGAGAAGGACTGAGAGAATCATTAGCATATAAACTCATTGGGGTTTTGCAAAGTCTTTCGTCTTGGGGACCCAGCCACTCATTTAGTCAGTGGGTGCTGGAACTGAAAACCTGTTCAAGTCCAAAACTGTGGCAAAGGATGACTGGGCTTGGCCTCTTTTGATGTCTTCTGCTGGTACAAGCTGAGTAGTTCTCTTATTGACTCCCGTTGTATTTTGCTCCTTGTGATGATGTGTTCTCTTATCCATCTCCATAACTCTTAGCAGATCAGGCCCTTTTCGATGCCGCTTCTCCAGCTTTTGCCAATACATATTGGCTAGGTCTTACAGCTCTTCCAGAATATAATTTTTTCCTTTTGTTATCAAGCCTAGAAAGTCCCCAGCTGGGCTATGTTATAACTTAATCCTACTTATAGGTCCAGTAGCTTGGTGTCCAGGAGGAGAGGGAAGGGCAGATCCGGAGAGGGGTACCAGAAGCCTTGTGGAAGAGGGGCCTCTGCATCATCTTCAAGAATGGGGGAGTGGGGTACTCGTTCTTACTAGGAAGGAGTTGGCCATTTCTGCAGGCCCAGAAAGTTCAGGAGAGTCTTTCAAGTCAAAATCTTTAGAGGCATCAGGCCAGAAGAATCCATACCTGTGACATAGTCCCAGTCACTACATTTCATACACATCTCTTTCAAAGCACATCAGCTGGACTTAAAAAAAAAAATCCAAATACTGATATATTTTGATTTTGTTTTATCTATTTTGTGGGTTTTTATTTTTTTCTTTACCATGCTTCTTCTTTGCTTCTTTTATTTTCCTCCTTACCTTCTCTTGTGGTGAAGTTTTGTTTGCCCTATCTTTTTCCTATCCTTGTTCAGAAGTTACAACTCTTAGAATTCACCTCTATAATTTTAAGCATGCTTATTTGACTAAAATCTAAACTTTCTCTCTCTACCTTCTTCCCAAACAAAATAAGATCTTCAGAAAGCTTTAATTGCAAATCACCCTCCCACCAAAACAAGACATTATTTTTATTGTTACTTTTTGCAGTCAGGGCTTATTCAAATTTACACAGATGTTTATTAAATTCTTTGCATTTATATTTTGAGATCATTGTCCTTACTGAGGGTAACTTCTTTAGTGGTCATTGAGTGAGGGTCCATAAGTAGGAAATGCAGTCTGATAATTACTTATTTCACTTTTATTATTATTTATCTGAGTATACAATACTAGAATGACCTACCTTTTCCCTCTGTACTTTGAGCTTGGCTATGTATTGTGTGATTGCTACCGCTCTATCTTATCCAGTATCTCTGCAATGAGGGGGAGGACTCCGTTACCCCAGTTACCCCACACCCACAGAGTGGCCGTGACCAGAAGGCCTTTCTAATGCTTGAGATGCTTCTAGTTGGGTTTTCTTTTCCTTCCAAATATAAACATCCTAACTTAAAACCTTGGCTTCATCTACTCATATGTTGAGGCTGTGAACAGGCTTTATGCAGTCTCTTCCTCTAGCACATCCAGAGCCTAAACGAAACTGACTAGTTCCTTCTTTGTCCCATTGCACCCTGGATCAACTTGAATTAAAGCACTCTCACCCAAATTTATTTCATACCAGAGCTCCCACACTAGAGTGTAGGTAGGCATCATGAGGGCTGAGATGGTGCCTCATTAGGTTTGTACTCCTAGGACTTCACATAGTGCCCAGAGCATAGTAAATATTTAAACAATGTTTCTCCAATGACAGAATGAATGAATAAATGACATTTGCAGGGTGGGAAATCTTAGACCTACTTCCAAATCTCAATGGCAGTTCTTACATCTCCCAGACTTCCTTACTGAGGTGGGTAGACTCTCAATAAAATGGACCTCTGCCATTGACAAAAATATATTTAATTCAATAAAGAGAAATTACTCATCAGCCTCTTTATAGTAATAGTAATAGTGGTAGTAATGCTAACATAGTACCACTGTATGAGGAGCACTTATACTATGTTTGAATTTGATATGCGTCCTTAAATATAGTTGTAGAACAGCTAGCCATGGAACCAATGAGACTGGAGGCAGGTATGTGACACCAGAAATATACAATCAGTTGTTATGCTTTTATTTTTGAACAAGGCTCCATGTTTTAACATTGCTAAAACCTATTAGATGTTAGAGACCCAGGCCTTTTATTTTTCATGGTTGTAAAATTCATGTCTTTATCCCAAAATTCTATTTACAGAAATAGTTTAAAAGATTCAAGGAAGCTGTGCTGGCCTAGATAAGAAGGTTAACAATTTTATGTGGGTTATGATTTGGCATATGATTAGAATTAGAAACCGACCTATCTCTACATTATTGAGAGAATTGCCTCTAGCAATATCGAACACAGACTGATATTAAGTAGGGCCTGCATAGTAATTTTTTTTTTTTTTTTTTCTGTTCTTTGCTTCAGAAACTGACTCTGGTTAATTCAAGACAAAATAAATTATTAAAGCATATCCAGTTGCAGCCAGGAATAAAGGCCAAAGTCACTGCAATAGTTGGCGCATTGCAGATTTACTGAGGTAGCAGCTGTGTGTGAGCCCCCTCAGCCTGCTCTGCTCTGCTCGTGTGGCACTGCCACGAGAGCTCCTGCTACTGTCTCTGCACTCCGGACGTAGCTGTCATGCATGTACCCTCTGTCACTGGTGTGAACTGCACTGCCTCTGCTTCTTGGAGTCACTAACTTCTGACTACAGTTAGAAAGGATGCTTATGACTTAAGCATATTCACAAACAGTAGCTCATTTAATTTCATAATTTTTATGTTAGGAGGCTAAGCAGGGCAATTTTTCTTTTACCCATTTTACAAGAGAGAATACTGAAGTTCAGATTGTGTGAATGTTTTGCTGCAAGACCACACAGCTGGAAAGTGGTAAAGCGAATAAAAAACTTTTTCTTAACTATGAAACACTTGTTTTAAAGCTGTGAAAGGAACATATCTTTGCTTTGACATGTGTAAATTGAAAAATTTTGCATAGAAAGAATAGATTGATGATCAACTCCCTCCCACAACTGTGTTTTTTACTCACAATAAATAGTAAATAGCTTTATTCATTTAACAAATAGTAAGTGCCAACTAATGCACCAGACACAAATCAGATGTGTAAACTTTCACAGCTGAGAAGTACCTTAGAAGTTATTTCAAATCCCCGATTTTACAGTTGAGGAAAAAACTTCAGGTAGTCAACTTATTTAATGTTACCCTATTCGTTACTATTAGAGCCTGGGATAGAAGGCCCCTACCCCATTCCAAGTTTCCTTTGTTTACAGAATAAAGATTCTTGAGAAAAATTTATTACATGGAAAACTACTTCTTTATTTCCTCCTGGAGATCAAGGAGGATTTCTTATTGCTTAAGAATGTTTTCAGATTGAAGTTGTAAAAAGCATGCATGTATATATGTGTGATATAGATACGATATGGATAGAGTTATCAATATTAAATTGGTTTAAGGAAGACTCAAAGATGGTTTGCCTAATGCACTGCAAGCAGTTGTGTCTCAAGCTCTTCTGAAAAGTGCAGGAGAAATTTAGGTTAGCACTTTTTCCTTATCCTACTAGGAATAGTTATAAGTGGCCAGCAGATGCCACTGTTGTCAGTTGTAAAGTTTTTCAAGTTTCAAATGTAGAAAATTTGTCATTACAGAAAAAATGAAGTAAAATGTAGCAAAAGTAATTGTCTTCTCTTTAAAAAACGGTGATGAAAGTACTGTGTACTGAGATTTTATTATTCACCTTTTAGCAAAATATTTAACACTTGACAACTAAAAGACATATATTTAATTATTTTTTAAAAATTAATAGGGAAACAGTGAGTCATTTGGCGGGGGGCGGGGGGGGGGGTTACTGGCCGGTGCAAAGAAAATGGTGAGTTTTCTGTGTTTAAAAATAATAATTTTTAAAAATTAGAAGTTCATGCAATGACTAATGTGGACTGATAGCTATATTTATGAGACTGACGTGCTACCTACTGTGCTAACGAGGCACCTTGATAGCTGTATTTAATAACCAAGATATATTCTATACTGCTGAGTGACATCAAGGAAGGGTAAAATAAAATAAGTCAATTCTGTTCCTTTTTGTTGTTATATGGCAACATAAAACAATTTTGTAGTTATCAAACCTGTACTCATTTGTGCATGAGTTGTTATTGAAAGATTTATTATTAATTATGTTGCTATTTTCTATTTCCATCAGAAAAAGAAACCTAATGTCTAAAAACTATATGAAAGGGCTCCCATCCACTCTAGTAATCAGAAAATATAAATTCAAACAATGAAATACCACGTTATACCCCATCAGATCAGGGAAAAAAAAATAGCATCACTGAGGATGTAGATAAACTAAAATTTTTACACCCTGGCAGTGATAATTTAAATTGGTTTAACCAATTTGAAGAGTACTTGGGCAGTTTCTAGGGAGGATGAAGATGGTGGCAATTTCTAGGGAAGATGAAGACGGATATATCACAAGAATCTGCTCCCTGCCTTGGGTGAACATTGTAATTCCCCACCCATTTCCGTGTGTTCTGGACATTTCCCTGCTCTGTTGCCTAGGACTTGGCCATGTGATTTGGTTTGGCCAATTGAATCTAAATAGATACGAGCACTCCTTGTATGAACACATGCTTTTAGAGGCATTGCAAGTTTTTGTTAGTCTCCCTGCCCATATTTACTCTGCCATGAGAAATGTGTACAGCAGACAAGTGCTGTTTCCATCCTAACTGCATCCTTACAATTTCTGACATGATTTTAGAATTATAGACCTTTGTGCTGAAGGAGCCTTTTTTCCATGTAAGGAAAATGAAAACAAAGAGCTAATGCATCACACAAATATGTTTATTATTTAAAAGTTTATAAATTATAAGATTTTAATTATGAATAAAAACTATCTGAAAAATGTTACGCATTTTGTATTATTGTTTGTAACTGGCTTAAGGCACATCGTGCAAAATACTTCTTTTCCGATACAGAGATCCCCAAATGTTTATTTAACCACATTGGCACAAAATTACTGTAGTAACTTATATGGTACAATATATTCCTAATAAATGGGGGGAAAAAACACTTTGTGGGCGCCGGCCCCATGGCTCACTTGGGAGAGTGCGGCGCTGGTAGCGCCGAGGCCGTGGGTTCGGATCCTATGTAGGGATGTCCGGTGCGCTCACTGGCTGAGCGTGGTGCAGACAACACCATGCCGAGGGTTGCGATCCCCTTGCCAGTCACTACTGTTTACCAGCAAAAATCTATTAGAAGATTCTGGTGGCTCTTTGGGGGGTTTACAGAATAGGTTGCAATTAACAAACAAACAAAAACTACCTGTGTTTTAAAATTACATTATTATATAATATACAATTAAATTGTTCACATAGAAAAAGCTCTTAATACCTGAGAATTTTTGTACTGGCTTTGAGAAATCTCTGACAAAAAATAACTTGAATATCTCTAGTAAAAGTTTTGCATATGTAAGCATAATTTTATGTTTACAAAATAGAATCTTCAAAATTTTAAGAATTCTCACTTCTCTATTTGATTAATAAAATACAGTACACAACTTTGAGAAAATAGATTTTTAAAGAGTATACACACATACAAGACTTATAAAGGCAGAATATATTATAAACATTATAAAAACAATGTACTGCTCTTATAAATACAATCAAATTGGAGGTAGGTTTTAAGAATCGAATTCCAATATATCATATCTTCTGTATTACACCCACAAAATTTCATATTTAGTATTTAACCAAAGCATGGATTTTTAATACATAATTTGTACTACATTTTTAGTACTGTTTTTTCATTGAGGCACCATAATCCAAAATTAAAAATTAAAGGAAAAATAAAACAAGGTATCTAAATGGTATCAGTAGAAAGTAAAATAACTATGTACTTTTTAAAAATGTAGTATTGATTTGCCATTCACCTGTCATTTGACAGACTCAATAATGTTTATCGTAGTTTTGAATAAGTTTATTTGCCTAATTTTTACTTGCTCCATTTTAACAAGTAGAATAAACATTTTATTGTATAATAGGACACCGAAGAGAGATTTACATGTGTGTTATAGGAATATGATTGTGGTGCAGTCCAAGCTTTTAACAGCAACGTTGTCTTGATATAATTCATTCAAACATTCTTGCATACTCTACCATAAATTATTGGTATTTATAAAAGATCCTGATTAGAGTCATGTATCTGATAAGTTTTTTTGAAGGCCTTGAAAAAATTAAACAGTCATTTGAGTCCCTGATTAGCACCCTGAAAAAAATGCAGAGATATTTTGGACAGGGGAATTTTAGGAAGGGAGAAATAAAGAAATGAGCACCAGTTATTTTCATATTCCAGACAGCATCTCCTCTTTGAGGCATACTTTCCACTTCTAAATGTTCATGTTACTTGAACTGGGAGACCAGTAGTCAGGTGAGGAATACACTTTCCACAGAACCCTCCACACCTGCCGTAGACTTTGGTTCCATCCTGAAAATATGAAGAGGCAGAAATATAGGAGAATCTTATACAAGCTGGTATCCGCATGCACAAAGCAAAAAGGCAAATGTTTTGAATCATTTGACTGGAATCATTAGCTGAGTTCTCCTATAACAAATGCATCTGAGATCAAAGATCATACCATTTCAGTATTAGTCCAAATTGGTGGTCATGGGAAAGTTAAAAGCAAATTAGATCACTTAAGATTCATATTAGTGATTGATTCTTATCAAACACTCTATAATTTAGACAATTCATCTCAATCCACATATTTTCTATAGAGGCATCTATTTGCTTCAGTAGGTTTATTAAAACCTCTCTCAATCTGCTGTCCAATATTTACGTAATTTTATGTTAGGTCCTCTTAGACTGAATAAAAGACATTATACAAACTTGATCTTAAAGGTGTACAACTCATATTTTACCCCATTTATCTCAAACATCTCATGGAAGCATGAGAAACACACCCTACAGAAAAGTATAGAAGATGATAAAGTGGAGAAAAAATAAAAACTGGGCTGAAAGCAGTAATTATGATTAGAGAAGGACTAAAAAGGGAGATTCTTTCCTAAGTAGAGCAGTTCACCGAGGAACAGATGGGCATAGGTGGAGGGAAGGGGTTGTCAGGACATGATAGATGTGCTCTCTCAACTGCCTTCTAGCTTCAGGTCCAAAAGTCAAATGACTGAAGACATTTTGGTATGATGAAACAAAAATAGGTCGAACTCCTATCATTTCTGGAGAAGATAAGATTTTTTTTCTTTTTCTTTTTTAATCTAGGGAGGAAATGCAGAAGGGAAACTTTGGATTCTTGAGACATTTTGAGATGGAAGAATGTTTTGAGACCAGGGGCTTTTGAAGTTGCCTTTTCTTTCAGAAGCCCTTTTAACTCCAAAGAATCTGAGTAAACAGAGAAGGGAAGGGTGGCAAAAACTTAGTTTTGTAAACTTCCCTAATTCCCAAACAGATTGTTGAAGTAAAAACTTGACCTTGATTAAATTTACTGGCAAATGAAAATATGTTTGTGTTTACATAAGTATATATGGGTTTCCCGAGTCTCAGTTTTACACCAGACATCAGATTTCAAGGAATACGGTCATGTGCAACATTTTTGCTTGAAGTAGAAGTTTTCAGTGAATTAAATAAATAATTAATACTTGAAGTAGAAGTTATGTAGAAGCAAGATGAATGATTTTACTGAATATTCATATCTACTGGTGACCTTGGCCAGAATTCAGTCTTTATATTTAACCAAAAGATATCTAAAAGCTAGATATATAAGGTCAGAATAAATCATTGAACTCTCTACATTTATACCTGCTCAGAATATACTTTAAGTAATTAACTTATTTCCATTCTTCTGCAAAAAAGGGAATAGACCTAAATATGCTAAATAAGTATTTTAAAGTAAGTAACCGTTCTTTCTGAAACCCTATTAGTTTGCCCATATGAGAGAAATAATAAAATTAAAATTATGTAATTATTAATTAAAGAACAATTTCATAGTCTTCAAGAATAGAAAATTTTAAAGGCTATGAATGTCAGAATATTGAATTTTATTTACAAATAATGTTCATATAAATAGGAGTATAACAATTCACTTTTATCAAGAGAAAGAAAAGTCACAAAACATTAGAGTGGGCAGGGGCTGCTGCTCGCAATGATCCATGCACAATGCAGGTGAGAACACTTATAACCTGGATCCAGATTTACCATGGATAGAGCCAAGCTAGCAAAGAAACAGTCACTGTAAGCAACAGAAGGCATTTCATAAAGTGTCCATGTTTCTACACCATACCAGCGACAAAATTAAATGGATTCTGCTTTGGACAATACATGTACTATAGTCAAAATAACTATCTTAGCAACTATAAAAATAGTTATGACTATAGAAAAAGTTCATGGAAAAAAATAGAATTAAAAGGTAACACAAATCTTGGGCCAACTCCGTGGCTCACTCAGGAGAGTGCGGCGCTCGGAGCGCAGCAGCGCTCCGGCCGCGGGTTCGGATCCTATATAGGCATGGCCGGTGCAGCTCACTGGCTGAGCGCAGTGCAGGCGACGCCAAGCCAAGGGTTGCGATCCCCTTACCGGTCACAAAAAGGACAAAAAAAAGGTAACACAAATCTTTCCATGAACTTTTTGAAGTATCATCATATATAAACATACTACATAATATTTTATATTTATATAGATAAAATAACAATGTTATCTAGATAAGGATAGACAGTTAAATGAGTACAATATAGATAAATAATCCTAATTCCTGAAAAAACTTTGAAGGATAGTTGTAACATGACAAATGGCTCCAACACCACCCACATCACTAAATCAAAGCAGTGAGGTAAGTAAACCAAAAATGTAACCTTCACTTTGAAATATTAAGACCTATCAACCTTTAATAATTAAAGTATGGTTTGAAACACTCTCTTTCTGAACTACCTGCATTTCAAGTTATTAGCCCCAAACTTGAGATAGACAAAATCTATATATCCCGGCATTCGGTATTTCATGTTCAGCTATCTACAACTTGTATATGGACTTGTATGTATGTAAAACCAACATATGGACATTCATAAAAATGAACCCAATTTCATTTCATATATTGATGTTGTACCCATTATATGCAAAAAGTTCTTCATCACTAACTTCATATAACTTTACATTTAAGGTACAGAGCCTTCAATGCTAGTTCACAGCGCAGCAGTATTTCAGACAGGCTTTTTGGTCCAGCAGGACTTACCTGTGATCTGTGTATGATGACAGAGGCATAACTCCCCTGAGCAAGCCACTTGGCTGTGCTGGATATCTTCATTCCAGTTCCTGCCAAGTTAATGCTGAACTGTCCCTAGATTGTAAACAAAACAAAACAAAAATAAATGGATTCATAAAATATTTAAGAATGCTCTTGGCTGGAGATATCATTGGAATTATATAAGGAAGGGCTCAAATTACTTTTCAAGGGTCTTCCTTTAAAAAACGAAAGGCTATTGATACGCCCTTACTGTAAAGAAAATGAACCAGTTAAGGATTTTAAAAATTGATTACAAATAAGTCTTCTCAATTAAACGACAACTGAATTAACATCACGTAATTTTATTTGTACAGAAGTAATTCTGTCCAACCCTAGGACTCCATGACTTGAAAACTAGAGCTAATGGTCCTGTAGCAATGGTCTGTCAGCAAGTCGTGACAGAAGGGTGTTCACAGGGACTAACATTTGACGTACTTTAACTAATTACTCCAGTTCTAATTTTTGACGTCTCATTGCTAACTTCTGTGATGTTACACCTGTTTCAGGTATATTTTTCTACAATCTTCTGTTATTGTCCCCTCTCCTTTTGTGGCTATTACATCATTTCCAAATACCCAGAAGGGTATGTGGACCTGTGATGCCACATGATTTACACACATTATGGTGTGTGGGCCCCCTAGTGGCTTCATTACCTAATCTTTTCAAGTACAGGGACCATTTTTATGTCAAAATATTTCAGATTATCTTTGTTAACAGTTACACTTCAAATATGTGTTGATTGAGAAAATGAGTGACTAAAGTGGGTGAAATCTGTGTTATATTTATATGATCTTACAGTATAGATTTATACATTACAAAGTAAAAGTACATGCAAATTCAGCCCACTGGCAATGTTTAGTATGCATGTAGATTGAGGGCAACATTAGGCATTCTCAGATCATATCACAATATCCCAATGGCCTAAGACTCATGAATCTTGAGCAAGTCTGTGATGAAACATTAGGTGTTATATTATATAAATAAAAATATTATCTTGTCATGAAAGCAAAGGCTAAATAAACTTTAAATATAATATGACTTATTGCTACTGCTAAAAACAATTAGATATCAATTTAGTTTATTAACTTTGATTTCTTAGCAATCTTATTTAAAAATTCTTATCTAAAAACAAAGATTCAAATACATTTATAATACAATGAAAATATATGGAGAATTTTCCATAGCAGAAATAACTATTTTAGATAATTATCACATACAGCATCACTTAGTTATGAAATTTAAAATATGACTTGTATGTTTTTCCATTGCTATATTCCCAGAGCCCAGAACAGGGCCTAGGTACTCAATAAGTGTTTTTGAACATATGAATTAAGTGCAGCATTATAAACATTAAAAGAGTAGTATCATAAAAGTAAATACATAGACACACATATAAAATCCTTCAGCCTCCATGATAATAAATGGCACAAGTATGTGACATAGTAGTATTTTATGTTGGTAAATATTTGAATGAGAAGAACTAATTCTTAGGATATATTATATGATTTGATACTTAGTCAATCTGATACAGGTTTTACACTGGATACCTCCATCCCACATTCTGTCACAGATAGGCTTCTCACCAAATAAAATTCCTTAAAAATGGAAATGTATTTTGTGATGTAAGTTTCTGGTGACCATACACATACCGAATGCCCAGACTGTGCCATGCAGAGTTTTTGCAACCTAATATGGTCACTCCACTCTTCCATTTGCTCTCTGCCTCTCTGGTCAATGTGTCTTGGGAGCATTCAAATGCATACAAATTGAAAATGAAAGGAAAAGATCCAACTGACTACTGAGAGGCTTAGGTGGTCACAATCAGCTGGGTCTAGAAATGCAAACACCCTTGGACTTCATACAAAAATTGATTGAAAATAAATCATGTCTCAATATAAAACACAAAACTATAAAAGTCTTTGAAGAAAACTTCAAAAAGGAAAAAATCTTTGTAACTTGGGGTTAGTCAAAGGTTTCTTAGATATGACACTAAATGCACAATCCACAAAAGAAAAAAATAATAAGTTTGACTTCATTCAAATTGAAAACTTTTGCTTTGTGACATATACCTAAGAGAAATAAAAGACAAGTTTCAGACCATAAGAAAATATTTTCAAATGCCATATCCAACAAAAGATTTGTATCCAGAATACATAATAAACTCTCAAAACTCAAAAGTAATGAAACAACTCAGCTTTAAAAATGGGCAAAAGACGTGAACATACACTTCACCAAAGAGGATATACAGATTGCAAATAAACACATGAAAAATGCTTAACATCATTAGCATTTGGAGAAATGCAAATAAAACCCAAAACCAGATACCACTAAAGATGAGTAAACAAGCAAACATAAACTTGACAATATCAAGTGCTGACAAGGAAGCAAAGCAACTAGGACTTTAATCTTTGCTGGTGGAAATACAAAATTGTACAGCCTCTAAAATGGTATAACCTCCAAAACAGTTTGACAGTCTCTTATAAAGTTAAATATACACATTCCACATGACCCTGCAATCTTACTCTTAGGGATTTATCCTGGAAGAAATGAAAACTTATGTTCATGCAAAAAGCTGTACACAAATGTGTATGTTCATAATCTCAAAAAACTGGAAACAACCCACTGTCCTCCAAAAGGTGAGTGGACAAACTGTAGAAAAACTGTAGGACATCCCCCCCAAAATGGAATACTTCTCAGCCATGAGAAAGAACAAGCTATTGATACATGCAACAACATGGATAGATCTCAGAAGCATTGTGTTGAGTGAAAGAAGCAACTCTCATGGAGTTATATACTATACAATTACATTCATATGACATTTATATGACATTCCCCACAAAGGCAAAACTATAGTAACAGAGAACAGGTCAGTGTTTGCCAGGAGTTAGGTGGGCAGAGGGGACTGACAGAGGAAGTTTTTGGGGATAAGAGAACTGTTCTGTATTCTGATTCTGGTGATCATAACATGAGTTGTGCATAGGGTAAAATTCATAGAACTGTATACCAAAACAGATAATTTTATTGTATCTTATTTTTAAAAATAAAAATCTATTTAAAGAAAAAATATCCATTGGCTTGTAAAACAGAATCCAACTACATGCTACATGTATGAGATATACCTAAAACAAAGTGATTCATAAAGGCTAAAAATAAAAGGATAGGCAAAAAATATTCCAGGCAAATGGATATAAAAAGAGAGCAGGGCTAGCAATCCTAGAAAGGGACAAAGGAGAATTCAAGTTGCAAATCAAAGAAGTGCACAAAATCATAATTCACAATCAAGACTCACATAAATGTTATACATCAAATAACACAGCAACAACTTTTATGAAGCAAAAACTATAAGACATTCAAGAAGACACCTAAGAGATAGAATAGACACACCCTAATAATAGGAAAATTTAATATACCACTTTCAGTAACACAACAGAACAAGTGGGCAAAAAAAGAAAGAAAAAATAATCAAAAACAATATAACCAAAAGATAGATATTATGGCCATATATTAAAATTCTATTTCTTGATAATAAAGAATACTCTTTCCAAATATTTAACAACTAACTCTGAACACTCAAAATGAATCCAGTGGCACAGGCTGAATGTGATTATTTCTCTTACTCCTGTGTAATCAAATATTAATTACAAACCAATTAAAGAGAAGCACACTGTTTTTTGGTTTTTTGTTTTTTTAATTTTTGTGGCTTTGCAAAAAATACGGAACATTTACTTTCCTTCACTTTTGACATATGTATTCTAAAGTCACATCACACTCCTAACTTCATCCCATATTGCAATGTGAAAAGTTTATTTTTCCTAAAGAGTGCCATATGTGTCCATTCTCTTTTTAGCATGCATGTCCTGGGGTGCCCTGTCATATGCAAACACAGAGGATGTGGTTTTGATGAATCTTAAAAAACAGAATAAGTTCTTTCTGTGACATCAAACATCTGGAGAGTATTCATGCAAATGGTATGTAACTTAACACAGAATCTGGTTTATATATTTGACAGAACATCTCCAAAAACACTGGGAAGTTTGTATTTTTGGTAATAGTAGCCTCAGGCAGATAGATACACCCTAAATATAGATGGGCATAGCTCTTTCTGACAGCATGTCTCTTTGACCAATAACATTTTGGAAACAGAGCTTGGCATTCCAGAAATGTCTGTAAAACCTTGTGAAGGAGGCATCTCACCCTGATGGGCAGAGGAGCATTTTATTGCTGATTCTGCATATGACTTTCTTAAGGATCTTGGACAGACTGTTAACATGGAGTGTCTGTTTCTCCAACTATAAACTGGTACTATCCAGTTTATACATAACTTTCTCAAGATCTTGCATGGAAAAAATAGGGTTACAGAGAAATTGGAGAAACGGAGTTAGAAAGAAATGGAAATAGCTATCTTATTAAAAACCTTGTTGTGCAAATACCTCTTAATTCAGATTCCATGGTCATCAAGAAATGTTTTTTTTTTTTTTTTAAATAATAATTAGCTTTCTCCTATGAGGAGAGTTCATTAATGATATAAAAAGAATTTTGATTCCACTTGACAATTATATGATTTACTTGCATATTAGTCTCCTGTGGATTTTGTTGATGTCTTATTATCCAGATCCTATTCAATTCAATGTGCAATGACAAGGACCAAATTTCCAGAACTTGGTGACCATCTGAAAGTAATGACATCTAGGAGGACTTATATTAGCCAGACTGTTCACATCTCTGGGTTGCCTTGTCAATGTGTTTCTCTCTAATCAAATCAGATATATGGCAGATGACATCATTGTATATATAGAAAATCCTAAGAAATTTACTAAAAGACTATTACAACTAATAAGTGAGTTCAGCAAGGTTGCAGGATACAGGATCAATCTACAAATATATAGGCAAAAATTGATGATTTATTTGGGCCCCAGATTTGGGATTCTCTTAACTGAGTACCTCTTCCTGTCAAAAGCCTCCTTTGTGTTAATTTGAAACCTGATGTCCCATTAATGCCTCCTAGAGTAACATATGCAGCCTCCCTCCTCTTTCATGGTATCTCTTTAAATATTTAAAGATAGTTATCATAACCTCCCACTCTTTTCCTGTCTACTTTCTTCATTGTCCTTATGAGACATTATTTTAAACCTCCTTTTTTCCCTGGTGATCTCTTGCTACTCTGAGATGGATTAAAAATTATCTTTTGCTGACACAAATTTAAAAACAAGTATAAAATTCCAGTGTCAAATACAAATAAATCTTTCAATTTTGATATCATGTTTTGGTACCTTATGATTATAGTAGGTTGTTTATAAATCACTACATTCTCTAAATGAGTCACATTGAATTCATGGTGCTTGAATAAAACACCTAGGTCTTTTTACATTGTCAGGTTCTGTTTGAGTGTTTGGACCTAAGTTAAGATTTGTATATTTATTCCAGTTAATTTTTTTCTTCTTCTTGTCAGTCTGTAGTTCTATTGTCTCTTTATCTTTTTAAAGTCATCCTAATATAGAACATGTTTTCTATAACTAACATATGATGAAGATTGTGAATGAGAAATTCCAGGAAGAGAGGGCTGTGGCAAACCATTAACCCCTTCTCTTCAAAATGATATCAATATATTAATCACTACCTCTTGAATAGGAGCTTTGATTTATGGATTCAGTTAGATATGAATATATCTAAAAATGCCATATTCGTCTAGCTTACAATTCTGAATCTTATAAAAATGGTATTTGCATGGACTATATAAAATCCCTTGTTAAAAATGAGATAGTAAATTTTCTTTTAGGAAGCACACTCTATATTGGAAATCATGGAAATGACATAAAAGGGTGTGTGAAAACTCTAGAAATAAAGGATAAAAGTAAGAATAATGTTTTTTATTCTTATGTACTCTACGTACATTTCACAGATAATAGAATACCAATTTGGGAATGTTCTAGACCCACACAGCTAATATAACTGATGTTAGCAGCAGGGTCTGAAAGTCACATATTCATGATCTGTTCCTTTACCTTTTAATGAATGTCCATTCATTTCCATGGGTCAAGTGAAAAGATTAAAAATGATAAAGTGTCATGGAATAGAATCTGAACAATTTAAAATTCCTGTTATTATACCTTTCAAACAAACTCAAAATTGGCAAAGATGCTTTTCCTTCAAGGTTTATCTATACCCTCTGGAATAAAGTGCATATAGGAAGTTTTGCATTTCTGTTTACTTATGTTTCTTGCAATATTCTGGTCAAGAAAACAAAGAGAAATTATCAATTTTTTTAACAGTGATAGAAAAGTAGTCAAACAAATATAAAATACCTGTGGGCATCTGGCAGCACTATAACAATCTCCAGCTGTGGCAAATGGAACTCCTCTTCCAAATTTTGTTTGGGAAAAAAGAAGGTCTGTAGCTAGAAAATAATAAATCACACTCTTTAGCATTGAGACAATAATGCAATCGTAATTGCCAAACATACATTTTTCATATTATTTTCTTACATATATTTGTATAATTAATTTTTAAAATTCAAGCAAAAAAGTTGTCACAATTATAGTACCTAGCATAGAACAGGCTATCAACAGATACATTTTCTTTAAATCAAATACTTTCATCTCATAAATTGCTCTAAAAATGGCAGGTACATTTGTATTTAAAACAGAAGATTTAAAAACTAAATAAATGCTTTATTATATTTTATATCATAGCAAATATCTAAAATAGATGAAGGGGAGTTAGGAGCAAAATTACTGAAAAAAAAAGAGCATTTAAAGGTAAATTAGTACATAAATGGCTATAAACAGTATTTATATATTAATTCACTCAGGCAATTCAGAAACACTCAGCTAAAAAATGTGCTATATTTTATTTTTTATATTATTGCATTATATTATTCTCTTTATTCTTTACTAACATTATTAGCAAAATTTCCTGATTGGCAATAGTGCCAGATATTTTACATAATCAAAAGTAGGATTATTGGATCAAAAATAGGTTGGAAGGAACCGTATAAGTCAGTTGCTCCAATCACTAATGCATGCTTGAATACCTTAAATAATATCCCAACTAAGTCATCTAGCCAGTAGCTGTCATCTCCACTGATGATGTTTCAAATCACTTCACTTTTCAAAAAGACTACAATATCACTGCATGTCCCATAATGACACCAGTCCTCTGTAGGCAATTCACAAGGGAAGCATTTCTGGAAATATCTATCATATCTCCAAGGACAGTTTCCAATACTAAGAGACCTTGCATGGTGTGCCAGAGCCAGCTTTTACCAAATAATGACAGCCACTTGTGTGTATCTTTTCCTAACTCTGAATGCAACAAGGTCATTTTGGTGGCTATGGTGGAAATATATCCACCATGGATACTGGCAAACACTACAAATCAGACTATTTTTTCTTGGATATCTGATCACTAAACATTTATCTGCATGCCAATGCTTATTTATGGCACATATGGGTTAGGCTGGGACAGAGCAGAGACATAACTTTCAAAGCATCCTTTGCTACCCTCTCCTCCAAAAGCATGATGATCAGCCAACAGCCTCAGTTTCATTAATCGTTACACAATGGTGACTCACAGGAATCTATCCAGTCCACCTGCCTCTGATGAGCTCCGGAACATATATCATACATACTCTTACTGGGCTCATTACTCGGGTGACTCACACAAATATCTTTAACTTAACATGTCCAATGCTAAATGCATTATCTTTTTCTCCAATTTCATGCCCCCTGCTACATTTCCCACCTCACTGAATTATACCACCATCCATCTGGTAATTCTAGAAATCTTTTAAAATATTCTATGTCACTAATCCCCACATCCCCTCTGCCAGAAAATCCTTTAGAGTCTACCTCTTTAACGTTTCTCAAATAGCTCTTCCTCCTGACCCATGTCCCTAATTGAGACCCTCCGCACTTTCTATCTGAATCATTACATTAGCTTCTTAATTATTTTCATGGGTACAATCTGTTCTTCCTCCTGCCATGTCTGCTCCTTCCCTGGCTTATGCTTTTACTCCAGTGGCTCCTATGACTTACGAGATAAAATTCAACCGGATAGTTTAATATACACTGCTCTTCATAAGCTGCTTTCTGTGGCCTTCTCTAACAAGTTTCCATCCCCCGACCTCCATTCGACAAAACTGGACTACTTGTCACTGTCTGATGCCACCAAGATGCTTCTCCCTCCTCCTGAAACTCCTTGTCCCCAGTTTGGCTCACTCAAATTTGTATTCCAGATTGTTCAAGATAGTTGTTCCAAAAACTTCTTGAAGAAAGTGAAGACTTTAAATTCTACAAATATTTACTTATAACCTATTTTTTATTGGGCACAATTACAGATACTGTGAATACAACAGTGGATGAAACAGAGGCTGGTGGAACCTGAGTGCTACCAAAGAAAGGCAAGTAATGAAGGAAATGTTAGCATACGGTTGGGGTGATACTTGCTATGGAAAAAATAAAGCAGAGAAGAAAATGGGAAGAAAGGGAGTTTAGGAGTGGATAGTGGTCCTGGATGGCCTTATTGAGAAGGTGAATATCAGTAGAAACCCTAAACAAATGAAGGGGTAAACCATACAGGTATCTGTAGGAAGAATGTTCCAGGCAGAAGAAACAGTGAGTGCAAAGGCCTTAAGGCAAGGGCATGCCTGGTGTGTTCAAGGAACAGCAAAGAGGCCAGTGTGTCTGGAGTAGAATAGCAAGGGCGGGTGGTGGGGGATGGGAGGGAGCAGGAAGTAGAGAGATAATGGAGGTGGGGAGGTCACGTTGAGCTGTGTTCACCAGTGAAATTCTTGATTTTACTCTTATTTAGATGGGAAATATCTGGAGAGTTTGAGCAGAGTTCAGGGTTGTTAAACAGATCAAATGAGATAATTACATGAAATGACACAGCTTGTGTTTTATGGGATCACTCTGGCTTATCTATTAAGAAGAGAATCTAGGCCAGGAGGGATTACAGTGGTACAAAACTGAAGCAGGAATACCAGTCAGTAGGTGTAACAATCCAGATGAAAAGAATGGTGTGGGATTTAGACCAAAGTGGTAGCAAATGAGGTAGCTACCTTAGACAGCTTGGGTTGCCATGACAAAATATCATAGACTGGTTGGCTTAACCTACAGAAATTTATTTCTCACAGCTCTGGAGGTTAGAAGTCTGAGATCAGAATGCCAGCATAGTTGGGTTCTAGTGAGGGCTTTTCTTCTTGAAATGGGCTACCTTCCTGCTATGTTTTCACATGGCAAAGAGAGTTCTGGTGTCTCTTTCTCTTCTTGTAAGGAGGGCACTCATCTCCTTATGAGGGCCTCACCTTCATGACTTCATCTAAACCTAATTATATCCCAAAGCTCCATCTTCAAATACCACCACATTGGGGGTGCGAGCTTCAACATATGAATGGGGGGGCACAATTTAGGCCACAGCAGTATACCTGTTGAAGATTCACCTTATAGAATTTGATGATGGATTTCATGTGGGTGTGGAAGAAAGAGAGGAGTTAAAGATGTTGCTAGGTTTTAGCTAGAACAACTCGAAGATTATAGTTGCCATTTACTGCAACAGTAAAATTTGGGGGTAGAAGGAGCAGGTTTCGCAGAAATCTTAGAAGTTCAATTTTGGATATGTTGAGTTAGACATGCCTATTAGACATTCACATGGATATGCTGAGTGGACAGTTGGATTTTGAAGATTAAGATAGCAATACAATTTGGAAATATGCATTTGGGACTTTCATTTAATAGATGGTATCTAAAATCTACAAATTGAATGAGATTCCCAAGGGAATGACTGAGTTCTAAAGCTCTTCAGCATTTAGTGCTGTGACAGATGAAGAGTAACTAGCCAAGCTGAGAAACAGTGAGAAAGATGGAGACAGGGTGGCCAAAAAAGGCACAAAACCATGAGAGTGCGGTGTCCTGGAAGCCAAATGCTGCTGATGAATCATGTAAGATGAAAATCAAGAATTTACCATTAGATTTAGGAAAATGCAGGTCATTGTTGACTTTGATAAGGACTATTTCCTGGGATTGGTATGAATAAGAAACGGATTAGAATGAGCTCCGGATAGCATGCGAGGAGAGAAATTGGAGAGTGGGAGTAGTAACAAATTTAAGGAATTTTACTATAAAGTGAACACAGAGAAATTGGACTGTGGCTGGAAAGGAAGAGGGTCAAGAGGATACATTTTTAATTATGATGGAAGAAATAAGAGCATGTTTCTTTGTGCAGAATGTAAATGATCCAGCAGAGAGGGAGCATTGATGACATAAAAGAGAAAGGAAAGTTTGCTGGAATAAGGGTCTTGAGCAGGTTACAAGGCAGTGAGCCTAGAGCACAAGTGGGGGATTTGTCTTAGATGGGAGCATAAGTAGTTCATCCACAGGAGACGGAAGACAAGGCAAATTTACTGAAATTGTCTATCAACTCTAAGAATTTTTTAATAGAGTCTTTTGGCTTTTCTATATGTGGAATCACGTCATCTGCAAACAGGGACAATTTGACTTTGTCTTTTCCAATCTGGATATCCTTTATTTCTTTCTCTTGCCTGATTGCTCTGGCTAATACTTCTAATACTATGTTAAATAGGAGTGGTGAGAATGGGCATCCTTGTCTTGTTCCGATTCTTTCAGGATGATATCGGCAATACGTTTGTTGTATATGGCTTTTATTGTGTTGAGATACTTTCCTTCTCCACCTAATTTGCTGAGAGTCTTTATCATAAAGTGATGTTGAATTTTCTTGAATGCTTTTTCTGTGTCTATTGAGATAATCTTATGGTTTTTATCCTTGATTTTGTTGATGAAGGGTATCACATTTATTGACTTGCATGTGTTGAAAAATCCTTGCATTCCTGCGGTGAATCCCATTTGATTATGGTGTATAATTTTTTTTTGATGTGCTGCTGTATTCTATTTGCTAATATTTTATTGAGGATTTTTGTGTCTATGTTCATCAGAGATATAGGCCTATAGTTTTCTTTTTGTCATTGTTGTATCTTTGGTTTTGGTATCAGGGTGATGCTGGACTTATGCAATGAGTTTGGGAGAAGTGTCTCTCCTTTAATTTTTTGGAATAGCTTGAAGAGAATTGCTATTAGTTCTTCTTTAAAGGTTTGGTAGAATTCAGCAGTAAAGCCATCCAGTTCCAGGCTTTTGTTGTTGTTGTTGTTGGGAGATTGCTGATCATTGCTTCAATCTCATTGTTTGCTCTTGTTCTGTTCACGTTTTCTATTTCTTCTTGGTTCAGTCTTGGTAGTTTGTATGTGTCCAGAAATTTATCTGTTTCCTCAAGATTTTCAAATTTCTTAGTGTATAGTTGTTTATAACAGTATCTAATGATCCTTTGTATTTCTGTGGTATCATTTGTAATGTCTTCTTTTTCATTTCTAATTTTTGTTATTTGGGTCCTCTCCCTTTTTTTTTTTTTTTTTAGTTAGCCTAGCTAATGGTTTATCTATTTTGTTTATTTTCTTGAAAAACCAACTTTTTGTTTCATTGATTTTTTGTACCATTTTTGGGTTTCTATAGTTGCAGGATACAAAATCAATACACAAAAATCAGTAGTGTTTTTATACTTCCACAATGAACTAGCAGAAAAGACATCTAGAAAGCTAGCCCATTTGCAATAGTCACCCAAAAAATAAAATACCTAGGAATTAATTTATCCACGTAGGTGAAAGATCTCTACAACAAGAACAACAAGTCACTGTTGAAAGAAATTAAAGAGGACAGAAAAAGATGCAAGGACATTCCATGACCTTGGATTGGAGGAATTAACATTGTGAAAATGTCCATACTACCCAAAGTGACCTACAAATTCAATGCAATCCTCCTCAATTTACCAGTAACATTCTTCACAGAAATAGAAAAAACAATCCTAACATTCATATGGAACAACAAAAGACCCTGAATAGTCAAAGCAATCCTGAGCAATAAAAAAAATAAAGCAGGAGGCATAACACTACCTGATGTCAAATTATATTACAAAGCTATAGTAACCAAAACAGCATGGTACTGGCATAAAAACAGACACTTGGACCAATGGAACAGAATTGAGAACCCAGAAATCAACCCAAGTACTTACAATCAACTGATCTTTGACAAAGGCACCAAGGACACACACTGGGGAAAAGACTGCCTCTTTGATAAATGGTGCTGGGAAAATGGGACATCCATATGTAGAAGAATCAAACTAGACCCATACTTCTTGCCATATACCAAAATTAACTCAAAATGGATTAAAAACTTAAATATAAGACCTGAAACTATAAAACTACTAAAAGACAACAGAGGGGAAACACTTCATTAAGTAGAACTGGGCAAACACTTTATGAATATGACCCCCAAAGCACAGGCAACAAAAGAAAAAATTTAAAAATGCAATATTATCAAACTAAAAAGCTTCTGCCCAGCAAAATAAACAATTAACAGAGTGAAAAGACAACCTACAAAGTGAGAGAAAATATTTTCAAACTACTCATCCAACAAAGGATTAATATCCAGAATATACAAGGAACTGAAATAACATAACAGTAAAAAAAACAAATAACCCTATTAAAAAATGGACAAAGGAGCTGAATAGGCATTTCTTCAAAGGAAGACATACAAATGGCCAACAGACACATGAAAAAAAAATGCTCAACAGCACTCAACATCAGCAAAATGCAAATCAAAACCACACTGAAATATCATCTCACCCCAGTTGACTGGCTGTTATCAAAATGATAGAGAATAACAAATGCTGGCAAAGATGTGAAGGAAGGGGAAATCCTCTTACACTGTTGATGGGACTATAAATTGGTGCAGCTATTATGGAAAATGGTATGGAAGTTCCTGAAACAATTATAGATAGAATTGTCATATGATCCAGAAATTCCAATGCTAGGTATATACCCAAAAGAATGGAAATCATCATGTCAAAGGGATACCTGCACCCCCATGTTTATTGCAGCTCTACTTACAGTAGCAAAGAGTTTGAACCAACATAAATGTCCATTGTGAGACAACTGGATAAGGGAAATGTGGTATGTATACACAATGGAATACTACTCTGCCATAAAAAAGAATGAAATCCTGCCATTTGCAGCAACGTGGATGAGCTTAGAGAAAATCATATGAAGTAAAAAAAGCTAGGCACAGAAAGAGAAATACCACGTCTTCACTCATAAGTGGGAGCTAAAAAAAAACCAAATTAATTAAAACAAAAAAGGAAAAGAAAAGAAAAGAAAGAAAGAAAGAAATCTATAACAATCAGAATAATACATTGAACTTTAAAAAGGAGAGAACAGAACTGAGGTTACCAGAGGTAGGAAAGGGGGACCGAGAGGGGGGTAAGGGAGGAATTTGCAAATGGACACAAAAATGATTACATTGTATAACGTTGAATATACTAATTATCTTAATTTGAGTATCACACATTGCACACAGGTAATGATATTCAATGCTGTACCCCACAGATATGTACAATCAACTATGTTACAATAATTCATAAGTAAAAAGAATATTTAAGTTGAAAGAGTGGGGTGGGGGAGCTACATTATGTTAACATACTGTTTAGCCAAATGATAATCACAGCATGCTTCTTTGGTTTTTGTTGTTTTTTTTTTTTTTAAGGAGAGAAAGTAAAACATGTAGGTAAAGATTTAGGTAGGTCTGTAGGTGTTGCAGTGGGAACTTACAGCAACTTCCTTCTGTTCTTATTTTCTCAGGAAGCAAGATCATCAGCTATGAGTGAATAGAGTTAGAAATTTAGAAATTTGAAGCTAGAGAAGAAGGTATGAGGTAAACACTTAGGTAGACTGAAGAAGGAATGGACCAGGGAAATGCAATCGGATTATTTGGCAGCACTGAGAGTTTGTGTAAGCTTAGGAGTCGTGCATTTAAAGTGACAGCAGTCACTTAGTAATGATGGCCACCATTTACTGAACATCCACCATCTGCTCCATCGTATAATTTGCCATACTCAGTTTCATGGCTGAGGTGCAGAATGGGCAGAAGTTTTAATTTAATCAACACTGGGTTTTTACCACATAAAAGTTGAGGAAGGAAAATTTTGACAGGAGTTGAAAATGGATATATTTGACATCGTATGCTCAGGGCCCAGCCCATTTTCTGGCAAAATGGCAGCTTTGTTGGATGAATTAGTGAAAAATAGCAGCCTAATTAGCAGTAAATAAACTACTAAGTGTCCATTATTTACTTAGCAATGCTAATTACCTGACATAAATACATTGTTAAATAACCAGTATTTATAGAGCATTTACTATATGCAAGACATTGACTAAGTATGTTACAAGTACCACCTCTTAATATTCACACATATATAAAAATGTATGTGTGAATATTAAGAGGTGATACTTGTAACATACTTAGTCAATGTCTTGCATATAGTAAACGCAAGACACACAAAAACCGGGGTGGGGGGGGAAGAAGATATAATAACCACAACTACTTGAAGTTGATACGACAAGCAAACAGAAAGGACATTGTTGGGGGGGAGGGGGGAGGGAGAAGGGAGGGAGGTTTTGGTGATGGGGAGCAATAATCAGCCACAATGTATATCGACAAAATAAAACTTAAAAAAAAAAAAAAGAAAAAAAGAAAAAAAAATATTCACACATACACACAAAAGACAAAAAAGAAAGGAAAGAAGAGGAAAAAAAAGAAACCTAGAAGCGGCTTCTCATTTTACAGATGAGGGAACCTAGGCTTAAAGAGATATTTCCTAGGTCACATAACTGGTAAATGGAGATGAGGAATTTATACCCAGAAAATCTGACACCAGAGTTTATGATCATAACCACAGCAATAGAATGCTTCTCTGATGTAGCAAATGGTGGATGTTCAGTAAATGGTAGCCATCATTACTAACAATAATAGTTCATCATCATATGGCTGTAATTAGATATTATGTATTCATACCTATACTGTCAACAAATATTTTGTTTATTTCTTTCATTAGTTCACGCATTGTGCTAGGCACTAATGATCACTGGTGACTGAGATGGTGTCTCTGCTTCTGAAGTGAACTTCTTTGCTTCTTCATGTACATGTGTAACTTTCAGGATAGCAGGCTGCATTATGCCCAGTGCATACGTATTAGGTTCCATAACTATGTTTTGAATTGACTATATTAAAATTTACTTCCTAAAAGCAGTATGATCCATAATTTGGGGTCTGTGAATAGGACTTTATTTTCCCTTGAAGCCAGTTACTAACTGTATGAATTGAGACAGGTCACTTAACTTCCATTTGTGCATCTTAATTTCATCACTTATAACACTGTGATATAATATTGCCCTAACTAACACAGGATTGTTGAAAAGATTAAATGAGATAATAACATGGGAAAATATACTTGATAAATTATCATTTGAAACTAATGTTAATTATTACTTTAAAACTTGCAAAAAGCTTACACAAATACATTGAGTATATTAACTTCCTTATCCTTAATGTAGTTGAGGATTTTAAGGTGAGGGATTTATTTTGGAAGGGCAGTATCTTATCACTGTCATTACTGCTACATTTTTATTAAGGATCCCCATGGTGCATGTCATTGCAGAGGAAGTTATGTCACTAATAACATGTTTTAGAAAATTTAAATAATAATTGCACAATGCTAGACCCCTTCTCTATACCCTGGCTATCACATATACTAGTATATTGTTAGACTTTCATTAGCAAATGGATGCTTTTTGTTTTAAAAATAAAGATTCGGCACTTACTCTTAATTTGCATGGCAGTGAGATCAATTCTTATTTTGCTGAAAACAGTATATCCAGCAGCTAGGTAGTCATTTTTACATTCACAGTCTTGCCTCCTGCTTCCATTAAAAGGACAGTCATTTGGATTTTGCAGTCTGTAAAAACATCAAAATATTTTTAGTATTAGATACTGTTATTAGACCATAATATAGTTAAATGGTAAACTTTGGAATTGAGAAGGCAAAAGACACATTCCTGCTCTTCAATATTATGGTGTCAATAAGGTAAAAGAAAAAGAAGTAAAAATCAGTCAAAGCTAACATTCAAAATTCTCAACGGGAAATTCACGAATGGTTTGTAGAAAAATAATTCAGTATAATTCTCCTAGCTTTCATTACTGGAATTAATTCGATTTCTATAAAAATACACATTGGTCTTAAATCCTTCCCTTCTCTGCTGTCCCACTACTTACGCACAGGATTCCGAGTCAATCTCTCTGTGAGCACATGTTAACACTCAAGTCTTTAATATTGAACAGGCATCAACATCTGGCTTAGGTCTTAACATGTTCACCTGCTCCTAAGTTACTTGTCTCGCATTCAAGCTATTCAAGTATCAGTCCGAAGGCTGGAACTTCTAATTCTCTTGAAGGACCGTAAAAATGCACAGATAGGCCAAAACACAGCTCATACCTAAGGCCATACACTTCAGAAAAGTTGTCCTCTTCACCTTTGACCAGTGGCAAATATTCCTTGGGGTTCTCCAAGTGCATGTCTACACAATGGATCTAAAGGAAAAATGCAAATATCTAGAAAAGCTTTTTCCAAAGTCAATGTCAATGTTAAAATCAAATAAGAACTGTTTTGTAATACCTTTATTATTCTTCCCTTAATGTTAAGGTAATAGTTACCATCCTTGGTAATGTTGTTTTTCACTTGGATTTCTTTGCAGGAGGCAAATGATTTACCTTCAAGGACAAGTTAACACATCTTATCAACACTGAGCAAATTACAAACACAGCATGAACTTAATCATACAAATATTGCTATACTCTGAAAATCTGACCCTTTATTTTTGTGGACTGCATAACTGCTACAAGTATTTATTTTCACATTTTAGCTAAAACTTCTTAGGAACACTTAGATACTGTGTAGATTTTTGAAGCCTAGTACTTACAGTCTTTGGCATAACATTTCTTTTGAGCACTTGGTTTTAAAACCTTTAAACATAAGTCACTGGTCAAACCATTTTCAGCCATGCATTCCACTCTTCTTTTCACTATCCCGATTCCACAAGTCACTGAGCACTGTGAACAGAGTAAAATTTGAAGATAAAATTTATCGTGAATAATAAGGCCAGTAACTCCATGCTTCCTTCTCTCAGATGAAGTCCTTTTGGAACAAATTGAGGGTCAAGAGTAGCTAGAACTACTGAAGATGCAAAAATTTGCAAAAATATGCCGGAGGCTAGACAGGCACAAGCAGGAAAAATCCTTAGACATGAGTCTGAATCTGTTATTTCTCAGTTGCTGGCTTTCTTTCATTTATTTTGTGCAGTTATATCAACAGTACATTGTAAATACTTAATAAATATTAATCAATTAAGACTGTGACTTTTTTCTCATTAAATTATACTCTAAGTTTGCACAGTAATATTTAATAGCCTTCCATCAAAGTGGGAATCAAATACAGCACAAATAACTTTTACTACTTGTATGTTAGGTTTATTTACTTATGCACTTAAGCAATACATATTTCTTAATATATTCTACTCCATATATTCTGAATATTTCTACTTAAAGTGCAAATCACCATGCAAGGTTCTCTGAGGAACAGAAATAAGTATTAGTTATGGTCTCTGCTTATAAGTAAGTGATAGTGAGCATAGAAAGAAAGATAAGGTATTTATACAAATAACTGATAAAGTAGTTGTTAGACAACAGGGGTATGAGATGCTCTGAGGATCTAGTTAGACATGCAGGTTATCAGGCAGGCATGCTACACCTAGAAAGTATTATTTAGAAGGTTTTAAATTCATAATTATTCACTGACCTTGCTCCATTTTCCAACTTTCCAAGTGGCCATATGCAAACAACTCTTCACATTGCATTTGTAAACTTGAGAATAAGGTAGCACAGGGCATTCTTGATATTCTACAGGCTGAAGCTGATGGAGCTTATGTTTCTTAGCCGACCGGATCCCTATGCAATATGTAATCCTCTGTTGGTAACTAAATCCACAGTTATATGCACACTGAAAAATACAATTACAAGGAGAAAAGATGTTCTTAAATTAGCCAGAGCCTAATATTTGTCAGATGCTTAATATATATTATGCTGTGTCATCTCCACATCAATCCCATTTAATTAGCCTCATTTACCGATGAGTAAAAAAAGTTCAAAGACATTAGGAAACTTTCCCAGAGTTGTACCAATAAATGGAAAGGACCCAGATTCAGGCTAGATTTTCTGTCCGTAGTGCCTGTGTTTTTATCCATTTCATTACTAGGAATATCATAAGTGAATGAAACTGTATCTCCCAATAGGCACAACTTCAGACAAATGAAACATATTAGGGATTCTTACGTGAAATAAAAAACATTTATAGGACTTACTTGTAACTGTATAAATTAGCATACATTTTTCTTAATACAGACATGTGAAGTCTAATACCATTTGACTAAAACAGGTATGTGATTTAGATATAAATTAAAGCCTCAAGTCAAAAACAGGCAAATAGATTTCTGCTACCAGCAAAAATGGAATAACAAGGAATAGATTTACCTTCTAACTGAAAACCAAAAACACCTGGACAAAATATATAAAACAATAGCTTTTAAGATACTCAACATGAGGCAATAAAGAACAGTGATCCCTAGCAGATGGGGAACAAGCAGACTGACCCTATAATTGCCCCAGCCTACTGCGTTGAAAGAATTTCCAGGTCTTGACACACAGAAATGGAGACATCAGAGTTCTGACCAGTGCATACATACATGTGAGGACACCAACTGAGGCCAGGGAATAACCAGCCAAAAGGCTTAGAGGTTACTGTATCTGGCACTCACACAGGGTCAAGTATAGTGTCTATGGGGCAATCGGTAGAGTACTCAAAAGGTTCTTGCCACAATGGAGAGAAATAATTAACCCTAGATTAAACAATGCACTGGTCTTGCCTAACAAATATTAGGAGCAAGACAAGGTATGATGAAACTGCTCCTAGACAAAATAACTGCATCCCAGAACAAAGCCCAAAATATATGTATAGAAACAACAACAAAAAAAACCCCAGTAACCAAAAAGCTAAAATTCATAATGTCTTGCATGCAATAAAAAATTTATAGACATGCAAAGGAGCAGGAAAATCATACCAAAATGAAGAGAAAAACCCATCAATCAAAACATACCCACAAGGGTGACATCAGTGAAAATGGCAGAGCGAGAACATCTAATTCTCCCTTCCATAAGAGCAATGAGAAAACTGGCAAAAATTTGTCAGATCAACTTTTTCAGAACTCTGGAAATTAACCATACTTACAGCAATCCAAATGGCATTTATTCAAGAAAATGGCTAAGGTTTGCAGTATTTTAACTGGCTATACTCCCATTCTCTCCTTTCCAGCTCTGTGGTAGCCTTGAAAATCAATAGTCATGAAATCACGGTGAAAACCAGCAGTCTGGCAGCCACCAGAGGGGGCAGAACAGACTTGGACATCCTTCAAAGACTTATTCACAAAGTATTGTCATTATTCAAACTGTTTAGAAGTATTCTGTAAGACCCTATTTACAGGGCTGTCTTTATTTAACCTGACTTGCCCAGTGCTAAAAGCCTGGAAGCATTTTTTGTAAACAATTTTAGAAGCCATTGTTTAACTTTGCAGAGGTAGTGAATAATAGTGGAGGCATCAATAGGCTAGCCAAAAAGCTTAAAAGGAAAATCTGGGGAAAAAGATGTCCATAGGGGCTTTGAAAAGCTCCAGTACATTCATAGGAATCTAGAAGGCCATGTATATGCGTAAGGTTGTGCACAAGTCCAGGGTTGTCTGCATTTTCCTGAAGCACCTGAGGAGGGTTCTTACAGAGATTTTGACAGGCTGGTCCTAAAATTCATATGGTAATATAAGGGACTCAGAATAGCAAAACAGTCTTGAAAAGGAAGAACAAAGTTGGTTCACTCATACATTGTGACTTCAGAACTTACCATAAAACAATAATAGTCAAGACTATATGGTAATGACATGAAGACAGGCACACAGATCAAAGGAATAGAACTGAGACTTCAGAAATAAACCAATACATTTATAGACAATTGATTTTTGTAAAGGACGCCAAGATAATTCATTGGGGAAAGAATAGTCTTTTCTACAAATTGTGCTGGGACAACTGAATAGCGCATGCAAAAAGATGGATTTAGATCCCTA
Source organism: Cynocephalus volans (assembly GCF_027409185.1). Taxonomy (NCBI): domain Eukaryota; kingdom Metazoa; phylum Chordata; class Mammalia; order Dermoptera; family Cynocephalidae; genus Cynocephalus; species Cynocephalus volans. The sequence goes on along the minus strand of NC_084471.1, from coordinate 75,553,331 downwards.
TGTCACATCATATACAAAAATTAACTAAAATGTATCAAAGGCCTGAATATATGAGCTAAAATGATAAAAGTCTTAGAAAAAAAAATGGGTCTAAATCTTTGCAACCATGGAATAGGCAATAGTTTCTTAGATATACTTAAAGCACAAAGAACTGAAAAAAAGAGAGAGAGAGATAAATTTGATTTAATCAAAATTAAAAACATTTCTGTGTCAAAGGACACTATCAAGAAAAGATATCCCACAGAACAGGAGGAAGTATTTGGAAATTATGTAACTGATAAAAATCAAATCCAGAATATATTTTTAAAACTTTATAATTCAATAATAAAAAAACAAATCACAGGGCTGAGCCCGTGGCGCACTCAGGAGAGTGCGGTACTGGGAGCGCAGCGACGCTCCCGCCGCGGGTTCGGATCCTACATAGGAATGGCCGGTGCACTCACTGGCTGAGTGCCCATCACGAAAAAGACAAAAAACAAAACAAAAACAAACAAAAAAAACAAATCACCCAATAAAAATAGGTTAAAGATTTGAATAGACATTTCTTCAAATAAGAATAGCTAAAGAGCATTTAAAAGACGCTCAGCATCATTAGTCATTAGAGAAATGCAGTTCCAACACATACTGCGATATCATTTCATACACACTAGGATGACTATATTTAAAAAATGGACTATAACAAGTGCTGGTGTCAACATGGAGAAATACAAACATTCAAACATTGCTGATACAAATGAAAAATGGTGCAGCTACTGCAGAAAACAGTTTGGCAGTTCCTGAAAAAATTAAGCATAGAGTTATCAAAACACCCAGGAATTCCACTCTTATGTACATGCTCAAGAGAATTGAAAATATATATTCACACAAACACTTGTACCTAAATGTTCCTCGCATTGTTCATAATAGCCAAAAAGTGGAATCAACCCAAATGTCCATCAACTGATGAATGGATGAAACAAAATGTAGTATATCCCTGCAACGGAATATTATTCAGCCATAAAAAGGAATGAAATACTGATGTATGCTACAACATGGAGGAACCTAAAAAATATATGCTAAGTGAAAAAAGCCAGACATAGAAGACCACTTATTGTATGATTCCATTTACACTAAATGTCCAGAACACACAAATCTGTAGAAAGAGAAAGTAAACTAGTGGTTGACTAGGGCTAGGGGGAAGTGGGAGAATAAGCAGTGACTACTAAGGGGTATGAAGTTTCTTTTGAGGGTGATAAATGTTCTGAAATTAGATCATGGTGATGGTTACACAAACCTGTGAATATTCTAAAATTCTCTAAATTGTAAACACACACAGATGTTAGAATTAGCAGAAAAGAACATTAAAAAGTTATTAATGACTGTATTTAATATGTTAAAAAGGTTAAGGCATGAAAGATACTACAAAGCTTAAATCAGACTTTCAAAGATGAAGATAATGTCTGTGATGAAAAATAGGGGATTAAAGGCAGATCAGATAACAGAAGAAAAGATTAGTGAACTTGAAGACATTCATGTAGTGGAATACATTAAAAAACAACAAGGAATAAATTATTGATACATATTACAACCAGATTAAAATTCAAAATACTTATATTATATCACACACAAAAAAGTACACTATATGATTCAATGTATATAAAAGTCTAGAAAATGCAAACTAATACAATATCATATCACTAATGTAGAAAACAGATGAGGTCACCTCTAAGGTGGGGAGGGAGAGGAGAGGGATGAAGGAGTATAAAGTAGCCCAAGGAAACTTTCGGGGATGAACCTTGTTATTTTGAGTATAGTACTAGTTTTCTATGTTAAAATTTATTAAGCTGTACACTAAGTATATGCAATTTATGGCTTGTCCATTATACCTCAAAAAGCTGTTTTAAAAAGTGGGCAACTATGAGTCAGTTTGCCAAACTTTTCCTGGTCTTGGTTTCACAGCTGACACCAATTGACACTTCAGACTTGCACTAGAGTGTAACATACATGTCGCTATTAACCTATCTGCACCATCCAACTGTCAGTAGTTTCATTCCTTAGACTGATATGCATACTCATTATCTGCCCCCATATTCAAATTTTGGACCCAGTTTCAGCTGAGTCAAATTTTAGATCTAGATGTCTTATCCAGGGGCAAAAATTCTCAATTCCTTTCTTTGCCTTACCTGTGATGAGTCTCCTGTTACTACAATATACTTGCAGGGAGGGTTTCTGCATTTCTTTATTGAAGGAGGTCTGGTTGAAGGATCACAGAAACTTTCATTCACTTGAAAGTTCTGCGCATTGATGCACTTGACTAGTCGATGTGTCTCTTTTTTCTCACATGATGTTGAACACTAGAAATGCAGTGACAAAATGAATAAAACATTTTTATACGCAGTGTCTTTGAAAGTTTACTTGTCAATACTCACATCCAGCCACTTTCCTGCCATCCACTGGTACTGCAAGCAATCCTGACGCCAACATTGCCTCTGAAAATAAGGCCGGGTGGATTGATCACACATTTCTTCAGCCACACGACCAATGCCTCTCAGTATGCAGTATACAACCCTTTGCTGAACTCCAGAGCCACAGGTCACAGAGCACTACAAAGTAGCCCAAATGATTTGAACGATTAGCTAACAAATATCAAATCATATAAAAACGGCAAAGTAGAGTCATACATATTTTATTTCTTTTAAATATAGCCTGATATTAAATCATTCATTAGATAGAAAATACATGCAATAAGTATTTTTACCATTATCTGGTCTGGAGCTTCTCACATATGAATAGATTTTTTCTCTATTTTGCATAATGTACTTCAAGCCTTATAGAAACTGTGACAAGTAAATTATGTTACACTAGATTGCATCCCAATTGATAACTCTTCTGACTTACATGTATTTAATGTCTATACAAATTATCACACAGCTAATCATCAGTTATTCTACTACATGCTATTAAATGCCATTTGAATAACTTCCAAGATTGTGTTATATTCCTGTTTTTACCTGCAGTGCCTCCTATGGTTTGTACCTGTTAGGGATCCAAATATTTGCTAACTTGTTGATTCATGATTATATTTCAGTGGACAGGAGTTTTGGGAAGATGGTTGTGTAAATTGTAAACGCAGACAATCTTGTCTTGAACTCTCTAGTCCTCATTTTTCCTACGTGTACAATGACAATTTTGTATTGTTGGTAAAATTTCATAGAACGCTTCCCATACATTTTATTCCTGACGACGTCTCTGTAAAGGAGGAACCAGGGCTGAGGACACTGAAACTCAGAGAGGTCAAGTCACTTGCCTGACGTGCTGCCTCTAGTTAGTGGTTGTCAGTCTGTTTAGCTTCTATAACACAATTCCATAAATCAGGTGGCTTAAACAATGGGAATCTACTTCTCCCAGTTCAGGATGCTGGGAATTCCAAGATCAAGGTACTGGCAGATTCAGTGTCTGGTGAGGGCCCACTTTTTGGCTCACAGAGGGCACCTACTCACTGTATCCTCACATGGTAGAAGGGACAAGCTAGCTCTCTGGGGTTTCTTTCATAAGAGCACTAATCCCACATATGAGCGCAGAGCCCTCATGATGTAATCACCTCCTAAAGGCTTCACCTCCTAATACCATCACCTTGGGGGTTAGGATTTCAACACATACATTTTGGGGGTGCACAAATATTCATACCATAGCACTTTGCTCCCAGCCCCCCAAATCCCTGTCCTTCTCACATGCAAAATATATTCATTCCATCCCAGTAGCTCCAAAATTCTTAATTTATTCCAGGATCAATTCCAAAGTCAAAAGTCCAGAGTCTCATCTAAATATCATTTAAATCAGATATGGGTGAGACACACTGTATGATTCATTGCTGAGGTAAATTTCCTTCCAGCTGTGAGCCTGTGAAATCAAACAAGTTTTGTGCTTTCAAAATACAATAAGACAGACATGGGAGAGCCATTTCTATTCCAAAAGGGAGAAATAGAGAAGAAGAAAGAGGTAATAGATCTTAAGTCCAAAACCCAACAGGGCAAACAACATTAAATCATAAGACTTGAGAATAATCTTTGACTCAATGTCCCATCTTCTGGACACACTAGGGCAGGAATTGGACCCCTCTTAGAAGCCCTGCCCCCATGGCTTTGCTGGGGGCAGCCCATGCCACAGTTTTCTTGTGTTGGAGCTGGGTGCCTATGGCTCTTCCAGGCTGGAATAGCATGCCAATGGCTCTAGTAGTCTGGAATCACATGGGCAGATCTGCTCCCATTGCCACACTAGGCATTGCTTTACTGGGGACTCTCTGCAGTGGCACCACCTTCACAATAGTTCTCTCCCTGGGTCACATGCCCAAGGATCTGGGCAACTCCATCCTTCAAAATCTAGGTAGACATAGCCACACCATCATGGCTTGTTCATTCATCATGCCAGCAGAAATGGCAGTACATGGATGCTGCCAAAGTTTAGCACCTGTGCACTCTGAAGGGGTGACCACCACAGACCACACTGCACCTGGGCCCAATGGAGCCACACCTGGGGTGGCTGAGGAGCACTGCACCAGAATGTGCAAAGTAGAGCCTATAATGTGAGGTGGCACCAGGTAGCTGTGGCCCTGTTCTGCCCCTCCAGGCCTTTGCACTCTTTGCCTATGATGGAAGGAGCAGCCCCAATGATCTCTGAAATACTCTTGGAGGTCATTCTTCCATCATCTTGAACAATAAGTCATAGCTTCTGTTTAGATGGCTATTTAATCTCCCCATAGTCCTGATGAATAGCACACAGCTTTGATTGAGATGGCTGCTCCAAACTAATCTTCCTATCAAATTTGGCCACACCCTTTGTTTTCTCTCTTGAACAAATTTCTCATTTTTTCATATATGGATAGGCTGAGAATTTTCTGAATTTTTAAGTTCTTCTTCCCCTTTGATGAACAATTCCATCTTTAAGTCATTTCTCTCTTAATGCATTTTACTATAAGCAGTCAAGAGAAGACAAACTTCACCTTCAACACTTTGCTTAGATATTTCCTCAGCAAATATACAACTTCATCACTTACAAATTTTACGTTCTATAAAACACTGAAACTTGAACACAATTTAGTCAGGTTCTTTGCCACTTTGTAACAAAGATGGCCTTTCCTATATTGTCAGGTAACATGTTCCTGATTTCTGCCTGAGTCATCATCAAGACCTTTACTGTTCATATTTCTATGAACATTGTTTGCAAACACTTAGGTATTCTATAAGATTCAAGCACTCTCTGCAGCTTTCCTCTTTTCTTTCTGGGCCCTCACCAGAATTGCCCTTAACAATCCATTCATAGCAATGTAGGCTTTTTGTAGAATGCACTTCAGAACTCTTCCAGCCTCTACCCTTTACCTAGTTACAAACCTACTTTCACAGTTTAGGTATTTGTTGTAGCAGCATCCCACTATCAGTACCAATTTTCTATCTTAGTTTGTTCAGGCTATTACAACAAATTACCATATAATGGGTGACTTATAAAAAATAGAAATTTATTTTTCACAGTTCTGGAGGCTGGTAAATCCAAGATCAAGGTGCTGGCAGCTTTAGTGTCTGGTGAGGCCCACTTTCTAGTTCATAGAGAGCACCTTTTCACTGTGTCCTCACATGCTGGAAGGGGCAACATAGCTCTCTGGGCCTCTTCTATAGGGAACTAATCATGAGGGCTCAACCCTCATAACCTAATCACCTCCCAAAGTCCTCACCTCCTAATACCATAACCTTAGGGGTTAGGATGTCAACACATAAATGTTGTCATGAAGCAGACATTTCCTGGCCTGTGACTTGCACAAGCTGCTTAACCTCTCTAAGCTGTTGTTTCTTCATCCACATAATGAATGTAATAACACTTCCAGTTGCAAGGAATAAAGAAATCTCATACCGTGTCAGGAAGTGACTGTCCCTTGCTGCTCCCTTCCCCTTCCCCCGTTTGTTTACTTTTTTACAGAGATACAATTACTTCCATCTCTAACAGTCTATCGACACATGCCTCAAATCAGAATGTCAGTCACCTCCACTTACTCAAAGAAAGGCCATCTTAAGTATCAGGAAAGATAATAAAGGAAGAGGGTTAACAGGCAGCATTGAAATGCAAAAGCAATTTCACCAGCTAGAAAACACTAAGAAGCATAGTTCATTCAGCCTCCTGGCCCTGGGGTCCCCACCCCCCACCCCCACCCTAGCCCCTTCATCGGTAGAAACATCACTGAATACCTTGGGTATAGAGATAATTAGATTCGGGGTTCTTGGTTGGAAGCTTTAGGGACTTAAAAACTTAAGATTTACCATTTTTTAAATTATAAAATATATAAAGGTACTTCAAAAAGTTCATGGAACAATTCATATTATCTTTTAATTCTATGTCTCCTCAATTTTTTTGAAGTACCCTTGTATATGTATATGTCAGAAATTTTAGAAAATATGGAAATGTAAATGTATATATTTATGTATTCTGGAAATATAGAAAATATGGAAAACAGAAAAACAAAATTACTTACACATCCGATATTTAGCATATTGTTTTAGGTTTTTTTTCAAATAAGGGGCTTTGGGTGGGGGTCACTGGGCAGTAGATTTGTGGAATTTTGTGACTTGTATAACCTCTGGATCCAGCTCTGATCTTAAAATGCAAAAGGAAAGTGATGGGTCTCAGAGAAGGGGAACCAGGCAGGCAGGTGATTTCACCTGGCTCTATACTGAATATTGCTGAATGCAATTCTTTAGGTATCTTTCTAAGTTGTCCAGCAGGTTTGCCATGATCAAGAAAAGGTGAGAATTAAGGACAATTTTTTTTTTCCTGAGTATAAAACTGTGCATATGGAGGGCACTTAACTAAGTAGATAGAGCCTGAGACAATGAGGAATCTAGCAGGACTGTTCTAGTCTTAAAAACTTGAACTTACAAGTGACGCTGTTATTTCCCAAATAGATAAAGTTAAATTTAAAAACAAACAAACAAAAAAAACCCCCTTGCTTCCAGGAAGTGGGGGTAGGGGGATACATTTTTCTTTTTAAATGATTCAAGTATTTAATTTGCCTCTAAAGATATACATCTGGACACAAAAAACAAATAGCCCTGTATAGCAATGTTTGTTTCTGTTTAGCAGGAGTCATTAAAATGCATTACTAAATCCTCTCATTAAAAAAAGAAAAAAAGATATCAAATACCAAATAAAGAGTGTGCTTTCAAAACTCATTTGAGCACCTCTGTCGTCACAATTTACCAAATGAGTCTTTCCATCTGAGGCATCATGCAAAATAGTAATAAAATGAAATTATTTTAAGAGTGAGTGATTATATGAAAGCAATGTTACAATTTATGCAATCAGAATAAAACAGCAACCAGTAATTATCTTGTAACTACCTCTGAAATTACACTTCTGTTAAATACGTTATTATATGTAGTGCAGTGACAGCCTGCAATTGTTAACTTCATGTGAGTGCTTTTTATAGAATAAATCAAAAGCCATCGACTTCACAAGTGGTCATTTGTTTCTGGCAGAGATTTGAGGACTGTGTGGGTGAATGAAGTTAATTTCTATGACAAGGAAAACCAACTCAAAGAGAAGAAAGCAGACTCTGTACAAAGGCATCTGTGTTTTTTAGAGTCCTTGAATATTCATATCCGTATCTCCCAAACTCTTGAAATACGTTCCTCTAGTGGATCTTACATAATTTCATAGCTAGTGGTAAGCCAAGGCCAATCTGTTAGCACTGATGATGGACTCACTGTTGTGGGGCTGGAGGTCAAGGGTCAGGAAGTGTCCCTTATGAATAACAACTATAGCAGCTGCAGCAGCTGCACAGCAGCCAAAGACAACTCTTTGGGATCAACAGAATATTGGTGGCTAGGAAGTGAAAAAACGTCTCACCCACTCCCACCTCTTGTGGCTCCTGCCTGATGTCAGAATTGGGAGTTATCTGTTGCACACTGGGCAGATCTGTGACTTCTTGTGTTCAGTGCCTTTTTGGTGTTTCATCCTCTTGGCAAAAGACACATTGCCATTATTCTGCCACATCTTGGTGGAGATAAAGTAAGGCAAACCCCCACTTTAAGTAAAATGACAATATGATGAATGTGAATTAAAAGATGGTCATCTTTTGCATTTAAATCACAGTATTCAAAGTAAGACGCATTTAGCCAGGTACAAACCTAGGTACTTAGTGAACAAGATACCCATCATCTCTAAGAGAGAAAAAGAAAGAACACTGAAGAAACAAGCATGGGTTAGGTTTTAGTCTTACCTCCTAAAGACAATAGTAAGTCATAGAAGAGATTAAGTGACATAAACATCTTTTAGTTCTTCTAGAGCTTACTCTACATAAAAGTGAAAATGGCCAAAATATATGAAGGATGGCCACCTTAGGCCTAGGAATGGATGAGGATGAACTATTGAACTAGACCAGGGCAGGTGCAGTGGGGATTCAAGAGCTACTTTGATAGGAAAATTGAGAGAAGCTGTTGAGTGACAACTGTGGAGGCAACGGAGAAGGAGACAGGAGGAATCCAGGGTTTCTTTCTTGAACAACTTAGTAGGTAGTAGTGACATTTACTCAAACAAAACAGGTTAATGGAGAGATCTCTGCTAAAGCATGAAACATAATTTATTCACATAACCAAAATTTAATGTAGAAGCAAATGCTCAAGGATACATCTTTTTTGTGGGATGAGAAACAGAGATATATTAGCCTGTAGTTCTCAGTAAAATATTACACAAGTACCAGCACATTGACACTTGACAGAAGCCGCTCTTCTACAAAGAAATTTGAGATTTCACTCAATTTGGGAGGATTTTATTGAATATCATTGATGTGCTGACCAGTGCCACTTAAAAGCCAAGTGCCCTGCACCAAGGCACTGAGCTCAAAGAGGGAATGATGAAGACTTAGGAGCGCAGGGGAACTCCAATTCCTCTAGCTCCCCAGTAGACATAACTCCAGCATCTGACAGAGATAAGGAAGTTGCCTGAGCAGACATAGGTTTCTTCTTCCCTCTGCAGGACTAGGCCCTTGAAGAAATGGGTAAGTACCCTGAGATAGTGCTGAGAGCAGCCAATGACTTCATTGAAAGCTGAGCCCCATTGAAATCAGTTCTTGGGAAATTACTCCAGTTAATATTTCTGATTTCATTCATGGCTTTTGCCTCTTCAATATTTCCCAAGCTGGCGTTAGCTTGACATCCACTTTCAAATGTATGCCTGCCCCAACGTAGATTTCAAGCTCTCTTCTCCGAGTATGCCAGGGCAGGTATCAATCATCCTTCTTTTACAAACTAAATTCTCAGCTTCGGTATTTGTTTATTAGCTTTATTTTTGCTGAGTCTTTCCCTCTAGCCCTAGCCCAGCCTAAGCTACCTAGCAATGATACCTTGCTAACTCTTGGCCTCCGATTACAACCCCATCTGGAATTTATGATTCTCTTCTCTAGGGTGCTACATTAGCTCAAGTCGAAGATTTGGGGGGTGGAAACAAGGCACTTACCAAATGCATCATCATATATATTTTACTGTTAGATTGCCAAGTATTATGATTAGTATGATGATTATCAGTAGCCCCCCTAGTATTCAGTAGCAGAATTTTTGTAAAGTTTATAACCACAAAAAATGAAATGAGTAATTTCTTATTTAATGATAGACTTAGCAAATGTGTTCACACTATCTAGTATTAATTTAGAGCATAGTGCAAAAACATGTATAACAAAATTAAGTACATTTTTAAAGGAGTAAAATTTTCAAGATTATTAAGATTATTGAAGGCAGAGAGGTTAGTTAATGGACACAAAACAGCTAGACAGGAAAAAAAAGTTCTATTGGTGTACAGAGGAGTTATGCATCTATAGATAATAATTTACAACATGTTACCAAACAGTTAGAAGAGAGGATATCAAATGTCCTCATCACAAAGAAATGATTAAGTTTTGTAATGATGAATATGCTAATTATCCTGATTTGATCCTCACACATTGTATGCATGTATTGGAATATAACTCTGTACCCCACAAATATGTATAATCAATATGTTTCAACAAAAAAAGCTATTTGGGAAAAATAAATTGATTTTCTTTTTAAATTAAAAAAATACACATATAATTATAAAATACATCACATACCTCCTTCCATCTACTGGTTTTCCATGAAGGGCACCTGCCAGATCTACAAGCTTTGTGAGTTCGAGGTTTCTGTAGATGACTGCAATATTTTTCTTCTAATTTTCCTTGGAATTGGTCAATGCAAAGCACCTCACGGTACTTTATACCTTTACCACAAGAAGCTGAGCACTAAAAAAGAAATATGAAGGCACTTTAATTTTTTTGATTAGTTTATCTGCAAGTATAAAATTAAATAATCAAACATCATTTCTTTTATATTTTTATCAAGATATACTCCAATATTTCTAATTAGACAGAGATTGATATTTGCCGATCTGCCCTGGACCATCATTTCATGATATCATAAGGTATTCATTCATTCTTCAAAAAAAAAAAAGAAAATAATAATAATAATTGATTGTCCACAATGTACCAGGCACTCGTCTGGCACACAAATGCTTTAGATCTTCTAAGGTGAAAGACTGTCTTCAGCTAACTTCTTTTATCATTCATAGGCAATAAAAACTTGCTTTCAGTTTTGTAAAGTCACCACCTATTCTATTTTTTTCCGTATGCTTTTCCACACTGCAAAATATGCTTTCTATGTTAAAAAAAAAAAAAAACCTAAATATTTCTTAGTGTAGGAAACTGTGATGGAGAAAGCAGAAATTTTATTTTTTAAAGTGCAATTCAGTTCAGGGTTTTTTTTTTTTTTGGTTTTGTTTTTTTTTTTGCATTAATTTGGAAGATGTCTTTCCCATCAGTCTACCAATATATACAGTAAAAAACAAAATAACTACAACCTCTTTAAAAATATAGTTAAAACAAGATTTGACTTCATTTTTCAGCCAGTTGCCATTTTGTAAGCAAAGTCAGTGCAATGTAGTGGAAAGAACCTGGGCTATGGCATGAAGTGCCAGTTCTGCCACTCACAGCTGGGTGACTTCAGGAACCTTTCATCATCTGCGCAAGCCCCAGTTACTTCATTTATAAAATGGTAACAGTAACACTTATAGTACAAACTAATTATGAAGATTAATATGAGATAAAGAGTATGAAATTTCTAATCCAGTCCTTTTACACATGGTAGATCCTTGGTAAATAACAGCTTCCTCTTCTACCATTCCTTCTTATCGTCTCAGAGAGGATATGGGCCATTTCAGCATGATATATGTACCAGGCGAAGGTTAAGCAAAGAAGATATGGATTCCAGACATCTCTTCTCATTCCTCTGAGACAGCTGTTGACATATGGTTTCATTTAGAAACATATTCTGAGTTCTCCGAACACTAGATAATGTGAGTATTTTATGTGAGGTCACGGACTACTAGACTATCTAATACAGACTATGAGATGCCTAAAATACTTTAAACATTAAAAAAACAAATAATTTGTAGAGAATTTAACTTTTTATATTGTCTGTAATACTATATCCCGTTTGTGTAGAAAATTTAATTAATCAGTGCACTGATTATTAAGACATACTGTTATCATACCCTGGATGTTCTCTCCCCACCCCCTATTAATAAGTACAGCCTTTCCATGCTACTTACAACGCACATAGTTCTGTGACTATCTCTTGTGGATCTTCATATACTGCTTTAAGACAATAGTCTTTCCTACTATTAATCTAGACCTACCTTCTATGCGCTGCTCTTCTTGTCTCCTTATCTTGAGAACTTCCCTCTTTCTTCATTATTTATTTTTCAAAGCGTATAACACATTATATGCTAAAGCCATCAAATATTATTGAGTATCAAGCATGTATCATCCGGAAGTGTGCTAACTACTTTGTGTACATACACATTCACATATGGAAGAATGTTTATCTCCTGAGATGTATATATTTTTTCCAGCTTCTCAATTGTGAGCTTTCGAACAAAGGAAACGTTTATTACTCTCCCTGTTAGCCTCTTTTAAAAAGTAATAATCATTGTGAATATTCACGTGCAGATTCATTGAACATCATCTCTTGCTTTTGCCCTTGAATAATCCTCAAAGTGTTTATAATCTAAATGACACATACCATCTATGAAATGAATTATGCCAGAGGTCTTAAATGATATTAAACCCAATGAAGATCAGAAAAACAAAAACACTACAAGGTACTAACTACCATTAAAATGATACAATAAAAAGTATGATGAAATTAAGAAATTCATGAAAAGTTGCTATTCTTTCTAGGATATTTGGTAAGTACCCAAGAAGATAATATTTAAATTCAATTTTGGAGGAGAAGTGGGTTTGTTGATGGACACAGATGAATGGTCTTATATATCAGTTTGATATGCCTTATCTAGACATCGCACATGTGTATCAGTTTTGTACAATTCCCAGAGTTCTTTTAACAGTAGCAAGAATCCAAGAATCACTCAATAAACATACAATAAATTGTTGATATTTCTGATAAGAATGACCAATTCATTTACATAACTATATAACATAAGAGGAGACCAATTAAATTCAGGATTCTGCTTTAGAATTCAGCAGTATTATTTCCTCTATAAGCTATATCTATGAATGAAATGTAAACTTGGACATGTAGTGCACTGTCAAAGTTAAGATTATTTCTTGTGAAACTGAATAGTCTCCTACTCTAATTATAACTCTAGGTCATCTTTGACTTTTTCTCTTCTTTATTATTTTAATTTGTCAGGCTAATCGAGATTATAATTAAACACAGTTTAAACATTAAACTATTTTTATCTCATATTTCGTATTTAAAATTTTTATATTATATTTTCATATTTTATGTGCATATTTAATTTTTATAAACATAAAAACTATTATTAAATATAATTTTAAACATATTGCTCTTTTGCTTAAACACTGACAGTGGCTCTCTAGTGTCTTTAACAGAAAAACAAAACTTACACTTCTCGTTTTCTTGATTCACCAAGTTTTAGTCCACATACCTTTACAAGCTTATATTCAGATACTTTTTATTATGCAATGTTTGCTCTATTTTGATATAATTGCTTTCTCTTTATTGTGACATAGTCACTCAACAACAAGACCTAACTCATTATTTCCCTTACCTAGACTAATCGCTTCCCCTGAGGCTTTCTAAATATTACCTATCCGTAAAGCCCTAGGTCAATCCCACGTTCAGAGTAAGTAATACATATCAATCTTTCACCTCTCTGAACTCATCTGTCTGAGTTCTATCCTGTTAACATACCTCACCCACCCAGCCTCCTGAAAGTCAAGTCCTTTTAGATCACCCATATTACCTACCAAGATGGCAGGTACAATATCAACTGGTTAATTGATGCTGATTTTTGGCATAAGCAATTTTTAATTTGTTTTTATTAAACCCTAAAATAATTTATTTAAAATGTTAAAATTCCATGAAATATATTTAATGGCTAATAAACTAAGGAAAGATAGAAAAAATACAAAATCAAAGAATTATAAGATAAAGTATGTTTTGAATACATTTTTAATGTAGAGCTCTCTTTCTCCACGATCTGAAGAGGAATAAGCACATTATTTTATAATGTCTGATGAATTCCCTGTGGGAATTTCTCTAAAGTAAAAGAGAACATGTTATGCAAAGAATTATGTTTTGGTTGGAATGAGGCAGTCAAAGAATAAACAACAAGTGAAATGCTACCCTCTCTCAAACCACAATACATTCCGAGTTGTAAGGATTCCACAAAATAGCCCATTTGGTAGGAATACTCAAACATGGCAGTCTTTACTCTAATATCCCCAAAATCTTTATTAATGCTGTAAAATTCATTTCTAGATTCCCTGTTAAAATTTTTTCTTAAAAATTACCTCTATGTCTCTTAATTGACATAGTCTTAAATTCTTGCTGAAACTCTTGCTGATATTTTTTTTTTCCATGAGTAGTATGGAACAGTAGATATAGAACACAACCCACTTCAGAAGTGGTAATATTAAATAAATATAGAAGCACCCTGATTTGACAATTCTTATAAATTAGATAAAGACAAATGTCTATTTAAGGTAAAGCATGACATTTAAAACAAAACATACATTTTGCAAGCCCCCAAAATGTAATAGAATCTCCAGAGTTGTTCAGGTTGGCTGGTACTTTCCATTCCAAGATGGGGAATTGAAATTAAATAGTCCCCTATATGATTAACTTTGGAACAAGTATATTACTGTTTTGATAGAAAAGTTTTACATAATTATAGAAAAGACTACTTCTGATATTCAAGGTGTGAATTATTCATTTATATATAATGATACTACAGAAGACTGAATGAATTGACTTAATTTGTGAAGTCTTGTTGATTAATTCTGGAAACTTAAAACAAAATTAAAAAAAAAAAAAAAGAAAATGAAGCTATTTAGCTCCAGGTCCAGGAAATGGAAGCCTTGTTTTTTTCAGGCTTTCATAACTGTTACATTGATCTGGCATCGTATCCTTTCTGATGGTAGTGGGAAACATACTGATACCAGTAGAATTAGTATGTACCCTAACTAGTAATGAAATAGCCATGAAAAGTAGCTATTACACTATAGCTTAGCCATTTATAAACTGTGCTCTTTGTAGACTTTACAAGCTGTGTAACCATTAAGTTCTTTAACTTCATTGAACTTTCATTTTTCATATGTAATATTGGTAAAATAATACCTATTTCATTTAAATCTCTGAGTTAATGTAAGGAGGAAGGAATTTTCTAAAAAAAGAAAAGTGGCCAAACAAAGAAAACTCTAAAGGCATTTATAATGCTATAGCAAAATGTAAAAAAAAAAAAAAAAAAAAAAAAATCAATAAAGAACCAAAAGTGTACTGCAGAACATCACATCAATGATATCAGAACAAGCTTGAAAATGACTCCATAATGCAAATGCAACGGGGCAGATAACACAGAGAGAGAAGAGTGAATGGACAGTCAGTGCATGAATGTTGTTCCTGGAAAATGCCCTGCTCATTCCCAGCTCAGGACCTTTGCACATATCATTTCCTAGCACCACAACACCTTCACCCATTTCGTTCCTATGTATTTTTCAAAGCCGAGTTTAAATCTCATTCCCTCTGCAAAGCCTCCTTCTCTGATGGAGGATGACTTATGTCCAACTCAGACCAAGCTCATAGCGCCCTGAGCTTCTCCTTTGCTACACTCAATACAACTGTAATTACCTGTCCTATGTCTGTTTTTCCTTCCAGACTATGAAATCTACTGAGAACAGACATATTGTAGGGAATCATATAAAATAGAAAGAACCCAGAATCCCTTATTTCTAATATAATGTGTCACAAACCATTCTACATTCCTTCTAAAAGGAGGAAATAATTCCAATCCAACACGAACCATAGGATCCTGCATTAATTTACTGACCAGTGTTCCTCTGAAATGGTAGAAATTCCACTGGTGGCATATGAGCTCATTTTAGATGGTCCAGTTGAAATTTAATGATTATTTTACCATATTAGTGATCATTCTCAGATTTAGTTTTAAAGATCCCTTAGTTGGCTATTAAAAAAAAAAAATAAGAATCTGAGGTTTGGTCAACAGATTAGAAGTGAAATCAAAACTAAGTAATGATTAATTACTCATAGGGTCTAAATTAAGTTGGACTAGAAAAGTAGCAAATGTCCATTTCACTTGCTACTTGGAGTACATATTTTTGTTTCTATGTTAATCATGCAAACTTTAGCTAAACTTCTCTGAGTATTAAAATTAATATTCAACATTTAATATTAGAAAATTAGTATTAAAAACAATAATAGAAAAAGGCTCTGGCATCAACTGTAAGTTCTACATTAAATATTTTTAGGTGTTATCAAGATAAAAAACCAATTATTGAGACAGATTTTAAAGAAAAGCCTAGTTTCTCTTCATACCTAAGCTTTCTTTCATATAAGTTCTTATTTTTGAATTTAAAATTTCCTAAATTAATTTTGTTTTCAGCCTAAATTTTTGCCAGTCCTCTAAGTGGAAATTTCAGTGAGTAAATTGGCAATGACCCCATTATTTAAAATAAGCAGAGGTTACGTACTTATTCCAGGTCAATTAGTAAGAACTAGAAATATAACAACTAAGCTATTACTCCCTTAACATTTCTCCTCATTTGCTGATATGAAAAATATTTAAAATTAAATAGAATGTTTCAAATTTAATAATATAATTGCAAACATTTTATTCAATATTACGCTTTCTCAAAAACCTTTCCATGGATTGTTAAAAATTATGGCATTTAGTTTTTCAAGTAACATAAATAAACTAACTAGACATAAACTTAATAGTTATAATTTTTCTCCCTCAATGCTTTCATTTAATTTTAGTTTTCTAATGTCCCTCAATGCTTTCATTTAATTTTAGTTTTCTAATGTTATGAAACAAAAAACGACAATTAGAAAATATAAAATTGAACACAAATAAGTGAGGTGCTGTTATTCAACTTAACTTTGCTTTTCAAAATTTTTGAAATTTTTTGATTGCTTTTACAAAATATAATCCTAAAGAAGTTGTCAAATGATCAGATGAAATAAATGTTTACTTTATTTCTAGATATCATATCATCTCCCTTTATCTGTTTCCCGACAGTAATGCCCATAAGTCATCTGTTGAAAATGTGAAAACTCATAACCATATGGCTTATAATAACGTTCTCTAAATAAAATAAAGGCTGTATCCAAACCGCAGGAACAGCATGGCTTTTGAAATTGTTAGGAAGCCAATGATACCTGTATATCTAAGAGAAAAGCCCACTCTAATAAAATTTTAGATTAGTTTTATACAACTACTTTATAATTAAGGGCAATGCCTATAATGGAGAAAAACTATTTTAAATTGAGCTTCTCAATTATTGGAGAAGTAAAACGTTAAAAATAGAGCAAAGTAGTTATAATGGAGTTGGATATCCCTGTTTAAAACCAAGGGGCGAAAAAAAGACAACATGTGCATATTAAGAGCAGCCTGTCAACTCTGTACAATAGTACTGCTACTGTTCCTTTAATTTAATGCATATGTGTGCCAAGAAGTAAGATACTAAATCCATCAACGGGACTCCATTCATAGTGTTTCCTGAAAGATTATACTCACAGTTTTAAAGTTTAATGGCGTTTGAATATTTCCTTTTTTAACCTGTTACAGACATCCTTTGACTACACAGCTTTAATAATCCAAGACAGCTTTTGGCTTTAAACGTATTTACCGCTGAAATATTTCATTCTATTGCATTGCCTCTAATCATATTTAAAACTTGTAACTCTAGATATTTAAAATTTTAAACGTCAGATTAATTTGTAAAAATGTTTGATCCAACTTAAAGGACAAAAGAAAAAAAGATTAATAACAAACATATCCTGCAAACTTTCATTACATTAATATCATGGTAATATTTATAATTTTTAAATTTCAATTTCATGTTCTAAAATTTTATTTTTGAATAAATATGTATGTGTATGCTCACACATAATGGATTTACAGTTCTAAGCTAATCAATGTAATATGAGTGATCTCACATATAATTCATCTGGCTAACTCAATTGGAAGTAATAGTTAAAGATAATTTTCTATATTGATAATCGTTCCTAAATACAACTCTGGAAAACTTTTGTGATTATTTTAACTTTCAAGTGTAAAACCTGAAGCAAAGTTGCAGTAACTTATGTAAGTACCTTATACAGAAATATTCACTTATTTCACCATGTAATATTTTCCACACATAAATATTAGAAAATCAGAATGAGAAATCACCCCAGTGATTTATAACAAAGACTCAATTATTGGATTCGTTTTTTTCAGTAAAAGTTTTAATGAAGAATCATTTCAAACCTGCGAACATTAGTTATTGAGTTGGTTTGTTTTGCTAAAAGGAGTAGTAAATGTAATTCTAATTCAAAGTGTAAGCATGATTTGTAGCAAAAAAATACTCAGGAAAAACTGCCATTAGTTTAGAGCATGTAATTTATTCTTTTAACTTTCTAATAGTATGGTTTGTGTGTACTACAAAGGGGTAATGAACATTTCAGACTCTTCTATAAAATCTGTTTAGCAAGTAAAACTCATCTAAAGGGCTCCTGTTTAGAGCTTTTACTGACTCACCTGGAACATGAATCTTTACAATTATATCGTGACATGGAAACAAATGGTATGGTTAACAAGAGAATAATGTAAATCTTGTCTAATTTTTATAATTCTTTAGTGGCAATTATTGTGAATTTACTTTTTCTCAATGTTTTTACACAAATCACAATAATCTGGGATATTGTTTCTGCAAGAATGTATGGCACAGTCCATTTAGAAAACTCCACTCCTATCTTACCCGAGAGCCTACATCTAGAATCATGAGCATCTCCCTTCCTGGATGTAACAAAGCAGAAAACTATTCAGTGTGGGTAGACCATAAAAAGGCAAAGAGATCAGAAAAATAACTAAAGCATACCTTTTAAGAAAGTATTTACTTTTAAGGCATTACTGACTATGGTAATATTTACAAAATTCTTAAAATCGAGTGCCAGAAAAAATAGCAAGATTTACCATTTCAAGTTTCTACAAATGTTTTATGTGCTAGCTGTGGGAGTTGACAGAAATAAAGCCAAGAAGTTTGCTTTTAAGTAGAGTTATGAAGGTCTAAAAAGTATGCACAGAGAACTATCAGATGAGAAATAAATGAGCTCTGTGAATACTTCGAAAAGGGAAAAGTCACAATTGAGATTAAAAGAACACCACTCACTGCATAAATTAACATCTATTTATGATACACAGCAATTTGTGAGGGAAAATTGCTTTAGGAATTAATTTCATATTTCAGTACCTTAATTAGATAAAAAATGAGTTATTTACATTAAAATTTAAGTTGGGGTTTCATAATTTTCACTACTGGGGAGTAGTGGAAGGAAGAATAAAAAAGGTATGTGATTTGAAGTCAGAGACCTACGTTGAATCTCAGCTGTCAGTAGCTGTGGCAATAAAAACACCTACACCTCAAGGTGGTTGTGAGATTAAATGAGATCATGCAAGAACGAACCTTGAACAGTGCTTGACGCAGTAGCCTAAATGTATATTAAACCTCAATCTCCTTTTGTTTTTCTTCCTTCTTCAAATCCTGAGATTGTTTCTCTACAACAGTGATATCGTCTTTATAAAGAGACAATAAAGAGAAAATATCCCCTCAAAAAAGCCACACAAAAAATCTGTAATTAATATGAGAGAGATAGTAGATGATGTACGGACAAGAGTACAATACTATGACACAAAACAATCAGAATGTAAGAACTAGCTTTGGGAATTAAAAACACAACTAAAATAAATAATTCAATAGATGGTTTGGAAATTTTAAAAGTTTCCCATCAAGGAAAACCAAAAGACAGAAGTAGAAAATAGGTGCATGCTGATCAGAGAGGCACCCAGCCAGAGAAGCCAAAGATCCATGGAGACCACGCACCCTGTGGTGCCAGCACACAACCC